>NC_026004.2:90381532-90701771 GCF_000442705.2 Elaeis guineensis | reverse complement strand
TTATTTATAGTTTCTATTTATTAGGTGAAGCTTGTGTTTATTCTGAGCACTTTGTGTTTATCCTGCCATGAAGGTAGTTTGTGTTTATTATTTGGAGTTTGTATTTATGATGGGATAGTTTGTGTTTATTTCTACTAGAGTTAGTGTTTGTCCTTCTTAGTTAGTATTTATCCTAGATGGATCCAAGTTTGTGTTTATTTCTGATAATTTTTTTTATCATCACAAAATTTGTATTTATTATTCAAAATTTCTATTTATTATGTACAGCTATATTTATTCTGGAGCAATTTATCCTGCCATGGCAGATAGCAACTTCGATAGTTTGTGTTTATCCTGGGCTGTTTATATTTATGTAGGACTTTAGTGTTTATCCTCCTCAGTTAGTGTTTATCTTAGACCGAGTTTGTGTTTATCTTGGATCGAGTTTGTGTTTATCCCAAATAGTTTTTGTTTATCACCTTAGAGTTTGTATTTATTATTCACACTTTTTATATGAGGTTTATGTTTATTCTGAAGCACTTTGTGTTTATCTTGGATTCATTAGAGGTAGAGCAATCTTGGGAGTTTGTGTTTATCCTCGATCTATTTATGTTTATTATTTGAAGTTTGTGTTTATCTTAGACATGTTTGCATTTATTATTTAGAGTTTGTGTTTATCCTATTATAAATCTGAAATAAACTTGATATATGTTAGATTGATTTTCATGATAATAAAAGTATTTGAGTATAAGTATAGTATTAAATTTCAAGAAGCTCAAGTATTTTTCAACATCTAAATGAAGAAGCACCATCTAAGATCCTAGTGCTAAACTCTGATAAAACTCTAGATACATACCTTCAAGGAGATTTAATGAGAATAAATCAAATTTAGAAGGTAAGTCTAGCCTAGAAATCAAACTAGAATAGAAATACTAAAAAATAATATTTCAAATGCTTATACAAACTAGGCCAATCTAGTCTGAGTGATATAAAAAATAAATAGAATATCAAATTTCAAGATCCAGGAGATTGAGCCGATATAGTTGAAAATTGAGCCAACCAAGTGAGCAACTTAGCCGACTCAACCATAAAGATAATCGACCAAGTCTAATAATACATCAACATTACTTTGGCACGGACTTGATTTGACACACAATATTAGTTTGGCACGGAGTAAATATCTTAATTTGGTATGTAACATTAGTTTGGTATGGAGTAAATATCTGAATTTCATAATAATCATCAAAGTAATATTAGATATACAAGATCTAACAGAGTAAATCATATTATTTAGAGTCATATATGTTAGATGTGTGCCCTAGATGCCAGATTGGCTGATATATTCCTGTACCAATGTAAGGGCAAATTTATAATTTTGACTATAAATGAATAAAAGGGTTATTCTACTATCACATTATGTACATTATGTCTGTGATACATCCTTTGAGTTAGTAGAAATGTTAATTCATATTTTCAAGAGTTGAAAATTTAAGGCATGAATTTATATAACTAACTCATAAACAGCTCCTGACCATAGGATCTTCACGAGGATGGTGATCGATCCGGAAGGTTGTGTACGATCGCTTTCTTAGGATAGATGTGTCTTGAGTCTATGGTGTGGAGACACCAGAGCGAGAGTATAGATATTCATTAAAAATGAGAGTACTGAGCATGACCACCTCGAGCAGTCATAAGGAAGTCTACCTTCTCATCGATGACTAGCTCGATGCTACAGCTGTGTGTCTAGTTCTTTGACTTGAGATACATCGATAGTTCACCTTGAGTGTGTTATAGTTTGACTACACCATAACTCAATCTTCTAGCCATTCGGAACACTGAGGTATATGTTGGCTGTAGTATATTCATTGTAGGAACCAGATTGCACCAAGATGGGATCTATCAACCTCGATAGATAAGAAGAGTAGTCCTTTTATGATCGAAAGATTGAGTATGGCCATGGCAGAGTGAAATAATAGAAAAGAATTTTCCATTAAGGTTTCACATCAGACTTGGATCGATCGATTGATTCATATGACTGATGTTGGGTTTGACGAGTTTACCTTAACCCTAATTCAGTCGGGACTCATGATAGAAGAACTCAATCACACAGGTAGCTGCACCAAGAGGTTCATTTTCATTTCTGATGGATTGCCACCATATACTGTTAGGTGTCACTGGTGGATTTTGGGAGCAATTAGAATGATCTTGATGATCGATCATTCTAATTGTCTGAATCAGAAGAGTTCTGATCCATCGAAAGGAGTTTCGATGATGTCGATGATGAGATCACAATATGTCTCATTACCATATAGAAATGAACCTAACTGGGTCACACAAATAAGAGTTAGAGTCTGGATGTCATCAATTGAGCTAGCCCAGTTTGATTGATTTGGATTAGATCCAATTAGGTTCAAAGAAATCGTGCTAGCACACGATTGAGCCTAACTTTCTCCTCGTGTAATCTTTTCTATCTCGACTGAGCCCAATGTGATTTGACTCACCCAGAGAACCTTAAGAAGGTTTCTCTCAGTCTGACTAGAGCTAGTCCAGCTTAGAAAAGATTTATATTAATTCATGAGATAAATTTAAGACAACACCTGCTAATTCCTGTCACCTGCCATTTTTGTTTTAGGACATTGGTCAAACATTGACCCATGGACCTTGGACTGAAGGCCACTTGGCAAGAGATCATTGAAGATTTTTTATGGAGTATCCATCTGCTAATTTTACCCTCAAAGTGGGTGCCATAATCAGATATGGCGTGCACCCCAAGTGGATAAGGATAGAGTCCCATGAGATGAGGACTCTATGCCTTGATCGACTCAAACTGTTGGGCGCCAATCTCACTGTGTTTATCCAGTATTGGCACCAACAGTAGGAAGGTTTGGTGGGGTTCTTATCTGATATGATTAGATGATATCACTCCACCAATCAAAATTTTTTCTGAATTAATTAGAATTTTCTAATTGGTCGAATGATGTGGCACTGCATGGAGCAGCAGGGTCTATTTAAACCCTGTCTGCACCTAGAGTTTAGAATCTGCTCAATACCCAGCAAAAATATGAAAACCCTCCACTTCTTTATGCCCCCTCTACTCCTCTCCCTCCCCTCTTCACATCCAAGAGGTTGGGCATCCATCTGGTGCTTGTCCAAGGTGTGGTGGCTCCCTGATCAGAAGGCTACAGGAATTTGTCAAGAAGTTGCTGCTCCAGCTTTAGAAGATCTTTTGAAGATCTTACAGATCAGATCTAGATTTAATTTTTAAAGCAAAGATTCATGATGAGAAGAAAATCTAGATCCTATTCAAGTAGATACCGGTGGAGGCTAGGCGACTGCGTGGCTATTTTAGAACCTCGGGCGTTGCTGCGATCATCTATGGGGTAATCTAGTTACCCTAGTGGTATTTCTCTAATTCTCAAGTTTTAGATTTAATTTTAGATTAAATATTAGATAATAAGAATTAAATCTAATAGATCTTAGATCTCAAATAAAGTTGAATAATTTTTTTTAAAAAGTATTTCGCCCCAGATCTCATTAGATCTGGAAGATCCTATAAGGAAAAAGGTGGTTTTTCCTTCAACTGATATTAGAGCTAGGTTAATGGCTCTATTTCAGATCTAATTTAGATCTAATTTTTATTTTTATTTATTTGATATTAATGGATTTCAAATGTCATATTAGATGTGATAGGATCTGAAATCAAAAAAATTTAAAATTAAATCTAAGTAGATCTAACATGTATGAGATGCATGACTAGACTAGGAATAGTTTAAACTATGAATAGTCTTAAAATTTTATATTTTAATATGATTAAAATATAAATTAGATCTAATTTATTCTCTAATTTTTTGATATTATAAATATTATATTCAGATTAAAAAATAAAAAATAAAATTTAATTAATTCATAAGATTGATCTGCTGCATGCCTAGACTAGTTATAGAATTATTATAGTAACTGTCTAATATAGATTTTATATTGAATAGTTTAATTTAAATTTTATTTTTCAGATATTACATATGATGTATCAGATCTGAAAGCATGCTAATTAGATCAGAATTTAATACATGAGATGTATGCAAAGCATGTATAAGTTAGATCTGAAATTATATATGTGATATGTAACTTAGATCTAACTAGTTTTGTAGTTAAATCAATATTTCTGATTAAGGTGTTCCTCATGGCCGTCTGGTCATAAGAACAAAGTAGGGTTTAAGACCCTCTCTTCCCATTCAATGGGGTGTTCTTATGGCGTGTAGGGGTGTTACACGTTCATCCTTAATCAGAAATTAAAATTTACTTTTCAGCAAAACTCTAGATCCTGAAACCCTAAGATTTATTTATATATTTTATTTATGAACCCAAGACTTAATTAATGAATTAAGCTTATGAAATTAAATTAGGTCTAAAATTAAGAATTTTAGATCTAAGTCATTTTTATAAAATTGGATTTGGGCTTGGGTAGCTCAATTAGGTCTAGCGGTTGTTCAAACCAAATCAAAAGTTAGTTAGGTGGGATCATGAAAGCTAATAATTGACCAGCCTAATAGGATTAAGTATAGGTCAAGGTCGAATCACATTTAGATGTGACTCGATCAAGTTAAGACCTAATTTAGCTCAGTGGTTAGAGCTTGAATTGTAGACTAACCCAATTGATTCTGGTTCGATAATTTGGTGTCTAAGGTAAGTTGGGCAGATGTGACTGACTGGTTTTTAATTGGGAGCTACTCGACTCGAATGCGTTCTTGTCAAGTTAATGGCATATCCCTCCCACCTGTCTCACTTACCTGGCCATATGTGTCGATCTAGTTCTGATTTGAGGTGGCTAAAAATTCGAGCTAACCCATGCCACTAGGTTAGTCATAATTGTTATGACTATGTCAAGTCAAGTTTAATGAGACCTAAATCAAATCTTCCTAAGAAAATATTAAGTCTAAGGTCTTCCACCATTGTGGATGTGCGGGCCCTTCCCGACGTTGATTGTTCTCGACTGGTTACAGTGGCTCAGTTGCATCGGAAAGATACAACCATATCTATTAGGCATTGGATGCTACGGATTAGAGGATGGGTTGTGCTCAATATTTTGGATATGGTGAGGGACTCAATCAGAAATCTAATTCGTGCAAATGGTGGGTCTGACTTAACTAAAGATTGGAGCAATATTCCAGACATGATGAGCTTCATGAATTAGAGACCAAGTTTTGGGTGCACCATGATTAGAGAATCATTGGACAAGAGTTATCCACTCATCGATTGACCCATCACCAATAACTGTTAGGTGAGGTGATGAGCAAGTCGGTGAGACCGCACCACCCACTAGAAATCACTAATCATGGAGATTTTCATATCTCTACCTAGGGAGTGTAGGGATCTGAGAAAATAGTGGGAGCTTAATTTGTTTAAAAATAAAACTCCTAAACAAATTGGTTAAGTCTGATTACAAAATCTAATTAGAAACTTTTGACTCTCTACAGGAAATATGTCTGCGTCCAACCCCCTGATCAAAATACTAAACACCCACAGATTGACTGGACCCAATTTCAAGGACTGATTGAGGAACTACAGAATTATTTTGGAATCTAAGAAACTGACTCATGTCTTGGATCAGGACCTACCTGCCATGCCAGCACATCCGACTGCTGAACAGAGAGAGTCTCTGAAAAAGTGGATGGATGAAGATAACAAAACCAGGTACTACATGTTGGGTACAATATCTGATGACTTACAGCGCCAGCATGAGAATATTATGACTACCCGCCAAATGTTGGCTCACCTACAAGAGTTGTTTGGTGAACAAAGTTGTGCAGCCAAGTATCAAGTCTGCCAAAGATTTTTTAAGGCTAAAATACATGATGGGCAGTCAATTCAAGATCATTGTTTGATAATGATCAAGGATCTTGAGGAGCTTGAGAAGCTCGGTATCATCTTAGACAAAGATTTTCAGATTGATATGATCCTTCAGTCCTTGTCCGATGCATATGGTCAGTTCATCATGAACTTTCATATGCATAAGATGCAGTGTACCTTGGCTGAGTTAATGAACATATTGGTTATGGCTGAGCTTTTTTTGAAGAGTTCAAAAGGCTCAGTCCTTACTGTGGAGTGGACTTCTTCCAAGAGAAAGTCTTTTGGAAAGAAGAAAAAGTCTGCGAAGAAGCAGAAGGTGAATGAGAAAAGGAAGAAGACGGAATCGAAGAAGAAGGCTGCTGAAAGGAAAAATATTTCTACTGTAATTCAGACGGCCATTGAAAATAGAACTATCCTCAGTACCTCGCCATCCTGAAGAACAAGAAGGATGGTCCTTCTGGAGGTATACTCATTATAGAATCTAATCTTACAGTTTCCTCTGCATCCAGTTGGGTACTTGACTCTGGTTCTAGTGCTCATTTGTGCACTTCTATGCAGGATCTTGAGGAGAGCAAGAGGCTGAGGGATGGGGATATGATCCTACGCGTCAGGAACAGAGCAAGAGTTGCTGCTGTGGCTGTGGGAACCTACCCTCTACGATTATTGTTAGGATTAGATTTAGTTCTTAGAGATTGTTATTATGTGCCTGCAGCAAGCAGGAATTTGATTTCTATTTCATGTTTAGCACAAGAAGGCTATGTGATTAGCTTTCATAAGAATCATTGTAACATATTTTGTGAAAATAATAAAGTTACAAATAATTTTCTTGTTAATGGTCTCTATCAGCTACATATTGATGTATCTCATATCGAGCAAAATGTGAATGCCATAGGAATTAAAAGGCCTAGAGATAGCCTAAATGATAGGTATCTGTGGCACTTAAGACTAGGTCATATAGCGGAAGACAGGGTTAACAAATTGGAGAAATCCGAACTATTGAGTCTGTTGACTTTCGAGTCATATCCAGTTTGTGAATCATGCCTTCAAGGAAAAATGACCAAGCTCCCTTTTACAGGACATGGAGAAAGGGCCACAGACCTACTTGCCCTAGTACATACGATGTATGTGGCCCATTTGATGTGCTGGCTAGGGGCAATTATGTCTACTTTATTACCTTCACCGATGATATGTCTAGGTACAGGTATGTATTTTTAATGAAACATAAGTTTGAAGCCTTTGAAAAGTTCAAAGAATTCAGACATAAGGTAGAAAAATAAATAGGAAAGCCCATTAAGGTTTTTCAATCAGATCGAGGAGGCGAATACCTTAGTCGGGAGTTCCTAGACTATCTTAAGGACAATGGCATAGTCTCTTAATGGACTCCACCTGGAACGCCACAACTCAACGGAGTTTTAGAACGAAGGAATCGGACCCTATTAGATATGATCCATTCCATGATGAGCTTCACGGACCTCCCTGAGTTTCTTTGGGGGCATTGTCTCATGACAACAATATATGTATTGAATAGGATTCCCTCTAAAACCATTCCTACCACACCGTATGAGATATGGTATGGTAAGAAGTCAAGTCTGAGTCATCTCAGAATTTGGGGTTGTCCGGCTCATGTCAAGAGACAGCAGACGGACAAGTTAGAGTTCAGATCTTTTAGAGCTCGATTCATAGGATATTCTAAAGAGTCATTAGGATACTATTTCTATATTTTGGAAGATCACAATGTGATTGTGAATCGACGTGCTATTTTTCTTGAAAAATAGTTTATTCAAGATAGTGGCATCGGAAGAATAATTAAGCTCAAGGAGAATATCTCCCAAGAGCAACGAGCTAAAGAACCTGAGGAATCCAATCAATTAGAACCAGTCCTAACACAACCTCTTTCACCTCGTAGATCGACTAGGGTTTTCCATCCTCCTGAAAGGTACTTAGGTACTATACAAGAGGAAGTAGAGAAAATATTCCTTACGAGAAATGGGGCTCATGGTGATGACCCCAAGACCTATGATGAGGCGATATCAGATATCGACTTCGAGAAATGGTTAGAGGCAATGAGATCAGAAATTGATTCGATGCACTCAAACCAAGTTTGGACCTTGGTAGATCCACCTGAAGGTATTATACCTATTAGGTGTAAATAGATCTTCAAGAGAAAGATAGGTGCAGATGGAAATGTGGAGACATTCAAGGCTAGGCTCGTCGCGAAAGGTTATAGTCAGCGTGAAGGTATTGACTATCAGGATACCTTTTCATCCGTAGTCATGCTAAAATCCATTCGCACATTGCTTGCTACTGCAGCCTATTTCGATTATGAAATATGACAGATGGACGTGAAAATGGTGTTCTTAAATGGATATCTTGAGGAAGATATCTATATGGAATAACCATTTGGTTTCACATCCAGTGATGATGATCACAAGATCTACAAGCTGCAAAGGTCCATTTATGGACTTAAGCAAGCATCTCATAGCTGGAATACTCGTTTCAATGATGTGATCAAAATATTTGGTTTCATCAAGAACGAGGAGGAACCATGTGTGTTCAAGAAGGTCAGTGGGAGTGCAGTTATCTTCTTCGTACTGTACGTAGATGACATCCTCCTGATTGAAAATGATATTTTCATGTTGACCTCAGTCAAAATATGATTGTCTAGGGAGTTCTCTATGAAAGATCTAGGAGAGGCATCCTTTATACTGGGTATTAAGGTCTATAGAGATAGACCAAATAGGATGCTGGGACTTTCACAGAAGATGTACATAGAGGAGGTGCTAAAAAGGTTTAGCATGAAAACTCCAAAAGAGGTTTAGTACCTTTTAGACATGGCATTCATCTCTCCAAGAAGATGTGCCCTAGCACACCTGAGGAGATTGAATGCATGAGCAAGATCCCTTATGCTTCCGCAATAGGGAGCCTCATATATGCCATGCTATGTACATGACCTGATATAGCCCATGCTGTGAGTGTCACAAGCAGATATCAGTCGAATCCAGGTGAAGAGCACTGAACTTCTGTGAAATGTATCCTTAAGTACTTGAGAAGGACTAAGGATATGTTTCTAGTCTTTGAAAATGGAGAACTCCAAGTTCAGAGATTTACAGACTCAGACTTTATGTCTGATATAGATGATCGAAAATCGACATCTGAGAGTCTGTTCATTTGTAATGGTGGTGCAATTAGCTGGAAGAGTTCCAAGCAGACGGTAATTGCTGATTCCACCATAAAGGCAGAGTATATTGCTGCATCGAAAGCTGTGAAGGAGGCATTCTGGTATAAGAAGTTTGCCGCAGAGCTTGAAATGATGTCATCGGATGCCATCCCTCTTTACTACGACAATAATGGCACCACAGCTCTAGCTAAGGAGCCAAGGTCCCACCAGAAGTCCAAGCATATCGAGTGGCGATTCCATCTGATCCGTGATTACCTCAAAAAAAGTTATGTCGAGGTTAAGAGAGTCAACTCCACAGACAATATGGCAGACCCACTGACAAGGCCATTAGGCTAGCAGAAAATCGAAGCCCACCTTGAGAAGATGGAACTTAGATATGTAGCCAATAGGCATTAGGTCAAGTGAAAGTTTGTTAGATGTGTGCCCTAGATGCCAGATTGGCTGACACATTCCTATACAAATGTAAGGGCAAATTTATAATTTTGATTATAAATGAATAAAAGGATTATTCTACTATCACATTGTGTACATTATGTCTGTGATACATCTTTTGAGTTAGTAGGAATGTTAATTCATATTTTTAAGAGTTGAAAATTTAAGGCATGAATTTACATAACTAACTCATAAACAACTCCTGACCATAGGATCATCACGAGGATGGTGATCGATCCAGAAGGTTGGTGTACGATCGCTTCCTTAGGATAGTGTGTCTTGAGTCTACGGTGTGGAGACACCGGAGCGAGAGTACAGGTATTCATTGAGAACGAGAGTACTGAGCGTGACCACCTCGATCTGGTGTGTTATAGTTTGACTATACTATAACTCGATCTCCTAGCCATTCAGAACTCTGAGGTGTATGTTGGCTGTAGCATATTCATTGTAGGAACCAGATTACACCAAGATGGGATCTATCAAGCTCGGTAGATAAGAGGAGTAGTCCTATGATGATCGAAAGATTGAGTCCTTAAGCCCATGGACATGGTAGAGTGAAATAATGGAAAAGAGCTTTCCATTAAGGTTTCACATCGGATTTGGATCGATCGATTGATTCATATGACTGATGTTGGGTTTGACGAGTTCACCTTAACCCTAATTCAGTCGGGACTCATGATAGAAGAACTCTATCACACAGATAGCTGCATCGAGAGATTCATCTTCATTTTTGATGGGTTGCTACTATATACTGCTAGATGTCACTGATGGATTTTAGGAGCAATTAGAATGATCTTGATGATCGATCATTCTAATTGTCTGAATCAGAGGAGTTCTGATCCATCGAAAGGAGTTTCGATGATGTCGATGATGAGATCACAACATGTCTCATTACCATACGAAAATAAACCTAACTGGATCACACAAACAAGAGTTAGGGTCTCGATGTCATCAATTGAGCTAGTCCAGTTCGATTGATTTGGATTAGATCCAATTAGGTTCAAGAAAATCGTGCTAGCACACGATTGAGCCTAACTTTCTTCTCGTGTAATCTTTTCTATCTCGACTGAGCCAAATGTGATTTGACTCACTCAGAGAACCTTGAGAAGGTTTCTCTTAGTCTGACTGGAGTCAGTCCATCTCAAAAAAGACTTATCTTAATTCATGAGATAAATTTAAGACAACACCTGCTAATTTCTGTCACCTGCCATTTCTATTTTAGGACATTGGTCAAACGTTGACCCATGGACCTTGGACTAAAGGCCACTTGTTAAGAGGTCATTGGAGATTTTTTGTAGAGTGTCCACCTGCTAATTTTATCCTCAAAGTAGGTGCCATAATCAGATATGGCGTGCGCCCCAAGTGGATAAGGATAGTCCCATGAGATGAGGACTCTATGCCTTGATCGACTCAAACTGTTGGGCGCCAATCTCACTGTGTTTATCTAGTGTTGGCACCAACAGTAGGAGGGTTTGGTGGGGTTCCTATCTAATATGATCAGATGATATCACTCCATCAATCAAATTTTTTTTAGAATTAAAAGAAATTTTTTGATTGGTCGAATGATGTGGCACTGCATGGCGCAGCAGGGTCTATTTAAACCCTGTCTGCGCCTAGGGTTTAGAATCTGCTCAATACCCAGCAAAAATATGATACCCCTCTACTTCTCCATGCCCCCTCTACTCCTCTCCCTCCCCTCTTCATGTCCAAGAGATTGGGCATCCATCTGGTGCTTGTCCAAGGTGTGGTGGCTCCCTGATCAGAAGACTGCAAAGATTTGTCGAGAAGCTGTTGTTCCAGTTTCAGAAGATCTTTTGAAGATCTTGCAGATCAAATCTAGATTTGATTTTTGGAGTAAAGATTCATGAGGAGAAGATGATCCAGATCTTACTCGAGTGGATACCAGTAGAGGCTAGGCGATTGCGTGGCTATTTTAGAACCTCGGGCGTTGCTGCGATCATCTACAGGGTAATCTAGTTATCCTAGAGGTATTTATCTAATCCTTAAGTTTTAGATTTAATTTTATATTAAATATTAGATAATAAAAATTAGATCTAATAGACCTTAGATCTAAAATAAAGTAGGATAATTTCTTTTAAATAATATTCCATCCCAGATCTCATTAGATCTGGAAGATCCTACAAAGAAAAAGATGGTTTTTCTTTCAATATATTCATTCAAAAATATGTACAACTGAGATAAGTGAGTACATAATTTCATGCATCATGCTACATCATTTTTTCATTCATATGTAAACCATTCAACATCATTTTTTTATTCATATGTAAACCATTCAACAGAGGATATGTAAATCACTCTATTTGATACAAAATTTGGTACATTCATAGCATAAAATAAAAATTGGTATATTTAAGAAAATACAGCATACAAAGTACTACATCATCACAACACAACACATAAAACCAAGATGACATCGACACAGTCTAATCCTTAGGATCAGCTTGGACAGCAGGATGATAGCGATGGGTAGATGAGAATGGTCTAGAGGAGGATGGCTGACTAGGATGAGGCTGACTGGGAGGAGGTTGACTAGATTGATCCTGACTTAGGTGGCTCAAAATAAGAATATTTATCCATTGACCGATCCGGACAATATTCTGCAATACTGTAGCCAACCTAGTAGAGAGAATATTTTATCTTTTTATCTCATCTGATTCTCTCTGTATTATAGTCTGGAGCACTCTAAGAGTATAGATAATCTTGCCTAGCTGATGTTGCATATCTGTGTGAGATGAATATCTCTCTAATTCCTCAATACGATAGATCAAATTACGAATATCTTGTCTTATGTCCTACATTGCTGAAATAAGATTGTCAAATTTTTGCTCGAACGAAGAACAATATGTGCCGGTCGGATCCATATGTGTACTACTCTCTCCTAAAAATAAGGATTGAAGAATAAATGTGATCTTCTGAATGATTGCACTGACCAAATCTGGAGTCATCCTCACTTGATCAACAAGCTCCATAAGCTCCGTAGATCTGAAAAGTCCTATTTCACTCCTATTAAACTGAGGTCTCTCTTTCTCAGCTAAAATATACTCCTCAATATGTTCTTTGCTTCCATCTTTTCTAGTCCACTCATTGTTGAAAAATATATCCCAAAAGTCAATCGTCAACCTATTGACGGTTGAGCAACCTTGTATTGTAATTGATTTATTAATAAATA
This sequence comes from Elaeis guineensis, assembly GCF_000442705.2. Lineage (NCBI taxonomy): Eukaryota > Viridiplantae > Streptophyta > Magnoliopsida > Arecales > Arecaceae > Elaeis > Elaeis guineensis. Next base: position 90,689,145 of record NC_026004.2, on the reverse strand, counting down.
AAATATATTTTTAGCATGTTCATCATAAGTTTTTATCTTTTAATGAACTCTGTTGTTGTGATGAAGTTCTTAGGACTATTTAGATTCGATAAAGAGAGAATTTATCGATTAGTCCTTAAAACTGTTCACGACCAAATGATAGGCTGTTAATAAGGATGACAGCTTCTATCGAGCATAGGTCGCTGTAGGCCATATGGGTTGGTTGTCCTCTTAATCAAAGAGTGTGGAGACACTGATATGGCATACAGGTGAGATGTAAGGGTACATCATCATTGAATGTGATCAACTTTAGAGCATTCTGCTGTCGAGAATGTCCCTGATGGAATATAGGTATAAGTATCCCTTAGACCTGAGATCGTCTCAGTGACTTGCAAGCAACTCACTGTGCTTTGGTATTGGACTAACTAAATTTTTAATTCAGTGACAGAAGGCTTCTGGACACAGTTAAGTACTTGCGAAGTCAAAGTTTGATCAAGATGGGATTGATCACTCTAAGAGTTGGAGAAGAATGAGTCGCTGTATTTCAATTTAGCAAAATCTTGGCCAGGATAATCCATCAGATAGATTTGATATTTTGAAATACAATGTGGACAACCTGAACAGAGTTGATAGTTGAACTCTGAGGTATCCTATGAGCATTTTGGTCAAGGAGATGAATTATATGAAAACTATATCTATATGGGTTCTAAGGATATTGTTCTACACATTTGACCTATCCGATCGTCGGGTACCATTGCTAGATGATCACTTTGATTGGTATAAAAATTTATTTCTGTACTATTGACTTAGGTTCAAACCTATGAGGTCACACACATTAGATTTCACGATCCGATCGGATGGTTGATCAACGATTAAGAATCATTCTAGGGTTAAACGATCAATACGATTGACATTTAACCTAGTGCAAGTGTTGCAGGAGGATCGATTAGTAATTTAATTGCTAATTGACTTAATTTGATTAATTCAATGAGCTGAGATTAAGTCTAATCGAATATGATTTAATTAGATTTGATTTGAACTTGATTGGATCAAGTTCAATTAGTTTATTGGATAAGCCAAGTGTAAAGAAAAACTAGTCCTAGTTCAATTAAGACTTGGGTCAACCTAATTTCTAATTCGATTAAAAAATTAAATCAGATTTAAATCTTATTTAATCTGATTAAATTAAGTTTTTAATTAGGTTAAGATCTATTTTAATTGAGTTGATTTAGTTTTGATTTGATTTGATTTGAGAAACCAAATTTGAATAAGTCATAGATTGAATCCTAGTAAGACTAGAATTCTACCTTGCGCCACCTTAGCCCCCCACGCCCACTCTCTCTTATTTTGTGTGAAAAAACCTTCTCTCCCAGGCCTTCACACATGCCCAAAGATTTTCACTCTTTCTCTCTTACATGGAATATGGTTGTAGATCAAGTCAAAGTAGGAATTAGTTTGGATTTCAAATTATATAAGATAAAATTTTAGGAAACCAAAACTCTTTCCTTATGGCATTGATTTTACTCAGATTTTTTTTGAAATTTTTGTGGCTTTTATGAAACATATTATGCACCCTTTGCTGGTGGTCCATGGCAGAAAAAGAAGGAGGGGGCGCCCATGAGTTGGGCACCACTTGTCTTGCCCTGTTTGGATTTTTCTTGACTAGGTATTTGATCTAAATAAAGATTCTTCATATCTCATTATTTAAGATGAATTTCTTCTTAAAATTTTTGTAAATTATAGAGCATTGAGAGACCTTTGGGGTGTGTGAAAATCAGAGAGAAAGGGTGTTGGGGTGTGGAGATATAATAGACACAAAACTAAGTATCTGGGTTAGAGCAAAAAGAAGAAGAAGAGGGTCTTCTTCTAGGGTTGCTATGTTCACCTCTTTCCTTCTTCCATCTGTGAGTTTTCTGAGAGTATCTCATATCTAAAACTTTTTTTCCTACTTTTTATCTTTGAAAAAGTCTAAATCAAGAAGAAGGAGGTATCTGATCGACCATCGAAGAAGGATCAGCACAGTACTAGCATACTGTGCTGATTTTCTAGACCAGGACTTTGGATCGTGATTCGTGGGCTCGTGTGGATGACTCCTAGAGGTCAGACGTATGTGTGGCTCACAACATCATCCTCAAGCTCAGATCAGCAAAGTTAGAACATCTAACTTGCAAGGTAATAGATCTGATCTATTATATTTTACATACATTAGATGTAGTATAGAAACATGTTGATATGATCAACATGTAGTTCTTGCTCTTTATATTTTAATTTTTGATTTAGTACTATATAATAATCATGTAATAAGATCTTAGATCTAGGAATTTTCTAGTTTTATAAGATAAATTTGATTTATTTTAGTCTTCTGCTGCCTGATCTTGAAAAAATTTTAAGATCTAACCCTGAAACCTTAGATCTGGTTCCTTCAATTGGTATCAGAGCCTAGGTTGCTTATTACATGATTATTTATACATGCTTAGATTATTTTTTAGATTAGATCTAATTTATAATCTGATTGTTAAATTTAAAATTAAAATTTTTAGATCAATCATGAACTGTAGGTTGTCCTGCTGTAAGGTTTATCCCTTATAGTGCAAAGATTGTCCTAGTTTGTGTAGATCTATCTTTAATCATAAATTTGTTAGATATGATTTAGATTAAATTTATAATTTATTAGATTTAAAAAATATTTAAATCTAAAGTAAAATATCTTTATTAATAATTTTCATACAAAAAACCATAATATATTTGTTTGAAAAATTTGCACAGTTTAAAGTTAAAATTGTTTCAATTACATCAACCTATTTAGATTAGATCTAAAGTAGTTTCATGCTTATTTCACTTACATTTTGTTTATGAATCAAACATGCAACTTGGTTGGCAGAACCATGTTGTAAAAATATTTTACAAATATGAAAATTATTTTCAAAAAGTTGAACCCCAACCCTCAGTCCAAAACTTAATTGAGAATTAAGAAGTTATTTGATTAGGTTCCAGGATTGTGAATTGAAAAACCTAAGACACAAACCATAACACATTGGGTTAATGGGTTTGTAGAAATTAGGGCCATTAATTGGGTTAGACCTAAGGTTAGATTAAAGATGGACTTAATTAGAGAATTGACTAAATCTAATCAATTGTTATCTTAGATTAGGTCAAGGATTCTGTAGATCAATTACAATATTGTAGTTGGTCAAGTCCATGTCTTTAATGAGAACCAAATGGATTTGATTTTTAGCTAAGCAGTCTAGCATGAACTATTAGGTTAATCTAATCGAAACTAATTAAACCAGTTGGTGTTTAAGGTAAATCAGATCGGTGGTTTTTAATTGGCAGCCTGCTTGGCCATTTCTAATGATGTCTAAGGCAAGCTTTGGTAGACCCTCCCACCGATCGAACTTACCTGGCCTCTTGATGAAATTATGTTTTGATCATATCACTTGACTATTCGAGCTGACCCATGTCAGCTAGGTAAATCAGTGTGACTGATTTAGGTACTCCTAGACCAGCCCTTTTAATGATCTCCCTTAAGCTGACTTGGTGAAACCAGTGGGAGGATCATGATAAGCTGGTTCATCTGACCTCCTCTTCTAAATTAATTAAATTTTTTAAAATTATTAGATCTTTAAAATAAAATAGTTATGATGATAACTAGATCATAGCCTCCCATTAAGTGGATGATAATGGGTCCATCAGTTGGATAATCATTGGAGGCCCAAAGGTCTGGTGCTTATTGGCTGATGGAATTGTCATTCATAATATGATTTCTTGACTGTATCTTTCTAAATGATGGTTAGGTTAGCCAACTAAAGTTAGGCCTAATCAGTCATTGGCTAGATGGGCCAAGTATGGTCATGTTAATGGTTGGACCTAACCAGACCTTTTCAGTGGAGGTCAAAGCCTACTGATTAGGGATTGGGGCAAAATTAAAATTACTAAAAATTATTTAAAGAAATAATTGATTATGAATGTACCCTTAGATGTACATGGATTGGCCAACCAAAGTTGGGCTTGTGTGCAGTCTAAGTAGATTCTAGTACCCACTAAGGAATTAGAGTAATTCCTCGAATTGGAGGTAGAGGCTACCAATTCGAATAAAATAGTGGGAGAAATCTTTTGATTAAAGTCCAAATCTTTAGGTTTAATGAATCAATTACTAATTAGGTTATGATTTTTCTTTGTGCAGATATGGCCACTTCCCTATCGCTCCGATCATTGTTGGACAATGATATGTTGGTGGGACCCAACTTCAGTAGCTGGTACCAAAAGTTAAAGATTGTCCTGGAATATGAACGGATCTTATATGTGATAACGAATCCTGCACTTGAGGAGCCAGCTGCCAATGTATGTGAAACAATCAGAGATACTTACCAGAAGTGGCTCAGTGATCGGACCATGGTGCGCTGCATCATGCTGGTTGCCATGAGCAATGAGTTCAGTCATAGATTTGAGACAGCTCAGCCAAAGGACATGCTTCAAGTGTTGGAGGATGTCTTTGGAACATCCGATGATGTGGAGAGGCACAAGACTAGTTGTGCCATCTTCAACATCAAAATACGGGATGGTGCCTCTGTCATTGATCATGTATTGTACATGATCGAGCTGATGGAGCGTTTGAGCAAGCTCAGCTTTCCTTTGCATGAGCAGCTTGGAAAAGATGCAATACTGAACTCACTGCCCAAGTCTTATCTCCCATTCCTCACTCATTATAGAATGACAAAGCCTGAAGTAAACTATCACGGGTTACTGGGGTTGCTTCAAAACTTTGAGAAGGATCACCAACTCCACAAGGAGTCGGTGAACTTAGTGGGAGGTTCATCTTCTGGTTCTCGACCCTTTGAAAAAGGAAAGAAGAACAAGAAGAAGAAAGTAAAGAAAGTGAAAGTTCAGGCTGGGACATCAATGCAGGGCCAGACCAGAAAGATCAAGCTCGATAAGAGTCAAGCTGAATGCTTCTTTTGCAAGAAGCGAGGGCACTGAAAGAGGAACTATCCTCAGTATATTACTTCCCTAAATCCGAACAGGCAGAGAAAGAAGTAAGCTATTACTGGGCAAGGTATTTATATGATAACTCCTTATAATTTCTCTATTTATGATATAACTGACTTGGTATTGGATACCGATAGCCTTTACCATATTTGTAATTAGTTGCAGGGGTTGCAGGTCAGTAGGAGATTCGAGCAAGGCGAGAGGTTCTTGAACGTTGGAGATGGAAGACCAGTTCCAGTTCTAGCATTAAGAATCTTGAAACTTGTATTTGAGTCCTATAACATTGTTCTTAATGATTGCCATTTCTGTCCCAATTTTTTTTTAAATGTTATTTCTATAGGCCTTCTGGCCAAAAATGATTATGAAATTTCAATAAAGAAACAGGTTTGTAATATCATTATGAATGGTGTTACTATTTTTTGTGGATATTTGAACAATGGTGTGTATATGTTATCACAACTTGTTAATGTAGTTTATTCTACTGACAAGCACCCTAGATTAGATAGTGTATCAGATATCTACTTATGACACTGTAGGCTAGGTCATATAAACAGGAACAGGATAAACAGGTTGACTCAAGAGGAAATTTTCAAAATCAATAATTGTGAATCACTTCCAACTTGTGAGTTTTATCTTCTTGATAAAATGACCAAGACATCTTTTACTGAAAAAGATGAGAGAGCTACTGAGCTCTTAGGCCTAGTACATACTGATGCGTGCGGGCCCATGAGCACAAGTGCTAGAGGTGAATATTTCTACTTCATCACTTTCATGGATGATCTATCCAGATATGGATATGTCTATTTGATAAAACATAAGTCGGATTCATTTGAAATATTCAAATGATTATGAAGTGAAGTAGAAAAATAAACTGAAAAGAGTATTAAAACTCTTCGGTCTGATTGAAGAGAGAAATACTTTTCTGGTGAGTTTCTCACATATTTAGAAGAGAATAAAATTCTCTCCCAATGAACTCCTCCAGAAACACCACAGCATAATGGTGTGTCTGAAAGGAGAAATCAGACTCTGTTAGACATGGTCCAATCCATGATGGATTTTGCCAGCTTGTCGATATCTTTTTAGGGATATGCGCTCGAATCAGCCTGTTATTTGTTAAATAGGGTTCCAAGTAAGTCTGTAATTAAGACTCCATATGAGATATGGACAGGATGTAAGCCAGCACTTTCATACCTTAGAGTCTGGGGGTGCCCGGCCTATGTCAAACGGTTAGTTACAGATAAACTTGGACCTAAGTCTGACAAATGCACATTCATAGGATACCTCCAAGAGACCAAAGGATATTTTTTCTACCATGCTGATGAATAAAAGGTGTTCGTCAGCCTTAAGATAACCTTTTTAAAAAAAGAGTTCCTTGGTGAAGGAACTGTTGCCTTTAAGGTTGAACTTGATAAAGTTCAACAGATAGAAGGACCGACATCAATAGCTGAACCTGAGTCAGATTTGATTAGATCAGATCCAGAGCCTAATGTACCGCACCATTAAGGCAATCCGATAGAGTACCTCATCAGCCGGATAGATACTATATTTTTTTGGTTCGAGACGGTGATCCCATCGAACTCGATGAGAACAATGAGGATCTGATCACCTATATGGATGTAATGCAGAGACCTAATTCTGAGAAATGGCTTGAAGCCATGAAATTCGAAATGGAGTCCATGAAGGTCAACGATGTATGGACATTGGTTGACCCACCTGAAGGGGTTAAACCCATTGGGTGTAAATAGGTCTTCAAAAGAAAGAGGGGCACAGACGAAAAGGTGAAGACCTATAAAGCCTATCTGGTTGCCAAGGAGTATCATCAACATTATGGTATTGACTGTAACGAGACATTCTCCTCTGTGGCAATGCTCAAATCTATTCGAATAATGCTTGCAATAGCTGCCCATCTGGATTTTGAGATCTGGCAGATGGATGTAAAGATCGCTTTTTTGAATGGAGAGCTGATCGAAGAGGTGTATATGATACAACTTGAGGGATTTACATCCACAGATGAGTCCAAGGTGTGCAAGCTTCAGAGATCCATTTATGGATTGAAGCAAGCTTCTAGAAGTTGGAACATGCACTTTGATAAGGTGATCAAAATGTATGGCTTCGTTAAGAATGGAGAAGAGCCCTGCATCTATAAATGGGCAAATGGTCCAGTTGTGGTATTTCTTATCTTGTACGTGGATGACATCCCCTTAATCAAAAATGACATCCCCACACTATAGGGAATAAAAGTTTGGTTGTCATCGCAGTTCTCCATGAAGGACTTGGGTGAAGCATCCTACATCCTAGGGATGAAGATCTATAGGGATAGATCTAAAAAGATGCTTGGATTATCCCAGTCCACATACATAGACACTGTGCTGAAGAGGTTCAGCACAAAGAATTTCAAGAAGGGCTATCTACCGATAGACCATGAAATTTCTCTCTCTAAGAAGGATTATCCGACAACTCCTGAAGAGAAAGAGCGTATGAGTAGAGTTTCATATACTTCGATCGTGGGATCTATCATGTACACCATAACATGTATAAGGTCAGATGTGGCATACTCACTAGGAGTAGTGAGTAGATACCAATCTGATCCTGAAAAAAACCACTGAAAAGTGGTTAAAGCCATCCTTAAGTATTTAAGAAATACTAAGGACCAATGGTTGGTTTATGACGAGTCAGATCTGAAACTTATGGGGTTTACAGACTCTAGCTTTCAATCTGACCATGATGACAGCAGAAGCATGTCGGGTTATATCTTTACTCTGAATGATGGAGCCATCTACTGGAAGAGTTTCAAGCAGCATACTGTGGCAGACTCTGTTTGTGAGGTGGAGTATATCGCAGCATCGGATACCGTGAAGAAAGCTGTGTGGCTGAAAAAATTCATCACCGAGTTCAGAGTAGCACCCTCCCTTGATGGTCCGATCCTACTCTACTGCGACAGCACTGGTGCCATAACTCAGGCGAAGGAACTCAAAGCACACCAGTAGATGAAGCACATTTTGTACCTCTTCCATCTGGTCTGAGAGATCATAGATCGAGGTGATGTCGACCTTCAGAAGATCGATGAAAAGGAGAATCTGATTGATCCCTTCACTAAAGCCCTGGCGATAAAGGAGTTCGACAATCACAAGTCGAAGATGGGTATTAGATACTGTACCGAGTGGCTTTAGGACAAGTGGAAGTTGTTGGAAAATATGTCCCAAAAGTCAATCGTCAACCTATTGATGGTTGAGCAACCTTGTATTGTAATTAATTTGTTAATAAATAAAATATATTTTTGGTATTTTCATCATAAGTTTTCATCTTCTAATGAACTCCGTTATTGTGATGAAGTCCTTAGGACTATTTAGGTTCGATAAAGAGAGAATTTATCGATTAGTCCTTAAAACTGTTTACGATCAAATGATAGATTGTTAATAAGGACGACAGCTTCTATCAAGCATAGGTCACCGTAGGCCATATGGGTTGGTTGTCCTCTTAACCAAGGAGTGTGGAGACACTGGTATGGCATACAGGTGAGATGTAAAGGTACATCATCATTGAACGTGACCAACTCTAGAGCATTCTACTGTCGAAAATGTCTCTGATGGGATATAGGTATAAGTGTCTCTTAGACCTGAAATTGCCTCAGTGACTTATAAGCAACTCACTGTATTTTGGTACTGGACTAACTGAATTTCTAATTCAGTGACGGAAGACTTTTGGGCACAGTCAAGTACTTGCAAAATCGGAGTGTGATCAAGATGGGATTGACCACTCCAAGAGTTGGAGAAGAATAAGTCGCTGTATTTCAATTTAGCAAAACCTTGGCTAGGGTAATCCATCAAATGAATTTAATATTTTAAAATATAATGTAGACAATCTGATCAGAGTTGATAGTTGAACTCTGAGGTGTCCTATGAGCATTTTGGTCAAGGGGATGAATTATATGGAAACTATATCCGCATGGGTTCTAAGGATGTTGTTTTATACATTCGACCTATCCGACCGTCGGGTATCATTGCTAGATGGTCACTTCGATTGGTATAAAAATTTATTCCTGTGCTACCAGCTTAGGTTCGGACCTATGAGGTCACATACATTAGAGTTCACGATCCGATCGAATAGTTGATCAACGATTAAGAATCGTTCTAGGGTTAAACGATCAATACTATTGACATTTAACCTAGTGCAAATATTATAGGAGGATCGATTAGTAATTAAATATGATTTAATTAGATTTAGTTTAGACTTGATTGGATCAAGTCGAATTGATTTATTGGATAAGCCAAGAGCAAAAAAAAATTAGTCCTAGTTCAATTAGGACTTGGGTCGACCTAAATTCTAATTTGATTAAAAAATTAAATCAGATTTAAATATAATTTAATATAATTAAATTAGGTTCTTAATTGGGTTAAGACTTATTTTAATTGGGTTGATTTGATTTTGATTTGATTTGGTTTGAGAAATCAAATTTGAACAAGTCATAGATTGAATTCTAGTAAGACTAGGATTCCACCTTGCGCCACCTTAGCACCCCATGCCCACTCTCTCTTATTTTGTATGACAAAACCTTCTCTCCCAGGCCTTCATGCATGCCCAAAGCTTTCCACTCTTTCTCTCTTACATGGAATGTGGTTGTGGATCAAGACAAAGTAGGAATTAGTTTGGATTTCAAACTCTATGAGATAGAATTTTAGGAAATCAAAACTTTTTTCTTATGGCACTGATTTTATCCAAATTTTTTTTAAAAATTTTGTGACTTTTATGGCACATATTGTGCATCTTTTTCTGGTAGTCCATGGCAAATAAAGAAGGAGGGGGCGCCCATGTGTTGGGCACCACTTATCTTGCCCTATTTGAATTTTCTTTGACTAGGTATTTGACCTAGACAAGGATTCATCATATCTCATTATTTAAGATGAATTTTTTCCTAAAATTTTCATGAATTATATAGTATTGAAAGACCTTTGGGGTGTGTAAAAATTAGGGAGAAAGGGTGTTGGGGCATGGAGATATAATAGACACAAAACTAAGTGTCTGGGTTAGAGCGAAAAGAAGAAGAAGAGGGTCTTCTTTTAGGGTTGCTGTGTTCACCTCTTTTCTTCCTCTATCTGTGAGTTTTCTAAGAGTGTCTCATATCTAAAACTCCTTCTCCTACTTCTCATCTTTGGAAGAGTCCAAATCAAGAAAAAGGAGACATCTGATCGACCATCGAAGAAGGATCAGCACAGTACTAGCATACTGTGCTGATTTCCTGGACCAAGACTTCTGATCGTGATTTGTGAGCTCGTGTGGATGACTCCTAGAGGTCGGATGCATGTGCAGCTTGCAACATCATCCTCAAGCCCGAATCAATAAAGTTAGAACGTCTAACTTGCAAGGTAATAGATCTGATCTATTATATTTTACATACATTAGATGCAGTATAGAAACATGTTGATATAATCAACATGTAGTTCTTGCTCTTTATATTTTAATTTTTGATTTAATATCATGTAATAATCATATAATAGGATCTTAGATCTAGAAATTTTCTGATTTTATAAGATAAATTTTGATTTATTTTAGTCTTCCGCTGCCTGATCTTGAAAAAGTTTCAAGATCTAACCCTGAAATCCTAGATCTGGTTCCTTCACCCACCATCATCAGTTTTAAATTAGTGCATTCTGTTGAGGACTCCTTTATTGATTTTACTATCTCTGTCTAATTTCGTTGATTGTTCTCTCTAAATCCTTACTCCATAATATTTAAAGACATGTGTTAAAATCATGGCATAAGGTAGAAATATCTGTGCTCTACCCACCACTTCTTGCATAGCCTTGATAATCATTCTTGAAAGATTGAGTGGGATGCATTGGACTACATGATATATAATTGCTAGTCCTTCTCTATTATAGTATCAAATCTTCCTACTCTAGGTTGTATAATCTAGCAAACAATGATGTGGAGGAGTCTCATTTTAATGTTTAAGTGTCGTCCATAAATTTTACGAAATTGATCATGATCCTCTATCCCAAGAATAGTTTCTATTCTTGTGCTTCTATCCTCTCTACTATCCCACAGGTCTCCTTCAGTTGAAAGTTTCAAAATTTATCCTAGTATTTCATCATGAAAATAAATTTCTTTTCCTTTTACTGAAGATGATACGGTATCATCTTCTTCAAATAAAATATTCTGATAAAATTTTTTAACTAATTTCATAAACATTGAGGCTTCAGCTATGTAGATAAATTTCTATCCCATACCTCTAATCAAGTTTGCAATCTCGAATCTCTTTAAATCTAGAAAATTCATATCTACAATATGATCTGAGAGAATATTTTTGTTACTTATTGAAGTTCTTGAAGGAGGTGATCTTGAAGGAGGTGATGAAGCTGGAGTTGTTGCTTCTCTTGCTCCTCTTCTTCTTCAACTTTCTTCACTTCTGATTGTCATTTGGCATTGGGGAAGATACATCTTTGGAGCCATCCTTTCTCAAGATTGGCCGAGAAGGAGATGGGAAAGAGGTTTTTGATTTGAGATTTGAGATGTAAGTGGAGATGGTATGATGGATTTGGAGATGGGAGCTAAGAATTTTGAGAGGAACGAAATGATAGGATGGAAAAGAAGATGAACAGGAGTAGCGAGGATCTTAATTTTAAGTTGATATTCTGAACTAGTTCGATGAACTTGGGTTGGATCTAATGTAGTGAATGGATATAAAATTGGTGGAAGAAAGGTGTCTACAATCAGGATGTAGGCACCTACAACCTGGTTGTAGGCGCCTACATCAGGATGCAGGCACCTACATCATGGTTGTAGGTACAGCCGCCTCCTCTTTTCCGTATTTATGTAATGTTTCATGTCCATGTAATTTTAGATTGATTTGTTTCATCCGACTTGATTCAAGTTCATCAAAGTTTGAAAATCTCGACTAACATCCTAGCTCCTCTTATTTATCTTCTTTCCATTTTGGCTCCTGTTCATCTTCTTCTTTCCCGTTGTAGGCACTTACAATCATAGGTGCCTTTTATAAAGGCACGAATGATTCACCGTAAACTTAACCAACCCTATTAGGTCACGGGCATCCCTAACTGCTCCTGTTAAGTCACGGGTGCCTTCAACATGCAGACATACGAACAAGAAGTTTAACCATATGTACAGATCAAAGGCAAACCGAAAACTTCTTGAGATAAATACTTCAAACCATCGAAGATAAACACAAACTCTACATAATAAATACAAACTATGAATAATAACACAAACCAGAGCATAAATAGAAACTGTGAATAATAAACATAAACTATGAATAATAAATATAAACTTTATATAGATAAACAAAAACTAATGCAAACTTAGTGTCGATAAATAGAAAATAAATACTGTTGCATAGATATGAAGCCCAAGAGGGGGGTGAATTGGGCTTTTTTAAAATTTTAAAGATTACTACACTAAAATAATATGCTAAAGTGTTTGAGTGAAGAGGATTGATTTTTAATAAAAATAAATTCAAATACAAATGATAAGATTGCAAGTATAAAGTACAAAGAACAAGTAAAGAGAGACAAAAATAATAAATACAAAAAATTTATAGTGGTTCGGTGCCAACGTTGCACCTACATCCACTCCCTAAGTTTCTACTTAGAAATTCAATCCAGTAAATAGATTTCAAAGTTACAACACATCAGACCACTCCAACCCTCGCTATCCAAGTAAGAACACTTATTTTTTTGGTACAAATCAATCCTTAACAATCCGATTCAGGGTTCAGATCAATCCAACCGAGTTTTAGAATCTCCAAAAACTCAAAAATCCAATGTGATTTTGGTGTTAGAGCAGAAAACTTGTTTTTGTTATCAGATCAAGCTGTATTTTGAAAATTTGCTCATTCTCATTTGATTTTAGTTTTAGCATCAGAGCAAAAAATAATTATGTGCTTTAATTGCTTTTGATACAAAAAATAATTATGTGTGCCAAAGCATGTTTAAGAGTTGATTTGGAAAGTGTATTAGATCATTTTGAGTTTAAGATGTATCAGAGCAAGAGAGAAATAAATTTTGCAATGTATCGGAGCAAGAAAAATAATTTTACAATGTTATCAGAAAAAAAAATTTTACAATGTATCAGAGCAAGTTAAAAATTTTAAGATGTATAAGAGTACAATATGAGAAAAATAGGATACAAAAAATTCAGCACAATATTCCCTTAAATAAACATAATAAATGTAATATAAATATAATATTTAAGGAGAAGAAGCTTTTGCTGAACATCCTTAATAAATTTTCCACTTGATTGCAGCTAGAGAGTGGTTGGTAAAGTGATTAAATGCTTCTTTTCTCTCTTTAGGGCTGATTGAGCTTTTTTCGGATTTGAACTTGAGTGCTTGCAAAATTTTATGATTTTTCACTTCAAGAGAGTATTTATAATCACCATTTACCCTTGAGAATATCTTAGAGTTGGTTTAGAGCCGTTAGAAAGTGTTTAATATACATTAAATACATCAAAAATAGGTTAAAAACTAGCTATTACAAACTCGCCTTGAATGGATCATCCCAGATGGGTCATCCCACTGTGACTGAGAAGTCCCATGGGATGACTCATTTGGCCAGTCTGAAAAGTAGATTTTCTATTTTGGTCTTAAGATCTCAGGGATCTTCCCAGGTGGGTCGTCCCACTATATGGGTCATCCTAAGTGGATCATCCCACTGCATACCATGAGTCAAAATGAAGCATACCAGCTATCCAATGAAAGAGAATGACCCAAATGGGTCACCCCATTTTGTGCCAACCCAATTTTTTATGCATTTAAGGTCTGAAACCTATCAGAACACTTCTAAACACTCTCAAATGACTTCAAATCAATTGGACACTCTCAGAAGGCTTCAAAATTTCTCCAACTTGCAGAAACTTCAATTTTGGTACACTTGATGAAGCTTTTCAAATCCAACCTTTTGGACTATCTAAAATATCACAAAAATATTCTCCAAAGATAAGAAACATATTAGTAGTCTCCTCAAATAGTTTGTGATCATCAAAATTAATTTTTGAAGCAACAATCTCTCTTTTTGATGATGACAAAATATTTGAGTGTTCATAAAATAAGTCCTTAAAGCTCAAAGAATTTGAGTTTGTGAAGCACTTATAGAAATATGCCAAAGATAGAAAATTGTGAGATATATATTTTTAATAATTTTAATATTTCAATTTCATTTTGTTGAAACTCGTTTGTGAAGATATCAGTCTTTCTAAGGATTGTTCTTAGTTAGTTAAAATCCTCCCCATTCTTATATGAAATAGATAAAAATAATCATTTTGACCATTTTGAAAAAGATCTCTCTTTTTTTTATATAAAGAGTGTTCAATTTATAAATTTTTTTATTGAAGTAGAGATGGTTTATAAAAAAATTTTATTCTTTTTTTTTTATTTTTAATATCAGAGCAATAAATGTGAAAGGAATGTTTCTTTTCCTTTCTCTCATTTTGATATTAAAGCAAGGATGAAATCAAAAATTAAAAGAGAAGAATTTAGAGCATTTTATAAAATCAAAACTGAATGTATCAAGGTATTTTTGCATTCATGCAAAAATAAAAATATCAGAAATACCAGAGCACTCAAAAAAAATAGATGTATCAGAGTAATTTTTCAATTAGTATCAAAATGAAGATAAAAATAGATGTATTAGAGTAAAAAAAATGAGCATATCAGAGGCATATCAGTCCAAAATACTATATCAGAGCAAAAATTTAAAAAAACATTTAAATTTAAAAAAAAAATTAGATAGACAATACACTGCTTTGTAATAGAATCATTCTCCTCCTTTTTGATATCTTCAAAAAAAAATGGACTAAAGGGAGTAAGATTTTTCATAGTTGTATATCAAGTATCAGAGTAATAGTGCATTCATTCAAGTATAACAGTCATTCATTCATTCATTCATCCAAGAAAAAAGAAGTGAGCCATGATAATAACCTTATTCATTAATTATAATAAAAAGAAAGATTACAAGAGTCATAATATATGTCCTTGAGCATAAAGCTCTCATATATCCAATCTACAAAATACAACTAACAAACCTAATACAAAATGATGAAATCAGTAAGAATGGGCATCGAGCTCAAGATCAAGATCGGTGAAACATGATCAGCCTCATCCTCGATCGAAAGATCTGGTCCAAGAGAAAGATGTCCGAGGATGAAAAGCAATGGACTGAATAAAGGCTGGCTCACTGGATGCGGAGGGCCTAGACTGAAGCTGAGTCCTAATGGCATCAAGCTGGGACAAGATCTCTCTCACTGTAAGTTGGAGTCCATCTAGATCAGCAGATACGAAGTCTCTAGAGTCTCTGATGTCTGTCCGAATCAGCTTAAGAGAAGAATGAAGCTGACTGTGGAGTCTCTGTATCTCTCGAGCTAAATCATCCAACTGAGGTAAGAAAGTGGTTGATGTGCTCGCACCTCTCGATAGAAAAACTAAAATCCATCTGATCTCTCTCTCAATATCAAAAATCTTACCACTGAACCTGAGTAGGGAGCTCTCCACACTCTCCAATCTAGTATGGGTGGCACGACAAAAAATTTTGAGGAAGGATTAGAGAAAGAACTCAGTGGAGCTTGGCGATACTGCTGCTGCTGTTGTGTACCAATTGGAGGATCTGCTGCTGAAACTGGTGAGATTGCTGAAAAAATTGATCCTAAAACCACTGCTGCTGAACAGATAAAATGCCTGCCACTCTCTCAGTCAGCAGTCTCATATCATCATCTTTCAAACTAAAAGATGGCATGATACGACTGGATGGGGGTACTCTGACTGAGGGTCCTATCTCAGACTCCAAAATATGATGATCAACTGGACTCTGCTTAGGCACAGGTGGTGAAGATGGACCCTCCCCTTTAGCATGCTTCTCCTCCTCATCATCCTCCTCCTCAACTGCTGCAGCTTGTCCCTTGGCCCAACGGCCATCAACTCTCACAAAACCCATGCGCCTAAGGGAGTAGTTGTTGTAGGTATCAGTATATGACAATCTACAGATAACCTCCCCTTCAAAACTCACTCCTGACTCCTTAAAGATCACAGTGAGAGCCATGCCATATGGCAAGAGAGCCTTGGATCTATTCAAGGCCTCCCTCATAGCATCGATCATCAGGAAAGGTAGGTTCAGGAGAGTCTCAGAAACAGCATGGTGCATATCAAGCAAATATCCCTACCAATCATCAAATCATATCTTTCTCCTCTGGAGAAGAAAATCCTAGACACCATGTGATGGAGCAATCTCATCTTCACCTCAGATCCTTGGCCTTAATTTTCAAAAATCCTTCTACATCTTCTCTTCCAAGGATAGTCTTAAGTCCAATTTTCTTTTTGGGTAGCTCATCTAGATAACTTCCCTTATAAGGCATCTGAAGGAGTCTACCTAGCCTAGGTGCATTTAAAATGATTTGGACTCCCTTCACAGCAGACCTCAAAACACCATCAGAGAAAATCAAATTTGAGTAAAATTCTTTGACCAAATCAATATAAACCGACTCAAACAAACTTAGAAAGAATTTTCATCCTTGCTTAATTAATTTTTCTCCAATAGAAAAACCATTATGCCTCAAAAACTTGAAATCTATATTTCTTCCCAAACCAACCTTCCTTGCAGATAGAGGAATCTTACTTAGAGTGATCGGTAGAGATGCCTAGGTTGGCTCTTGTGCTGCCTTCTTCCTCTGTTCCTCAGCCTCCAAAGATCTAACCGACTTCTTTCTCTACGGCAACCTCATTTTGGGGGCCATATCCCAAGGAGAGGATGGATAATGGTCAAAAGGGTGGAGAAAGATGTGGATTGAAGTGAAACTAAGAGGAGAAGATGATTTTGGAGAGTTTCTCATGGATTCTATGGGTTAGAGTTTGGAATTTGGGGAAATCAAGAGAATGAGCAATGAGAACAAGAAATTTGGGGAGAGTGATCCACGATTTTGTGAGATTTTGATGTTTGGGGTGATCTAGAAGGAGATTTCTAGGTTTGGGATGAGAGGGAGATGAAGGGTTTTGGAATTTGAAATGCCCCATAGGCCTTTTTAATGGAATAGGAATCGGGTCAGCTCACATGAAAAGAGCCATACCCATTCAAATGGGACGCCCTATCCAGGGTTGCATCAAGTGATTCAAAAAATAATTAAAAATGAGAAAAAATTCAAAAGAAAAAAAATTAGAAATTGGACATATTGAGTTGAGATAATCATGAGGGGTCTAGATAAATTTTGATATAATTTTTGATTGAGTATTTTAATGAAAAAAATTTGAGAAGGTATCTGAGTAATACTGATGAATTTTTAATTATCTTGAAAAATTCTCAAAAAAATGATAGATGGATCTCAAAATTAGGATAATGCAGTCAAAAAATTTTAAATAAATTTTGAGAGTGAAATTATGATTGAAATTTAAGTAGAAGGGTCTAAGATGCCTCGTTCTCTTCTAATTTCATAAAATTTATTTTCATTAAGTACTTTGGTGAAAATATCAGCTAATTAATTTTCAGTGTTTATGTATTTAAGTGTTATGTCATTATTTTGAACATGTTCTCTTATAGAATAATGTCTAATTTCAATATATTTTGATCTAGAATTTTGAATTAAATTTTTGATCAAATTGACGGCACTAGTATTATCACATCTTATGGGATATTTTTAAGTTCAATACCAAAATCTATGAGTTGTTACTTAATCTATAGGATTTGAGCACAGCAACTTACGGCTGCAATGTATTCGGTCTCGATCGTCGATAATACTATCAAATTTTATTTCTTACTAAAACAAAAGATTAAGTTTACTCCAAAAAATTGATAAATTTCACTAGTACTTTTCCTATCTAGTTTACATCCAATAAAGTCTGCATTTGAGTAATTTATTAAATCCATAGAAGATTATTTTGAGAATCGAAGTCCTAGATTTTGTGTTCCTTTTAAGTATCTAAAAATTTTTTTAACAGCATTTAAGTGAGATTCCTTAGGATTTGACTGATATTTAGCACACATGTATATACTAAACATTATATCAGGTCTACTTGCAGTAAGATACAATAAAGAGCCTATCATGCCTCTATAGAGCTTTGAATCAATATTTTTTACTATGCTTATCTTTTTCTAATTTACAGAAAAGGGTTATAGGTATACTTATAATTTTTGAGCTCTCCATTCTAATTTTTTTTAATAATTCTGTTGTATACTTACTTTGGATGATGGAGATCTTTTTATTTATTTATTTAATCTGTAGTCTGAGGAAAAAAGTGAGTTCTCCCATCATGCTTATCTCGAACTCTCCCTACATGAGCTTGGCAAACTCTTGGCACAAATCTTCATTAGTAGACCCAAATATAATGTCATCAATATATATCTGTATAACTAGAATTTTTTTATCTTTTTTTTTATAAAAAGAGTAGTATTAATTTTTTCTCTTGAAAATTATTTTCTAACAAAAAAACTTACTTAATCTTTCATACTAAGTCCTAAGAGCTTGTTTTAATCCATATAAAGCTTTGTTTAACTTAAACACATGATCTAGAAATTTATGATTTTCAAAATCAGAAAATTATTCTACATATACTTCTTCAACAATATAATCATTTAGAAAAGTACTCTTAACATCCATTTAAAATAGTTTAAAATTCATAAAACAAGCAAAAGCAAGCAATATTCTTATGGCTTCTAATCTAGCAACAAGAGCAAATATTTTATTAAAATCAATTCTTTCTTGTTGATTGTATTCTTTAGCAACTAATCTTACTTTATTTCTTATTACATTTTCATCTTCATCTAATTTATTCCTATATACCCATTTAGTTCCTATTATGGGGTGATTTTTAGGTCTAGCAACTAGTGTCCATATATTATTTCTTTTAAATTGGTTTAGCTCTTCTTGCATGGTAATTATCTAGTTATGATCTTTTTCAGCTTCATCTATTATTTTAAATTCTAGATGTAAAATAAAAGCTAGATAATTATAAATATCTCTAAGAGAGGATCTAGTTCTTACTCCTTATGTCGGATCATCAATTATTAATTCTTTGAAATGATTGTAGACATACCTTTATTTTTTTGAAAGATTACCTATATCTTGAGGTTGTTCTTGAATATTTTGATCATTGATATTTTCATCCTCATATTTTTCATCCAATTGATCTTTACTTCACTCATCTGAGTCATTGATGGTGAGCTTTTTCATTCCATCTTCTATGATACTTGCATCATCAGCACTCTCTCTTTTTTGATGGAAGATCATTAATTTTATCAAAAACTATATGAATTGACTCTTTCACTACTAGTGTTCTTTTATTAAATACTCTAAAAGATTTGTTAGAAGTAGAATAGCCAAGAAAGATAGCTTCATTAGATTTAGCATCAAATTTACCTAAGCTATCTTTGCCATTATTCAAAACAACATACTGACAACCAAAAATATGAAAATAGCCTGTCACGCCCCCGACCCGAGATTGTGAATCGAGGGTCGCGGCAACCGCCGCACACTCATGAAGAACTCTCTCCATAAGCATGCAAGGCATCTCATCACGATATCAATGCATCGCAGCGGAATAAATTCAAATAATTATTATTCAACTTTAATTCAAGTAATTAAATCCAATGTCTTACATCCAATAAAATTTTTGCTAAAAAAATAAAAATAATAGATCTAAGTTCAATGAAGTTGACAATGCTAAATCTCGCCTCTAAAAGCTCTGTCCCAATATTTCTTCCCACGTTCGAAATTAATTATCTGAATCTGAAAAATAGAAAGAAAGGTAATGAGCTAGACAGCTCAGTAAGTAACAAGTATCTCTACCAGATATTCAGATATTATTTAATTTTCAAGAACAATGCTGCAAATAACATAAAAATATATTTCATGCTGATTTAATGCAAATCCAATATTTTCAAAAATTCACACATAATATAATCATAAATCCGATTCGATTCAAAACACTCGTAACTCAACAGCCTCAACTATGACCAACGTTTAACCCCCATTGGCGAGGTCCACAGAATACCAGCGCACAACTCCCACTGGCAGGGTCCAGAAATATCAGCGCACAACCCTCACTGGCAGGGTCCACAAATACCAGCGCACAACCCCCACTGGCAGGGTCCACAAAGTACCAATGTATAATCCCAATTGGCGGGGCCCACTGAAACATAGTTAGGCTGAGAGCATAAATCCGATCTATATCAAAACACTTAGTACCATAATATATATCATAATCTTTCACTAAATATGTGCATAAATCGATATACCATAACATTTCAAAAGCACTTTTCTTTCAAAACATAATTTCATAAATCATACATAATTTCAGAGAATAATTATTTATTTTCAGAATAAATATGGAATATCTCGAGAAGATGATTCATTACTTACCTTTCACGGAGCACTGAATGGACAGATCGACTAACTTCTAGGAGATTCTTCCGTGCCTATTATCCAAAATTATATTTTTACATTAATTTTAATTCAAAATTAAATCTAACAAATCCCAAAATCAAAATCTCGCTTAAAATCAGACTCGTCTCTAAACTCGATCAGAATCATCAGATGAAGCCTTCCACTATGCTAATCTTAGAAGGATAACTTTAGAGAGAGAGAAATCCATCAAGAGAGAGAAACAGGCTAGAGAGAGAAAATTCTAGAGAGAGAAAGTAGAGAGAGAAAGTCCAATTCCAGAGAGAGAAAATCAGGGTTCAGTCTGAAAGAAGAGAGAAGAGAGAGAAACTCTCTCTCTCATCAATTTCAATTTTTTATTTATTTATTTATTTACTTACTTATATATATATATACATATATATATTTATTTATTTATTTATTTTTATTATTATTTTTTTTTCTTCTTTTCTTTTTCTTCTTTTTCTTCTTTTTTTTTTTCTTTCCTTTTCTTTTTTTTTTCTTTTTCTTTTTCTTCTTTTTTTCTTCTTTTCTTTTTCTTTTTCTTTTCTTTTTCTTCTTCTTCTTCTTCTTCTTCTTTTTCCTTGGTTCCTTCCAGGCCGAACAGGGGACGGTGGGGGTTCTCCGACCTTGACCGGCCGTTCGGGCCATGGCCGCCGCGGCGGAGGCCGACGGCCGACGGGAATCACTCCCTCGGTCACGGAGGAGGGTGGCCGACGATCAATTCCGATCGCCGGCGCCAGAAAATTCAAGGAAAAGAGCTCAAAAATAGGGTGTCTTTCCCGACCGAAAATCGATGACTTTCGTCACCGACAGCCGCGCACAAATGCACGGGGAGGAAGGAGAAGAAAGAGGGGAGGAAGAGGAAAACTTACCTCAGCCTCTGGAGACCTCGTCGGCGGCAATCACGGCGAGAAATCAAAGGGTGTCCGCGGCCTTCGATCGAGAAAAACGGAGAGAAAGAGAGAGGGAGGAGGCCAATGATCGGTCTCAAGAGGGAGGGGGTCTTCTTATAGAGCACCCTAGGACTCCGAGGGGTCCTAGGAGTCCTAATTTGCTCGGGACTCACCGGAGAAGAAGACTCCTATCGGGAGTCTTCTTCCCGGTTTTGCATCCCCTGTTTTTTTTTTTTTTTTTTTTGGGCTTTGATCTGCTGGCTGGGCTGGGCTTGGTTGGGCTATCACATTCTTCACTCCTAAAAAGAAATTTCATCCTTGAAATTTTTCATACCTGTCACCATTGTATTGGAAGCCTGTGGATTCTGTTGAGAAAGCGCATAAACTCTTCCCTGGGTTTTAGAAATCTGTCCGCCACCCTTATGTTGTCCTTCATGGGTTCTTTTGCCAGCTTGATTTTCAGTATTTAGCGGGCAGCTAGCAATTTTATGATCCTTCTGTCCACATTTGAAACAAGCACCGGTATTCCAATAGCAATCCTTGTCTGCATGATTTTTGCCACATCTGGAGCACGGCTCACCATCAATCTGTTGAGTCTTATTGTCTACTGCTCCCTTAGCTGATCTTTTGATATTTTTATTATTCTGCCCTTGTATATCATTTGATTGTGCTCTCTTTCTTTGCTTTCTTTCCCTTTCCATGCGTTCTTCATTGACTTCCCTTTCAATTATCAGTGCTTTATTTACCACATCTGCATAAGTTGTCAATTCATATGGAACCACTTGTTTTCGAATCTCAGTTCTCAGTCCCATCTCGAACTTGTGAACACGTTCTTGCTCACCATCCACTAATCTCGGAGCAAATTTTGCTAACTCTGTAAATTTTGCTTCATATTCAATCACACTCATACCCTTTTGCTTCAAATAAATAAACTCTTGCTCTTTCTGGATCCTTATACTCCGAGAAAAATACTGATCATAGAATGCGATCCGAAATCTTTCCCAGGTAAGTATTTCGCCGTCTTATTCATGCTTGCGCTGTAGTCGCTGACACCAGTTGTACGCTTCTCCTTGTAGTAAATAAGCTGCATATCGAATCTTTTCTTCATCAAGACACTCTTGGACAGCGAAAGCCTTCTCCATCTCCATTATCCAGTTGTCAGCCTCCAAAGGTTCAGTAGTCCCCTTGAAAGCTGGAGGAGCAAGCTTTTTAAATTCTGAAATATTGTTCCGTTGTACTGGTTGCTCTCCATGTTGTGGTGGTGGATGCTGATGTTGTTGTGTATCTCGTTGTATCTGCTGTTGTTCAAACATTTGCTGCTGTATTTGTTGTTGCGCTTGTACTATCCTGATTAGGGTCTGCATTAACTGAGCCATATCTGGTTCTTGACGTACTCTCAAAGCACTCCCATTAGGATCTACGACTCCCTCCTCCTGAGGGGTGCCACTGGTCAGATGGGGAGTGCTACCATCCCGTGGTTGTGATGTCTCTCTTGCAATTCCTTGAGTAGTTCTTGTCATTCTACGGGGAGGCATGATAACCTTGTGGTAGTAAAACCTTATTAGATTCATTTATCTATTTGTTAGGATGGTTTTTTTTTTTTTTTATGGTGTTCATACTCTAACGTCCCAATATTCCTAATGTTTACCCACCTACACTCATACTATGTCAAATTCTATGTGTCATAATTTATCCACTTATGCTCTGATACCATATTAATTATCACGCCCCCGACCCGAGATTGTGAATCGAGGGTCGCGGCAACCGCCGCACACTCATGAAGAACTCTCTCCATAAGCATACAAGGCATCTCATCACGATATCAATGCATCGCAGTGGAATAAATTTAAATAATTATTATTCAACTTTAATTCAAGTAATTAAATCAAATATCTTACATCCAATAAAATTTTTGCTAAAAAAAAAAAAATAATAGATCTAAGTTCAATGAAGTTGACAATGCTAAATCTCGCATCTAAAAGCTCTATCCCAATATTTCTTCCCACGTTCGAAATTAATTATCTGAATCTAAAAAATAGAAAGAAAGGTAATGAGCTAGACAGCTCAGTAAGTAACAAGTATCTCTACCAGATATTCAGATATTATTTAATTTTCAAGAATAATGCTGCAAATAACATAAAAATATATTTCATGCTGATTTAATGCAAATCCAATATTTTCAAAAATTCACACATAATATAATCATAAATCCGATTCGATTCAAAACACTCGTAACTCAACAGCCTCGACTATGACCAACGTTTAACCCCTATTGGCGAGGTCCACAGAATACCAGCGCACAACCCCCACTGGCAGGGTCCAGAAATATCAGCGCACAACCCCCACTGGCAGGGTCCACAAATACCAGCGCACAACCCCCACTAGCAGGGTCCACAAAGTACCAACGTATAATCCCCATTGGCGGGGCCCACTGAAACATAGTTAGACTGAGAGCATAAATCCGATCTATATCAAAATACTTAGTACCACAATATATATCATAATCTTTCACTAAACATGTGCATAAATCGATATACCATAATATTTCAAAAGCACTTTTCTTTCAAAACATAATTTCATAAATCATGCATAATTTCAGAGAATAATTATTTATTTTCAGAATAAATATGAAATATCTCGAGAAGATGATTCATTACTTACCTTTCACGGAGCACTGAATGGACAGATCGACTAACTTCTAGGAGATTCTTCCGTCCCTATTATCCAAAATTATATTTTTATATTAATTTTAATTCAAAATTAAATCTAACAAATCCCAAAATCAAAATCTCGCTTAAAATCAGACTCGTCTCTAAACTCGATCAGAATCATCAGATGAAGCCTTCCACTACGCTAATCTTAGAAGGATAACTTTAGAGAGAGAGAAATCCATCAAGAGAGAGAGACAAGCTAGAGAGAGAAAATTCTAGAGAGAGAAAGTAGAGAGGGAAAGTCCAATTCCAGAGAGAGAAAATCAGGGTTCAGTCTGAAAGAAGAGAGAGAAGAGAGAGAAACTCTCTCTCTCATCAATTTCAATTTTTTATTTATTTATTTATTTATTTACTTACTTATATATATATACATATATATATTTATTTATTTATTTATTTTTATTATTATTTTTTTTTCTTTTTTTCTTTTTCTTCTTTTTCTTCTTTTTTTTTTTCTTTCCTTTTCTTTTTTTTCTTTTTCTTTTTCTTCTTTTTTTCTTCTTTTCTTTTTCTTTTTCTTTTCTTTTTCTTCTTCTTCTTCTTCTTCTTCTTTTTCCTTGGTTCCTTCCAGGCCGAACAGGGGACGGTGGGGGTTCCCCGGCCTTGACCGACCGTTCGGGCCACGGCCGCCGCGGTGGAGGCCGGCGGCCGACGGGAATCACTCCCCCGGTCACGGAGGAGGGTGGCCGGCAATCAATTCCGATCGCCGGCGCCGGAAAATTCAAGGAAAAGAGCTCAAAAATAGGGTGTCTTTCCCGACCGAAAATCGGCGACTTTCGTCGCTGGCAGCCGCGCACAAATACACGGAGAGGAAGGAGAAGAAAGAGGGGAGGAAGAGGAAAACTTATCTCAGCCTCCGGAGACCTCGTCGGCGGCAATCACGGCGAGAAATCAAAGGGTGTCCGCGGCCTTCGATCGAGAAAAATGGAGAGAAAGAGAGAGGGAGGAGGCCAATGATCGGTCTCAAGAGGGAGGGGGTCTTCTTATAGAGCACCCTAGGACTCCGAGGGGTCCTAGGAGTCCTAATTTGCTCGGGACTCGCCGGAGAAGAAGACTCCTTTCGGGAGTCTTCTTCCCGATTTTGCATCCCCTATTTTTTTTTTTTTTTTTTGGGCTTTGATCTGCTGGCTGGGCTGGGCTTGGTTTGGCTATCACATAGCCTATATTAGGTTTTCTACCTTTCCATAATTCATAAGATATTTTTTTTAAAATTGATCTTATTAAGGCATGATTTAGAATGTAATATGCTGTGTTAATTGCTTTTATCCAAAAGTACTTTGGGAGCTTGCTTTCACATAGCATGGTACAGACTATTTTTTTTAGGATTCTATTTTTTTTTTCAACAACTCTATTTTATTGTGGTGTTGTAGGTGCTGAAAAGTTATGATCTATACCATTTTTATCATAAAATTTTTTAAAATCTTTGTTTTCAAATTCAGTGCCATGGTCACTTCAAATAGAAACAATTGGCAAATTTTTTCATTTGAAACCTTTCGACAAAACTTAAAGAATGCTGAAAATGCTTCATCCTTAGAAGCTAAAAATAAAATCCAAATAAAATATAAAAAATTATCAATAATTATAAAACTATATCTTTTCCTTCTAGACTAGTTATCCTTGTAGGACCAAATAAATCCATATGTAAGAACTCTAAAGGTTTAGAAGTTGAAACAATGTTCTTAGATTTAAAGAAAACTCTTGTTTGTTTACCTAATTGACATGCATCACAAATTTTATCATTGTCAAAACTAATTTTTGACAATCTAACAATCAAATCTTTTTTAATGATTTTAAAAAGTATATGCATACTAATATGTGCAAGCCTATAGTGCCAAAGTCAACTAGTCCCATTAATTTTAGCATTCATGGCCACAAGACATTGCATATTTTGTAAAGATAGATTATCCAAATCAACCATGTATACATTGCCATGCCTATGTCCAATGAATCTAGTGCTAATATTAGTGGGACTAGTTATAATGCACATAAATGATTTAAAAATTACTTTATAATCTTTATCACATAATTGACTAATACTTAAAAGATTATGCTTAAGGCCATCTACAAATAATATATTTTCAATACAAGTGGAGGGAGCGATACCAATGTTACCAATATCGATGATCTTCTCATTGTCATTATCTTCAAAGGTGACCATCCCTCCATTCTTGGCTTCCAATGTGATGAATTGAGATTCATTACCAATCATATGTTTTGAGCATCCACTATCGAGATACCACTTCTATTTTGTTGCTTGGGATGCAAGACATACCTGTACACATGAAATCAAATTTTAACCTTAGATACCCAAGCTAACTTGGATCCTTTGAGGTTAGTCACCATGATTCCTTTTGGAACCTATATTTTTTTAATATTTCTAGTATCAATTTATTTGATAAACATGAATAAGCTTTATGCCCTACCTTGCTACATCTAAAACAAGTAACATTTGAGAGTTTTTTTGTAGATGCATTGACAAAAATATTTTTAAAAAATTTTTACTTTCTTAGAGTGTTATAGCCAAGTCCGACTTTATCATATATAGCTTTTTGACTATCAATGATCATCTGAAGTTTGTTTGAACTTAATATAAATCTGTCAACTATAGGTTTTAACTTGGTTACCTCTTCTTTTAGTTTTTTATTTTCTTTTACAAGAGTTTTATTTTGACTAAAAAGTTTATCTTTTTATTTTATTAGAGACTGATTCTTTAGTTGTAATTCTTTATTTTTCTTATCATCTTCTTCTTTTTCCTTAGCTAATGCATGGCTTCTTGATTTCAGATTTTTATTTTTTATTTTTAATTCTTTTAGATCATTCAAAAGTTTATGAAAAGCTTCTAATAGTTTATCATAAGTAAATTCTTTTGAGTTTTGGGTGTTACCTCATTTTCATGTGCCATAAGGCACAGGTTGGTTTCTTCATGAGATTCTTCATCAGTGGTAGAGTCATCATTGTCACTCCATATAGCCATCATGGTCTTCTTCTTCTTGAACTTCTTTTGGCCTTTCTTGAGCTAGGGGCCATCAGTGGTGGAGTCATCATTGTCACTCCATATAGCCATCATGGTCTTCTTCTTCTTGAACTTCTTTTGGCCTTTCTTGAGCTAGGGGCATTCTGATCTGAAGTGATCCGACTTCTTGCATTCATAGCAGATGATGGGCTGTTCCTTTCCTTTTTCTTTGCTCGGCTCCCCCTTGACTGGTGGTCTTCTCTTGGTTCCTTATCTTTTTCTCCTCATGAAGCATCTAAATTTTTTGATAATCAGGATCAAGTCCTCATCTTCCTCGCTATTGTCTGATTTTTCTATGTCTTCTTCTTCCTGAGCTATCGACTTGAGAGCTATGGTCCTCTTTTTTTTGATTTTCTTCTCAGTGTGTTACTTCATGGTCAGTTCATGAGTCATGAGGGATCCAAGCAGTTCCTCCAATGGTAGAGTATTCAAATCTTTGGCCTCTTAGATTGCAGTGATTTTTGCCTCCCATGATCTTGGTAAGGACCTGAGCACTTTTCTCACAAGATCACTGTTAGAATAATATTTATCAAGATTTTTTAAACCATTTATGATGTCAGTGAAATGAGTGAACATTTGAGTTATTGATTCTTCAGGTTCCATTTTAAACAGTTTATAGTTGTGCACAAGCATATTGACCTTAGATTCTTTTACTTGGTTTGTGCCTTCGTGTGTGACTTCTAATCTATCCCAAATATCTTTAGCTGAGTTACATGTGGAAATACGATTAAATTCATTAGCATTCAAAGCACAATATAAAACATTCATAGCTTTAGCATTGAGCTGAGTCATTTTCTTATCAAATTCATCCCATTCACCTTCCAGCTTAGGGAGAGACAAACTATCAATCAATTTAGTGGGTGTGTGTGGTCCATTTACTATGATACTTTATATATCATAGTCAAGTACTTAAATAAAAATTCTCATCCGAGCTTTTCAATAGGTGTAGTTTGATCTATTGAAAAGTGAAGGTCGATTTGTGGATTGCCCCTCAGCTAGAGATGTGCTAAATTGAGCTGCCATTGATCTTTGGCTCTTGATGGTTAAATCAAGTAAAGACTAGAGCACCAGACTCTGATACCACTTGTTACCCAGATATGGAGCTCAAGAGGAGGTGAATTGGATCTTTTTAAAATTTTAAAGATTAGTGCACTAAAATAATATGTCTAAAGTGTTTGAGTGGAGAGGGTTGATTTTCAATAAAAATAAATTTAAACATAAATGATAAGATTATAAGTATAAGACACAAAGAATAAGTAAAGAGAGGCAAGCATAATAAATACAAAGAATTTATAATGGTTCGATGCCAACCTTGTACCTACATCCACTCTTCAAGTCCTTACTTGAAAATTCAATCCACTAAATGGATTTCAAAGTTACAACACGTCGGATAACTTCGACCCTTGCTATCCAAGCAAGAATACTTATTTTTTGGATACAAGCCAACCCTCAATAATCCGATTTAGGATTTAGATCAACCTAATCAAGTTTTGGAATCCCTCAAAACTCAAAAACCCAAAAATAATATGAGAAAAATAGGATACAAAAAATTTAGCATAATATCTCCTTAAATAAATATAATAAATGTAATATAAATATAATACTTAAGGAGAAGAAGTTTTTGCTGAATATCTTCAATAAATTTCATACTTGATTGCAGCTGGAGAGTAGTTAGTGAAGTCATTAAATGCTTCTTTTTTTTCTTTAGGGTTGATTGAGCTTTTTTTGGATTTAAACTTGAGTGCTTGTAAAATCTTATGATTTTCTACTTCAAGAGAGTATTTATAGTCATCATTTATCCTTGAGAATATCTTAGAGTTGGTTTAGAGCCGTTGGAGAGTGTTTAATGTACATTAAATGCACCAAAAATAGGCTAAAAATTAGTAGTTACAAACTCATCCGGAATGGGTCGTCCCATTGTGACTAAAAAGTCTCATAGGATGCCTCATTTAGCCAGTCTGAAAATCAAATTTTCTATTTTGGTCTCAAGGTATCAGGGGTCGTCCTAGGTGGGTCGTCCCACTATATGGGTCATCTCAAGTGGATCGTCCTACGACGTGCCATGAGCCAAAATAAAGCATATCGGCTATCTAATAAAAGGAGATGATCCAGATGGGCCGTCCTATTTTATGCCAACCTAATTTTTTATTTATTTAAGATCTGAAACTTATCAGAACACTTTCAAACGCTTTCAAATAGCTTCAAATCAATTGGACACTCTCAGAAGGCTTTGAAAACTTCTTCAACTTGCAGAAACTTCAATTTTGGTACAGTTGATGAAGCTTTTCAAATCCAACCTTTTGAACTACTTGAAACATCATAAAAAAAATTTTCAAAGATAAGAAACATATTAGTAGTCCTTTCAAATGATTTGCGATCATCAAAATCAATTCTTGGAGCAACAAATACAAACTCATGGTCAAAAATTAAGTGACGATAATATTAAGTCCTACAAAAATAAATACAACCAAGAGGATAAACATGAACTCTGAATAATAAATATAAACTATGAATAATAAATAAAAAATTTAATAAATAAAAAAATATGAATAATAAATAAAAATTATAAATAATAAATATAAATTCTATGTCGATAAACAGAAACTTTTCAAGATAAATACAAATAGTTCAAAATTTAGTGACACAAACTCGTGATTCAAAATTGAGTGATCCTAGGTCCACCTATGATAAATAATAATAAATAGAAATTATAAATAATAAATATAAATTTTTAATAAATACAAACTCTATACCTAAAATAAACATAAAATAAATACAAACTAGTAGGATAAACACAAACTCTGAATAATCAACAAAAATTTTAAATAATAAACATAAAATCTATGAGGATAAATAAAAACTATAAATAATAAATAAAAATTATGAATAATAATTATAAATTTTATGTTTAAAATTTTTTAAGATAAACACAAACTCATGGTTCAAAATTGAGTGATCTTAGATCCACCCATGATAAATAAAAAGAATAAAATAAATCTTAAAAAAATAAATACAACTATCAGAGGATAAACATAAACTCTGAATAATAAATAGAAACTGTGAATAATAATAATGAAAACTCTGTATCGAAAATAAACATAAATCAGGAGGATAAATACAAACTCTGAATAATAAATAAAAACTATAAATAATAAAATTATAAATAATAAATATAAATATGAATAATAAATATAAATAAAATTATGAATAATAAATATAAACTGTAAATAATAAATACATATAAACACAAACTCACAGTTCAAAATTGAGTGATCCTAGGTCTATCCATGATAAATAATATGAATAAATAATAGATCTTGAAAAAATAAATATAAACTATTGAAGGATAAACATAAATTTTAAATATTAAATAAAAATTATGAATAATAATATGCTAAAAATAAATATAAATCAGAGGATAAACACAAACTCTGAATAATAAATAGAAACTATGAATAATAAACATAAAATCTATATAGATAAATAAAAATAATAAATAATAAATATAAATAATAAATATATTCCAAAATAAATACAAACTCATGGTTCTAAATTGAGTGATCCTAGATCCACCCATGATAAATAATAAAAATAAATAATAAATTTTAAAAAAATAAATATAAACTATTGATAAATAAAAATTTTAAATAATAAATAGAAACTGTGAATAATAAATATAAAGTTTATACTGATAAACAAAAATTATGAATAATAAATAAAAATTATGAATAATAAACACAAAGTTTGTATTGATAAACAGAACTGTGAATAATAAATATAAATTTTATGCTAATAAATAGAAACTTCTGATAAATAAAATTTTTTTAACATAAACACAAACTTGCGATTCAAAAGTTGAGTGATCCTAAGATAAATAAAAACTATGTATAATACAAACTCTATCTTGATAGAAGCTAATAAACATAAACTCCAATTTAAAATTCAATAGTTAAGTTTATCATCCCAGAATTTTTATTTATTATTCAAAGTTTGTATTTATTTAGAGATTATATTTATTCAGAAGTACTTTGTTTTTATCTCAAGCCTATTTATGTTTATTATTTGGACTTTATGTTTATCCTCTAATAGTTTGTATTTATTTATCCTTGGTTGCACTTTGAGTTTGTGTTTATCTTGTGCAGCTTCTATTTATCACATAAGTTCGAATACAAAATATAGACAAATAATAATTATAGCAACTTCTGAACTCAACAATTATAGAACATGTCAATATCTATGGCAACAATCACAGATAACATAAAGTAAATTATGATAATCCCATCTCGCGATCTTTGATGATCACCTACGCTGTATACTGGCACATCATTCTGACTAGCATGGAGTAAATATTTGAACTTCATAATCATCAATGTCACATTAGATGGATAAAATATAACAGAGCAAAATGTATTGTTTGTTCCATAGGAGTCATACATTCATTCAGAAATCGGTACAATCATATATCTTTGCATGTTAATAATGGAACAAAAAAGCAAATCATGCATATCATTTATAAATAACATCTATCCAAGTCAAAACATAAGCCATCATAAAAAAATTATAATCATGGGCTCTAAAATACTGATGAGCCATATGGATCGTGAAAATCCTCTTCCTTAGATGAACCACTGCTGATGTAGATTTCAAAATCATTTACCTGCATAATGTACAACTATCTAATAAATCATAGAAAAAGTTTTTATTAAAATAAAATAAATATAATATAATTATCAGCTGCTACTAACATTTGCCTTGCATGGTTGAATATTATGATCTTTTTGATGATATGTCTTGCATGTCCACTATTTCTTCGCTGCAACTTCTATTGGATGCTTGAACCTACTGAGCTTTTTGTGATCTTTACAATTAGAAATCGGAGGATCTTTGAATATCATAAAATTATCATTCTTTTTTTTTTGCTTGGCTTTATTGTGTCATCGCTATCGAAATCTGAGTATGGCTCTCATCTATTATACTTTGTTCTGCCGATAGGTTCTTCTTCAGTGAACAAATTTTTTCAATGATAGACTCCACATCATTCATGATAAGATCATATATTTTTTGATGAGTACAAATATCATATGCTAATTTTAAAAATTTTTACATAGCCCATTGAATCTTGTAGTTCTCGACATCATATCCTCCTGAACTTCACATACACCATGTACCGTATCAGCACCTCCTTCTTTGGTAGATTTCATCCAACATTTCAATATATAATGTGCAGGGATATGGTGAATTCGTAGAGTAATGTGAACTTTTAACACATGAGCATATAGAATGCCGCTGAATTCAAACATTAGATATGTGCATGAAAATTTTTCCTCAAACATAATACATGTTACACGATTTGCTATTCTCTTATATGCAATTCTATCAGAGGCCTCAATCTTAATTATATCATATAATTTATACTTCTCCACCTCCTTCATATCATACATGGCCATTATTTTGAGTTGGTCCTTAAGGAACCTAAAAATAATTCTTATATACACTTTAAGAGCATGTTGCTCGATTGGATACTTCAACCACAAACTTGTTTGACATGGTACATTCTGAAGTCTCTTCATCCTCTCGATCATACCTACTCTCCAAGACTGCCTCAAACTATGTAACAAACCTAAAAGTATTTATGTGATTGTCCACATAACCCTTAAACAATGAGTGTATACTTTCACTGCGCTATGTTGTAGACATAGAAGCAAAGAATATATGTCTAAAATATGCAGACACCCATTGGTCTCGTATACTGAATAGATGATCAAGATAGGCATTGGACTCCAAGGAGTACTTGTTGATAAACTTATTCCAACGATGCTCAAACTGCTCTGGAGAGATGGAAGTATTGATACAATGGTGAAGATCCTCCTTCAGTCCATTTTTTATATTAAAAAGAATAGATAGATGTTCTCCAATATTCTTTAGGACATACTACTTACAAAATTGATGGATAGTATCAGAAAAAATATGCTCAATTATCTTTTTCATTATTGGATCTTAATCAATTAATATGTATTTTGGGTGCTTGCCATAATGTGCCTCCAGAAAAGACTAAAAAATCCAAATAAATGATTTGGTAGACTCATCTCGGACTAATGCACAACCAAATAGAATTGACTGCATGTGGTGGTTGATGCCAACAAATGGTGTAAAAGGCATGCTATATTTGTTCATCATATATATACTGTCAAATGTCCCCACATCACCAAAGTATTGGTAAGACAATCTTGACCTTCCATCAATCCAAAAAATATTTTGGATACTATTGTCGGTATCTAATTGGATGGCATAAAAGAAAGCTAGATTCTTGATTTGTCGAGTTCGAAAATGATTAATTATTGTTTGCAGATCAATATTGAATAATTATTTTCAGAGGTTGCTTCTAAAGTTACTCAAATCTTTTTAAATGAAGCTTACATTTCGTATGCCTCTATGCAATTGTGAGATGGCACCCATGATTTATTGAGTTGAAATATTTTGATCATGTAAAGTTTCAATAAACTCTGTCTTCTGAGGTGATCTTTGTATGAGATCGGAGAAAGCGAGTTTTCAATGGGCTATAAATGACCTCATGATTATGAACATCGTGAAGTATGGTAACCTCCTACTTGCCAACTTCAGTTTTTCTAATATGTATTTTGGTTTTATATCCAGTGCGAATGCTTTGTCATTCCTTACATGACGTAATTTGTGCTGCATGTTTTGTCCATCAACTGCAATATTAATCTTAAGCTTATATACCCCTTCTTTATAACATGTAAATTTTTGTCTGCTGATCTCTTTACTTTTTGAGGATCGATAAGATGATCCCTTCCGAATACCAAAACCTTTTTTATATGCATATTGATTGTAGGCTTCCATTGCTTCTTCTTGAGTTTCGAAGGCCATGTCTTTATGCAATACTAAACCTTCAGTATTTTCTGGACTCTACTCAATATAATCTTCTCTCTCTCTCTTTGAAGCCATCTCTTTGTGATTATTGAATGACTCTGGAGTGTCATTGAGTAAAATGTGATCATTCACATTGCTTTCTTTCCTTACAAAAGTAGTTGGTGTGCTAAAGATCTTGTCATCATACATACTTTCCATATTTACATCCATAATATGTATAATTTAATTTACTGATAATGAAATACAGTTAGTATAAGTGGCATTCATTCAAATGCATAGCTCAATTTTACTGATGTATATCAAACAAAGACTATCAATTGAGACTATTAAATATCAACTTTTAAATTGATGTTATTCTATTAAAAAGAAGTGCTCTAGTAAGTTATAACTAGGCATTTTAAACTACAGCTCATGCTAAAAAAGTAATCATTTATCACTTACACTAGTATAAGCATAATCATTGAATGTTAAAAAATTTTTTAATCAATAAGTTAACTGATAATATTTAACTGATTTTATCAAAGGATAGTGATTGAATAGTTTCTATATTTTCTATATCATAAATATTTTACAATATCACATGTCATATATTCGCTGAAATATTTAGCCAAAATATTTAGCCTCTAATGAAGTGACTAGTATATACCTTGCACTCAATTATTATATCTTAAACAATTCCAATGAGATGGTTGTGCAGAGAGAAAGGAAGGGAGAGAAGTAAATATCGATGTGATTTTGCACCTAAGAGAGAGTTCGCAATGTGTTTGCACTGAAGAGAGAGCCACCGACTTGTTTGCAATGGAGAGAAAGAGCCGGCGATGTATTTACACTGAAGAGAGATCGCCAGCGATGTTTTTGCGATGGAGAGAGCCGGTGACATAGTTGCATCGAGAGAGAGCTGACCATATATTTGTGATGGAAAGAGAGATAGACTGGACTATTTATGTCGGAGAAAAGCGGAGAAGAAGTTTATTTCGAAGAGAAAAAGGGGGAGAGAGGGAGAAAGAAGGAGATTTTGCCAGTGAGAGGAAGGGAAGAGGTTTATTTCAAACAAGAAGATCTGCTCTCTCTCTCTCTCCCCTTTCCAGTCCCATCCCCATTAAAGCAGCATCATAACCTTAAACAGAGGAGACACCAAAGAGGAAACGACAATCTGATCTTATTTAATTCTTTCGACTTATTTTTTTTTAAACTGTCAGATTAGCTAGCAGGACGAGAAAAATCTTCCGTTTGCCTAAACATCTGACTTAGAGATGCGCACCGATCAAACGAAAGAAGATCCAACCGGATGGGAGCTGAGATCCGATCAACCGGATCTTAATCTACCTCTCTCTCTCTCTCTCACTCTCTCTCTCTCTCTCTATATATATATATATATGCAATCTTTAGGCCTGAAATCTGACTTAGAGATGCGCACCGATCCAACAAAGGAAGATCCAACCGGATAGGAGCTGAAATCCGATCAACTGGATCCTAATCTACCCCTCTCTCTTTCTCTCTCTCTCTCTCTCTATATATATATATAATATGTATATTGTTGGTGCAAAAATCCGCCGCCGTTGGAGAAGCTGGAGCTGGGATGACCGCGGCCACCGTCGGGACCTGCAAAGAAAGTCTAAACCAGAGTTGGGGGTGCTCCGGCAAGACCCTCCGACGCTCAAGTCAGTTCTCTGCCTTAACAAGAATGGAGTGCTCGAATGAGAATTTTAGCAGAGTTTTGAGATAGAGATTAGAGCTTAGAGAATAATGTATCTGGGGTCCCCTTTTTATAGGCGGAGGGCGTAACAGATTGATAGCGATATTTGTAACCGCCTGGTAGTGGGCCGTTCAGGGCCATAAAGAGTTTGTTGCAGAGAGTAGTGGCGTCAGGGGCTGTTCAGAGCCATATGGAGCTTGTCGTGGGGAGTGGAGTATTGTCTGCTGTCGTGACTTGCCAGAGAGTGGTGGAGCTGTGTGGAATCCATTGCAGGGAGTGGAGCAGGGTGGTGGCTCTTGTCGTGGCTTGTCAGAGAGTGGTGGAGCCGCATGGAATTCGTTGCAGGGAGTGGAGCAGGATGACGGCTCTTGTCATGGCTTGTCAGAGAGTTCGGATCTGTCGGTCGAAGCTCAGCTAAGATGCCTGATGAAGCAGAGCGGCTCTTCACATCGTCATGGCTCTGAGATGGAACAAGAAGAAGGGAAAGTACCCAAAAAAAAAAGAAGAAAAAAAAAGAAGAAAGAGAGAAGAAAAAAAAAGAGACAAAAAGGAGAGAGATACCGGCAGGTTTAAGGGGACTCAGGCCGACGTTGAACAAAAGTTGCTCCCTCAGAAGTTCGAGAAGGAGGGGAGCTTGATAGGCCTCGAGTTTTTTTGAGGCCTCGAGGTCGTCCCTTTCCAGACTAGAGGCCCAGCGGGCGGAATCCCTCAGAGAACCCCAAGGGGGTAACCCTAGCTCTAAGGTTGGGCATCAGACGTAGAAGAACCTCTCCTTCTAGTTATGGACAGAAGAGGGGGTGCCTTTCAGCAACCCCTTTCTACCAAACTGGGGGGAGAAGTACCACCAATCTTTTGTCGAGGGATGGCGCTTGAAGGTGTAGAAGTTCCTAAACAAAGGAAGAATCGGCCGAACTTCAGCTAAACTACAAAGGGAAAGAAACCCAATCAAAAACCTAAAGGAGTTCGGCACGACGAAAACTAAAAAAATGTTCAAAAAATGAAAGAGAGCAACAACGAAGGGCGACAGCGGGAGCCGAAGTCCAGCACGGAAGGCCTCCTGGTACAGACAGAAGCGGTCGGGAGGAGGGGCGCTAGCCCGGCCAGATGGCCCGGGAAGCTCCAGCTCGTACTCCGGAGGAACTCCATACTGAATCCTTATCAGTGAGAGTTCATCTGGAGTCAAGGAACCGGGGATGGTGTCCGGTGCAAAGGCCGGACAAGGTTCGATCCTAGCTACGGGTTCATCTATGGTACCGGTACTATAGGGAACTAGAGCTGATGAACTCCTAGAACTGCTAGAGGAGGAGATATCAGAGGATATTTTGGATCAGACGGAAGCCACAAAAATCCCAAAAAAATTGAGAAAAATAGCAGACAGGCCCCCGAGAAAGCTAAATAAATAGAATACGAAGAAGGAAGGATAGGAAAACAACAAAAAATTTTGGAACTAACCTAGATCAACCCCAGGAGCACAGGGGAACGGCGAGAACGATGGAGGTCAACTCGACGAACGCCTAAGATCGAGAAGGATGCTAGAGGAAACTAGAGCTCTCAGGGAAGAAGAGGGGAACCGAGGGATTCTCTCAAGCAAAGTGAAACCTATGAAGGAGGAGACCGTGTTTAAATAGACCCCGGGATCCGGCGCACTTATGATTTCGGATCTCCGTTGGCCGGTCTGTATTCACCGTGTGTCCCACCCACCTTGACAGGCTGTTGGAAACGGCAGGCGACTGGAAAAGTCATTATTACGTCGTACCTAAAGCTACGTCCTGATGAAAATTCCAAAAAGAAGAAATCTTTTTCGAAAAGACTCCGGTACCAACATGCCGAACGTCAAATATCTGGCAACCGCCAAGCATGAAAATTGAGGGAGCAACTTTGGCTGTAAAAATTTCTCTGTACTTTCTTCATTCGAAACTCGAACTCGAAAGTAGAGGGACTGATGTTGGGTATAAAATACCCTCAGTCGAAGTTCATAAGAGGCCAACTCTCCCGAGATCCCTCCGATTTAGTGTGGCATATTTTCCAAATTTCTCCGGCAGCTGAATTTCCGACCTGATGTGATGCTTTTCTAAACTCCCCCAACTGTCTGAGCTATGATAACGCCCTTCCAAACTTCTCCAACGATGAACTTCTTCAGTCATCCACCGGATTGCTTCAAATGCTCTCCGGGCTTCACTATCTACCGACCTTCTACAATGATCGATCGTTCTCCGGACCTCTTCCAGATCTCTTCCAGCCATGATAGATTCTAATCCAAATTTCCCAGACTTTGTCCACGGCCGAACTTCCCCAAGGATAGATTTTTACAGCAACCCGACTCCACCCATATTTCTACGGTGGTCGACCGCCTTTCTGATTTCATCCGAGCTCCTACGGGAGCTGGACCTCTGCCTCGAATTCCTATTGCAGGTAGACTTCATCCGAGCCCCTACTACAAACGGTCTACTCCGAACTCCTACTACAAATGGTCTACTCCAAGTTTCTATTACAAGCGACCTACTCTGAATTTCTACTACGTGCGGTCTACGTCGGATCTCTACTGTAAGCCTCCATCCGAGCTTCTATTGTGAATGAATTCCTTCCGGACTCCTGTCGCAGGCGGGCTTCAGCCGAGCTTCTTCAATAAACGATCCCCATCCGGACTTCTACGAGAATCAGACTCCGACCAAATTTCTGTAGCGGATAGATGTCGGACGAACTTCTACGACAGACGGGTTCCAGCAGCCAGGCTCCCCCAACAGCCAATTGCCCCCGACGTCTGTCGTACCTCCCCAGCAATCGGCCTCAAATAATGTCAGTCGGACTTCAACAACGCCGACCGAATTTCCTCAGAACCCTCCAGACCCCCTCCCAACGGGTGACCCTCTCCAACGCCATCTGAAATCTACCACCGATCGACCTTCTGTCGAGTTTCGCATGAAACCGGACATCACCAACAGAAAGCTTTCGTCCGAGCTCCTACAGCAGATGACTTTCGCCTGAAACATCAGCGACCTCGGAACATCCGGGCCTCTCCCAGAATGACGATGTGAAGAGCTGCTCTGTTTCATCAGGCATCCTAGTCGAACTTCGACCGACATATCCGAACTCTCTGACAAGCCACGACAAGAGCCGCCACCCTACTCCACTCTCTGCAATGGATTCCACGCGGCTCCACCACTCTCTGACAAGCCACGACAAGAGCCACCACCCTGCTCCACTCCCTGCAACGGATTCCATACGGCTCCACCACTCTCTGGTAAGTCACGACAACAGACACCACTCCACTCCCTGCGACAAGCTCCATGTGGCTCTGAACAGCCCCTGACGCCACTACTCTCCGCAATAAACTCCTTATGGCCCTGAACGACCCACTACCAGGCGGTTACAAACGTTGCTATCAATCTGTTACGCCCTCCGTCTATAAAAAGGGGATTCCAGATACGCTATTCTCTAAGCTCTAATCTCTATCTCAAAACTCTGCTAAAATTCTCATTCGAGCACTCCATTCTTGTTGAGGCAGAGAACTGACTTGAGCGTCGGAGGGTCTTGTCGGAGCACCTCCAACTCTGATTTAGACTTTCTTTGTAGGTCCAAACGGCGGCCGCGATCATCCCAGCTCCAGCTTCTCCGACGTCGGTGGATTTTTGTACCAACATAATTGGCGCTAGAAGGAGGGCTGTGTCTTCGTGGTACCCTTGTTCTTAAAGGAGTGCTCAACGAGACTGATTCCGATCATCTTCTCCGACATCCTCTTCTCCTTCCTCTACTAAATCTTCACCCAATGCCTCCTCGCAGAGCATCCACCAGGCGATCCACGGCCTCTGCGGCCAGCTCTCAGGCTCTGGCCTCACCTCCAGTCTCCCAGGCTCCTCCTCCTCCTCCGATGATGGTGGTCGGTGTAGAGCAATTCGACCTACTGGTTCAGCAGGTCAGAGGCCTCACGAAGCAGTGCAGGCCATGCAACAGCAACAACAGCCGCAGACGTCGGTGCGGTTGGAGAGAACATCGCCAAAATTCCAAAATCTGACGTTGGGCGGGCCACTTGGGCCAGTCGCCCCGTCTTTCCCGGAAAGACAAATCCGAGGGTGGAGAGCCCTCAGTCCGATCACGATTCTACTCCTGAAAGATCTCTACCTCTATTCTGTCCGAAGACCCTCGAGACTCGCAGTCGAGAGGACTTCCTGGATCGAAGGCTCCAGGAGATGAACCGACGGATCGAGGAACTCCGTCACGCTCCCCCCGCTTATGGTGAAGACATCTGTACTGACCCTCCCTTCTCTCAAATGATCATGCAAGAACTGATCTTGCCAAACTTCAAGCTCCCTCAATTCGAAAGCTACGATGAGACCTCGGACCCAGTCGACCACCTGGAGGCCTTTCGGACAATGATGCTGCTCCATGGCGCACCGGACGCCATCCTGTGCCGAGCTTTTCCATCCACCCTGAAGGGAGCAGCAAGGAACTGGTACTCGACATTGAAGTCAGGTACCATCTTTTCCTTTGATAAGATGAGCCACCAGTTTGTGGCTCATTTTGTTAGCAGCCGGCATCCCTGGAGGGGTTCGGAGTCCCTCATCAACATCAAGCAGAGGGAGGGGGAGTCCATCCGGGCTTACGTCAACCGTTTCAACGTCGCCACATTGGAGGTCCGAAACTTGGACCAATTGATCGTGATGGCCGCTCTGAAAGGCAGCTTTCAAAAGAACAATCTTCTGTTCTCCCTGGAAAAGAAGTACCCCAGAGATTTTATCGATTTGCTGGCTCGGGCCGAAGGATATGCCTGAGCAGAAGAAGCCTTCAAGATGAAGGATGAGGAGACTGCGAGAGAGCGGCAGGCGGGGGACTCGAGCAAGCCCACAGTCGAAAAAGAGCCGAGTGAAGCTCGGCCATGTTCTCAAACTCCTCCTGGATATAGGCACATCCGGACTCCTTCCTGAACTCGTAAATAGAGAAGCCTGGACCGTCGAGTTCGATGAGGCTCTCCTCTCAAAAGATTCCATAGCTACGCCCCTCTCAATGCATCGAAAACTCAAGTACTGATAAAATTAGGGAGCAGCTTCCAAGATCGGAGAGGATGCACTCGCATCCCGAAAAGCACAACCCAAACAAATTCTTCCTCTATCATCGTGACCACGACCATGATATGGAGGAATGTATTCAGCTCCGAGATGAGATCGAGGAGCTCATCAGATGAGGTCGGCTCGACAGGTTCATTCGATGTCGACCTGAAGGAAGAGAAGATCGGCCTAGGGCCCTGCCACAGCCGGAACCGCCAAGGAGGGAGGAGCAGCCAGAAGATCAGCCTCCAATTGGAATTATCAACTCCATCTCAGGGGGACCCCGACGGGGAGCAGACCTTCCATGGCTATAGGGTTCAAAAAATCTACGAATGTATTACCAACAACTTTGCCTTGAATGAAAATTCTCTTCATATTCGCATATTTTTTCTTTTGGTATGAGCTTATAACGACAGGAAATAACTCCCCCATACAAACGAAATTAAGTGCGTTAGGAACAGGAGGAGAACCTCGTCCTAACATGAGCAAAGTCGAAGGCCCGATTTTCTAAAGATCGGATGGGGGGGAGAGGCCCTTACAACGGCCCTTATGTGCCCCCACAGCCTTGTTAGGAACAGGAGGAGAACCTCGTCCTAACATGAGCAAAGTCGAAGGTCCAGTTTTCTAAAGACTGGATGGAGGGAGAGGCCCTTACAATGGCCCTTATGTGCCCCCACAGTCTTGTTAGGAACAAGAAGAGAACCTCGTCCTAACATGAGCAAAGTCGAAGGCCCGATTTTCTAAAGATCGGATGGAGGGAGAGGCCCTTACAACAGCCCTTATGTGCCCTCACAGCCTTGTTAGGAACAGGAGGAGAACCTCATCCTAACATGAGCAAAGTCGAAGGCTCGATTTTCTAAAGATCGGATGGGGGGAGAGGCCCTTACAACGGCCCTTATGTGCCCCCACAGTCTTATTAGGAACAGGAGGAGAACCTCATCCTAACATGAGCAAAGTTGAAGGCTCAGTTTCTTAAAGATTGGATGGAGGGAGAGGCCCTTACAACGGCCCTTAAGTGCCCCCACATCCTTGTTAGGAACAAGAGGAGAATCTCATCCTAACACGAGCTGAAACCGACTATCGGGACAAGGGGAGGACCTCATCCCGATGCAAGCAGATTCGGTTGATCGACAAGGAGGAAAGCTTCCCCAATGACTCCTCACACTCTCACGATCCCATCAAGAGTAGAGGGAAGACCCCCACTCAAACACAGAAGAAAGGAGGAAGCAAAAAGAAAAAGCGACGAACTACACCAGCGATAGGTAAAAAATGAACTACATCAAAAGTACAAGGGACCTTGTCTCGATGGAAGAGAAAACCCCTGTCGAAAATCTCTGATCCCTAAAGGCAAATCGACATGGCAACGACCAGGAACCTTCAAACTGTGTCAGCATCGAACAAGATGAAGACAAAAGAAGTTCTGCAAATGATGACTCAAAGCAAGAACCGGCGAGGGATTACAAACTCCATCGGCACAGAACAAGACGTAAGACAAATGGAGTTTGGTAAACAACCATTTAATACCAGAATAGACAAGGTAACAGATAATTTTATTTTTATTTCATTGGTGAAGTACTCATTGCAAAGCCTTAAAGGCCAAAAAACAAAAAGATAAAGAAGAAGAAAAGGAAAAGAGGCTCTAAGGAATTCCAGTTTCTTCTGATTTCGAGCTCTCGGTTCCAGCCCCCGCTATGGATTGTCTGAAATTTTTGACTTCCTCTTCTAGCTCCATCTTTTTCAGCAACATATCCTGAAACATCCGATGGAATCATCGGTGCTCATCCTCTGACTCTCGAAGTCTCCTCCTCAAGACCTCAGACTCCGCCTCGGCGTCCTTGACTGCCTGCTGCTCGTGGACCAGCTGAATTTTCAGCCACCATACTTCGGCTTCCTCCCGCCCAAGGGATATGGATAGTTCCACCATAGTCCCCCTCAAGGAGCAAAGCTCATCAAAACCTTGTGCAGGGACAAGTTGGACTCTCTCGGACAACCGCCTTTGAAGGCGGGCAACTTCGTCAGTCACCGTCTGGAGCCTCCTTCGGTAGTCCTCTACTTGTCTGCTTCAGCCGACTCGGTGGGTGTCGTAAGTCGCCTCGACATCCCGCAGCTATTTTTGAAGGTCGGAAAACCTCTTTGACCGGTCTTGATCACGGTCAGTCCGGACTATGAGCCGGGACGAGCTCCCTTCCAGCCGGCCGATCTTCTCCCGTGCGGCCGCCAGCTCAACTTTAAGGGAGCTGATCTTAGTGTAGCGAAAATTTAGTGCAGGGGCAAAATGATAATTTTAAAACTTTTTCAAAATTACTATTTTATAGTGGAATTATTAATTAATCTCATTAATTAATACTAATTAACCCTACACTAGGATCTAAATATGATACAACAGCATGCATTTAAATTTGAAATTCAAATTTGAATCAGTAAACCTTTTACAGTACTGTGTTTAGAACACATCACCTTTTGTGGGTAGTCGATCACCGTAATCTGATCACCATCGGGGGGCTCTGATCGTCACGTCGCAGCCACACAAATGTCTGACCTTTGCGGATCATCCACACGAAGCTCCCTTCTGATCAGCTCCTCACGAATGCTAGTTCGTGATTTCATCCTTTTTGATGGCAGATGTTGATCGAACTCCTTCGATCGATATGTATCGACTTCTCAGATGCTCTGGATCATCTACATAGTTGCTTGAGAGGCTGATGGATCTCTCCCTGAAATTTGGTGGACTCACGACACTTGTGGCACACCAATCTCACTTCCCGAACCCTAGGTAGAAACCCTAGGGTACACACCAAAAATCCTGCGCCCAATTTTCTCTCTTTTCTTTCTTTTTCTCTCAGAAGGTTTTGGACCTTCACCTTGCACACAAGCCTTCCTCACGCTCCAAAGTTTCTCTCCTAAAATTTCAACGCACGTCCCACCTTTCTCCTCTTTTTAAAATAACATCGAACGTGTCTTATCCACGTGAGAGGATAAAGATAAGTGGTTGCACATTTGAATTCAAATCAAATTTGAATTCAAACGAAAACCAACTTATCCCTATCCTTTTGGGCGTGAGAAGAGAAGGGGCATGGCTCTTTGTGCATGGAAAATGTTTCACGAGAAACCTTTTCTCGTGTAAGTAATGTGGTGCACAAAATGGATAAGGATGAAGTGGCAAGTGATAAGTTATCCATTCAAATTCAAACATGCTTTGAATTTGAATGGCTAACTAATTATTTTATCCATCCATATGGCGCACAAATGAGGGCGTGGGGAAGG
Source organism: Elaeis guineensis (assembly GCF_000442705.2). Taxonomy (NCBI): domain Eukaryota; kingdom Viridiplantae; phylum Streptophyta; class Magnoliopsida; order Arecales; family Arecaceae; genus Elaeis; species Elaeis guineensis. The sequence goes on along the minus strand of NC_026004.2, from coordinate 90,645,295 downwards.
GTTTTGCATGAGAAAAATTTTATGAAAAGTTTCTTCTCGTGAATTCAAATGGGTGCAAGGAAGTTGGGTGTCGCAGGGAATTTAAAACAAGGTGGTTTGATTCAAATTGAGCCAACCTAGTTTAAAATAGGTTAAGCACAATTAGACCAGATTAAATCCAACATAATTAGGCTTAATTAGGCTCAATAAAATCCTAATCAAATCAGGAATTAACTAAACCTAACCCCTGATCAAATCAGGGACTAAACCACCTTAGCGATTAGGTCAACATTTAACCTAATCCGGTCAATCCAAACTGAATCCAATTCAATTGGACTTGATCCAAAAATAATTACTCAATCAAATTGAGTTAATTAACGATCAAATCACTAATTAAACCTCTCATAAATATTGAGTCCAAATCCGATGGGCAATCAGGCATCAGAGACCATCGATATGAAACCCTGATCAAAGAATTCAAATTTCAAATTCAAAATTTGAAATTCAAAATTTTGACCCCGATACCCAAAATGTGTAGAACTCATGATCAGAGAATCCTAATTCTCAATCATAGAGTTTCAGATAGATAAGACTCATAATCAGCCATTAGATTAGAAAGAAACCTCTAATGTGTGTGACCCCGCAGGTTCGAACCTAAGCTGGTAGCACAAGAACCAATTCCTGTACTAATCAAAGTGACCATCTAGCAATGGTACCCGACGATCGGATAGGTCGAATAATCGCAATCGCAACATTCAGAACCTACGTGAATATGGTTACCGTATAATTCATCCCTTTTGACCCCTGTGTTTAGGATGACTCAGGGTTAAACTATCAACCCTGATGAGATCATCCGAATCGTGCTCAACTCAATTAGTCTTGTGACTCCTCACTAGGACTACCCTGACCAAGGTTTTGCTAAATTGAAACATGACTGTACACAGCTCCTAAACTGGAGTGGTCAATCCCATCTTGACACACGCACCGACAAGTCAAGTACTTGACTACACCCAGCAGCCTTCCGTCATTGAATTAAAAATTCAGGTAGTCCAGTGCCTAAGTGCAGTGAGTTGCTTGCAAGTCACCGTGGCGGTCTCAGGTCGGAGGGACATTTATACCCATATCCCATCGGAGCAAATCTTGACAGCAGAAATAGCTCCGGAGTTGGTCACGTTCAGTGCAGATGTACCATTACATCTCACCTGTATGCCATACCAGTGTCTCCACACTCTTTGGTTATGAGGACAACCAACCCATATGGCACACAACGACCTATGCTCGATAAACGTTGTCGTCCTTGGTAACAACGTATCATTTGGTCGCGAACATGTTTAAGGACTAAGCGATAAATCCTCCTTTGTCGAGTCTAAATAGTCCTAAGGACTTCACCACAACACAGGAGTTCATTAGAAGATGAAATATTTATGATGAAAAAATACCAAAATAACTTTTATTTATTTATAATTCATGTACTAATACAAAAGGAGCACAACCGTCAACAGGCTGACGATTGGCTTTGGGACACTATTCCTAACAATCTCCCACTTGGCCTAAAGCCTATCGGTGCAGTATCTAATACCCATCTTCGACTTGTAGTCGTTGAACTCCTTCACCGCAATGGCTTTAGTGAATGGGTCGGCCAGGTTCTCCTTCCCGTCGATCTTCTGAAGGTCGACGTCACCTCGATCCACGATCTCCCGGATGAGATGGTAGCGGCGCAGAATATGCTTTGTCCGCTGGTGTGCCTTTGGTTCCTTCGCCTGAGCAATGGCTCCAGAGCTGTCGCAGTAGCGCAGAACTGGACCAACAAGGGAGGGTGCTACTCCGAGCTCGGTGATGAATTTTCTCAGCCACACCGCTTCTTTGGCAGCATCTGATGCAGCAATATACTCTGCCTCGCATACTGAATCAGCCACAGTGTGCTGCTTGGATCTCTTCCAGCAGACAGCCCCACCATTAAGGGTAAAAATAAATCCTGACACACTCTTGCTATCATCGCGATCAGACTAAAAACTAGAGTCTGTAAACCCTTTAAGTCTCAAGTCCGATTCACCATATATAAGCCACTGGTCCTTAGTATTTCTTAAATACTTCAGGATGGTTTTAACAACCTTCCAGTGATTCTCTCCTGGATCAGATTGGTATCTACTCACTCTCCTAGTGAGTATGCCACATCTGGTCGTGTACATGTCATGGCGTACATGATAGATCCCACTGTCGAAGCATATGGAATCCTACCCATACGCTCTCTCTCTTGAGGTGTTGTCGGACAATCCCTCTTCGAGAGAGAAATTCCATGGCCTATCGGTAGATAGCCTTTCTTGAAATTTTCCATACTAAACCTTTTCAGCATAGTATCAATGTACGTGGACTGGGATAAGCCAAGCAACTTTTTGGATCTATCCCTATAGATCCTCATCCCTAGGATGAAGGAAGCTTCTCCCAGATCCTTCATGGAGAACTGTGACGATAGTCAAATCTTTATTCCCTGTAATGCAGGGACATCATTCCCGATTAAGAGAATGTCATCCACATACAATACAAGAAATACTACTACTGGACCATTAGCCCACTTATAAATGCAGGGCTCTTCTCTGTTCTTAACGAAGCCATACGTTTTGATCATCCTATCAAAACGTATGTTCCAACTCCGAGATGCCTGCTTAAGTCCATAAATGGACCTCTGTAGCTTGCACACCTTAGAATCATCTGTGGATGTGAACCCTTCAGGTTGTATCACATACACCTCTTCGTCCAGCTCTCCGTTTAGGAAAGCTGTCTTCACATCCATCTGCCAGATTTCATAGTCCAGATGGGCAGCTATCGAAAGCATAATCCGAATGGATTTGAGCATTGCCATAGGAGAAAACATCTCGTCATAGTCTATACCATAACGTTGACGATATCCCTTGGCAACCAGATGGACTTTATAGGTCTCCACCTTTCCGTCTGCACCCCTCTTCCTTTTGAAGATCCACTTACACCCTATGGGTTTTACTCCTTCGGGTGGGTCAACCAATGTCCACACATCGTTGACCTTCATGGACTCCATTTCGGATTTCATGGCCTCTAGCCATTTCTCAGAGTCAGGTCTCTGCATTGCATCCATGTAGGTGATCGGATCCTCATCATTTTCATCAAGTTCGACAGGATCACCATCCCGGACCAAGAAACCATAGTATCTGTCCGGTTGATGTGGTACTCTACCAGACCGCCTTAAGGGTGCATAATCAATGGGCTCCGAATCTGATCTAATCAAATCCAGTTCAGGTTCAGTAACATATGTCGGTTTTTTCACCTGTCGAACTTCGTCAAGTTCGACCTTAGAGGCAACAGTTTTTTCACTAAGGAACTTCTTTTCTAAAAAAATTGCCTTAAGGCTGACAAATACCTTTTGCTCATCAGCAAGGTAGAAATAATACCCTTTGGTCTCTTTTGGGTACCTAATAAAATTACACTTGTCAGACCTAGGTCCAAGCTTGTCTGTAATTAAACGTTTAACATACGCCGGACACCCCCAAACCCTAAGGTACGAGAGTACTGGCTTACGTCCTATCCATATCTCATATGGCGTTCTGGCTACAGACTTACTCGGAACTCTATTTAGAAGGTAACAAGTCGATTCGAGCGCATATCCCCAGAGAGAGATCGGCAGACCAACAAACCCCATCATGGATCGAACCATGTCTAACAGGGTCTGATTCCTCCTTTCAGACACACCATTATGCTGTGGTGTTCCAGGAGGAGTCCACTGAGAGAGAATCCCATTCTCCTCTAGATACGTCAGAAACTCATTGGAAAGGTATTCACCTCCTCGATTAGATCGAAGAGTTTTAATATACTTTTCAGTTTATTTTTCTACCTCATTTCAGAATAGTTTGAACATTTCAAATGATTCTGACTTATGCTTCATTAAATAGACGTACCCATACCTAGATAGGTCATCTGTGAAGGTTATGAAGTAGAAAAATCCACCTCTTGCACTTGAGCTCATGGGTCCACATACATCAGAATGTACCAGACCTAAGAGTTCACTGGCTCGCTCACCTTTTCCAGTAAAAGGTGACTTGATCATCTTCCCAAGAAGACAGGACTCATAGGTTGGAAGTGATTCACAATCACTAACTTCAAGAATTCTTTCTTGAGCCAACCTGTTTATCCTGTTCTTATTGATATGACCTAGCCTACAGTGCCAAAGGTAGACTTCTGACACATTATCTATTCTAGAGCGTTTACCGAAGTTTTGAACCACATTAACAGGCTGTGATAGTAAGTAAATTCTATTATTTAATTATCCAACAAATATTATAACACCATTCAAAATGATATTGCAAATATTTTTTTTTATTAAAAAATCATAATCGTACATGGCCCAAAGGCCTACAGAAATAATATTTAATAAAAAACTTGGACAATAGTGACATTCACTCAGAATTATATTATGAGAATTGATTACAAGACTCATGATTTCTAAAGCTAGAACTGGAACTTTGCTTCCATCTCCAACGTTCAGGAACCTCTCGCTTTCATCAAATCTCCTACTGACCTGCAGACCCTGCATCGAATTACAAATATGATAAGGGCTTCCGGTATCCAATACCCAGACAGTAGTATCACAAATCAAAAAGTTGCAAGGAGTTATCATATAATTACCTTGCTTCTTCTTTGGCCTGTTCGGGTCCAGGGAGGCAATGTATTGAGGACAGTTCCTCTTCCAATGCCCATGCTTCTTGCAAAAGAAGCACTCCGCCTGGCTCTGGTCGTGCTTGCGCTTCTTGGTCTGACCCTGTGCTACTGTCCCAGCATGAGATTGTACCTTCTTATTTTTCTTCTTCTTGTTCTTCTTCCCCTTCCCAAAGGGTTGACGACGAGAAGAAGACCCTCCCACTACATTCACCGACTCCTTATGGAGTTGGTGATCCTTCTCAAAGTTCTGCAGCAACCCCAACAATCCGTGGTAGTTTACTGCAGGCTTTGTCATTCAAAAATGAGTAAGGAATGGGAGGAAGGACTTGGGCAAGGAATTAAGGATCGCATCCTTATCGAGCTGCTCGTGCAGAGGAAAGCCCAATTTGCTTAGGCGCTCAATCATCTCGATCATGTACAGTACATGATCAGTGACTGAGGCCCCATCCCTCATCCGAGCATTGAAAATAGCACAACTAGTTTTGTGCCTTTCAACGTCGTCAGACGTGCCAAAGGAGTCATTCAACATTTGAAGCATCTCCTGTGGCTGGGCATTCTCAAACCTTCGGCTGAACTCGTCATTCATTGCTGCCAGCATAATACATCGAACGGTGGTACGGTCATTGAACCACTTCAAGTAAGTATCTCGGATCGCCTTACGAGCATTCGGAGCTGGCTCCTCAGGTGCTGGATCCATTACTACATAAAGGATCCGCTCATGCTCAAGGACGATTTTCAATTTTCGATACCAGCTATCGAAATTGGGTCCCATGAGCTTGTCATTATCTAATAATACCGGAGCGACAGGGTAGTGGCCATAGCTGCTTTAAGGAAAACGAGACCTCTATTAGTACATAAATTAATACTAAAGACTTGGACTTTAGTCTAAAATTTTTCCCAATATTTTTACGAACTGGTAGCCTCATCCTCCAATTCGAGGAATTACTTTAATTCCTTAATGGGTACTAGAATCCACACAGACTACACACGAGCCCAACTTTGGTTGGTCAACCCATGTGCATCTATGGGTAGGTTCTTAACCAGTTATTTCTCTAAACAACTTCTAGTAATTGATTTTGCCCCAGAACCTAATCAGTAGGCTTTGGCCTCCACTGAAAAGATCTGGTTAGGTCCAACCATTAACATGACTTAATTTAGTGAATCGGACCAATAAATGATCAGGCCCGACTTTGGTCGGCCAACCTAATCACCATCAGAAAGACTCAATCAAATTATCATATTATGAATAATAATTCCATTAGCCAATAAGCACCAGGCCTTTGGGCCTCCAATGATCATTGAACTAATGGACTCATTATCATTCACTTAATGGGAGGCTATGACTTAGTTATCATTATAACTTAATCATTTTAGGGACCTAATAATTTTGAGGATTTTATTAAAGAATAGTAGAGAAGAAATCATCCAACCAATTTCAATCCTCCCACTGACTTCACCAAGTCAGATTAAAAAGAATTTAATTAAAACTGGCATTAGGAGCACCTAAATCAGTCACACTGATTGACCTAATGACATGGGTGAGCTCTAATCACCAAGTGATCTAATCAAAATCTAACTTACCAGATTGGGCAGGTAAGTGAGATCAGTGGTGGGGATTTGCCATTAACTCGTCAATGATCGAATCAATGCGAGTAGCTCCCGCTTAAGAACCACTGGTCAAAACTGCCGAACTTACCTTAGACACCAACCGGTTCATTAGTTTTAATTTTGATCAACTTAGTAAATAGGGCTCCACCGTGTAGCCATGAATTAAGTCCATCTTGGTCTAGTTAAAGACATGGACCCATTCAACAACAACTATTGAAGTTGAGTCTAGAGTATCCTTGACCTAATCTAATTCAACTTTTGATTAGATTTGATCAATTACTCCATTTAGTCTATTTTTTAAGCTAACCTTAGGTCTAACCCAATTATGGACCTAATTCATCTAACCCATTGACCCACAAGTTTATGCAATTGTCTTAGGTCTTAATTCACAATTCAAGACCTACTAGACAACACTTAATTCTTTTAATTAAGTACTTGGGCTGATGGGTCAGGGTTTGGCATTTTGAAAATAATTTTCAAATTTTGAAAGATTTTATTTTCTGTTCACCAAATGTGTTGACTCATTTCACAAACGGGTCAGTACATTTCATAAACAGCAATCCTATTGCTCATTTCATAACAGAAAATAACTCAAAATAAATCATAAATTTTCTTTTAGATCTAATCTAACACATTCATGATAAATTTCTTAATTAAGTCCTTTCGCTGCTTCATCGGTATGGGATATAATTGCATCGGCACCCCTACCGCCATAGGAGACCCCATCGAATGGGAAGAGAGGGCCTTTAAATCCTACTTTTCTCCTATGATCGGACGGCCATGGCAACCAACCCAATTAGATTACTTGCTACTTGGATCAAGTATATCTAAATATACCAATTTCAAAATTTAAATTTTGAATTTCAAATTTTAAATTTTAAATTTCAAATTTGGGATTTCAACCAAATTTTGAATTTCAAATTTCCAATCTTTGAATTTTAAATTTTGAATTTTGAATTTCAAATTTCAAATTTTGAATTTCAAATTTCAAATTTCAAATTTGAGATTTCAACCAAATTTCAAATTTTAAATTTTGAATTTCAAATTTGAAACTTCTAACAAATTTTAAATTTTAAATTTTAAATTTTAAATTTTTTAAATTTTAAATTTCAAATTTAAACTTATAGATTATACCTTAATCTACGCATGCATATGTATATCATATTCTAGAACCATGCTCTGATACCATTTCATCCGGGAGATCGTGTAATTAGACCAGATTAAATCCAACATAATTAGGCTTAATTAGGCTCAATAAAATCCTAATCAAATCAAAAATTAACTAAACCTAACCCCTGATCAAATCAGAAACTAAACCACCTTAGCGATTAGGTCAACATTTAACCTAATCGGGTCAATCCAAACTGAATCCAATTCAATTAGACTTGATCCAAAAATAATTACTCAATCAAATTGAGTTAATTAGTGATCAAATCACTAATTAAACCTCTCATAAATATTGAGTCCAAATCTGATGGACAATCAGGCATCAGAGACCATCGATATGAAACCCTGATCAAAGAATTCAAATTTCAAATTCAAAATTTGAAATTCAAAATTTTGACCCCGGTACCCAAAATGTGTGGAACTCATGATCAGAGAATCCTAATTCTCAATTATAGAGTCCCAGACAGATAAGACTCATAATCAGCCATCAGATCAGAAAGGAACCTCTAATGTGTGTGACCCCGCAGGTTCGAACCTAAGCCGGTAGCACAGGAACCAATTCCTGTACTAATCGAAGTGACCATCTAGCAATGGTACCTGATGACCAGATAGGTCGAATAATCGCAATCGCAATATTCAGAACCTACGTGAATATGGTTACCGTATAATTCATCCCTTTTGACCCTTGTGTTTAGGACGACTCAGGGTTAAACTGTCAACCCTGATGAGATCATCCGAATCATGCTCAACTCAATTAGTCCTGTGACTCCTCACTAGGACTACCCTGGCTAAGGTTTTGCTAAATTGAAATATGACTGTACACAGCTCCTAAACTGGAGTGGTCAATCCCATCTTGACACACGCACCGACAAGTCAAGTACTTGACTACACCCAGCAGCCTTCCGTCATTGAATTAGAAATTCAGGTAGTTCAGTGCCTAAGTGCAGTGAGTTGCTTGCAAGTCATTGTGGCGGTCTCAAGTCGGAGGGACATTTATACCCATATCCCATCGGAGCAAATCTTGATAGCAGAAATAGCTCCGGAGTTGGTCACGTTCAGTGCAGATGTACCATTATATCTCACCTGTATGCCATACCAGTGTCTCTACACTCTTTGGTTATGAGGACAACCAACCCATATGACACACAACGACCTATGCTCGATAAACATTGTCGTCCTTGGTAACAACGTATCATTTGGTCGCGAACATGTTTAAAGACTAAGCGACAAATCCTCCTTTGTCGAGTCTAAATAGTCCTACGGACTTCACCACAACACAGGAGTTCAGTAGAAGATGAAACATTTGTGATGAAAAAATATCAAAATAATTTTTATTTATTTATAATTCATGTACTAATACAAAAGGAGCACAACCGTCAACAGGCTGACGATTGGCTTTGGGACACTATTTCCAACACTTGGAAGCCTGAGTCTACGACCAGTCGCTGGCACGTTTTTGGAGTTCTTCAAGCTCCGTGATGAAGTCGGCTTTCCTTTTAGTGTATTCCATGAGATTTTTTCTGTGGAGGTTCCAAAATCGAGTAGCCTCCGTGGTGACCTCTGAATGGCTCTCCTTCAGCCGGCGAAGTTCGTCTTCCAACCTTTTGGATTTTCTTGTCAACTGACGAACTTCCTTTTGAAGGTCTCGTATCATCGACTTCAAGGGAATACCCTCCGGTAGGGGAAGAGCTTCGGCAGGACACTGTCGTTGGAGGACAAGAGTGCCACGACTCAAATTAATGCCAGAAGAAAAAAAGAAGAAAAAGGATACAAAAAAAAAATAGAGGGGGGGATCCTCCGTAAAGACAAATCTGGCTTCATTGATCAAATAAACTTCAAGTACAAGAGAACGAAGGAACAATCACCACAAAAGAAAAATACAAAACTAGAGGTTTCGGACCTCTGGGGTAGAAGTAGAGGGGGTCGGCATCCCCGGAAGATCGTCAGCGGTGGCCACAGCAGTCGACGAGGTCCCGACTGGAAGAGGATCGGCGGCGATGTCAGATGGTCCGGCTTCATCATCGGATGCCTCATTCAAGAAGCTGAGATCCAATTCGGGAAACCTCCCAGCCACCTTCTCTTGGCAGAGCTCGAATCCCTTGATGAAGGCATCCTGGCCGAACTGGACCTTCAGATCTTCCATCTCGGAGGAGCCTTTGAACTCCTCCACTGCTCGAGCCCTTGCCTCCGAGACCAGGGATGGAATCCACGCTTTCAGCTCGAAAACCTGCTCCTTCAATTCGGAAGCCTGCTCCTTCCACTCGAAAACCTGCACCCTCAATACAGAGACCTCGGCCTCAACCTTCCCTCTCTCCTCCTCCAAGATAGTCCTCAGATTGGATGTGGTTTGTCCCTCCTTTTCCAGTGCCTCCTGAAGGCTCAGGACCTCGACGATCTTCTCCTCAAGACGGACGGCCCCAGTTAGGCGACCTTCTTCTGCCCGAGCTACCTCCCTCTTGGTGATCTTCACCATCTCGACATTGGCAACGAGCTGATGCCCAATCTACAAGAAAGGTCGGGGAGTCGATATGAGAGCTCAAGACTAAGTTGAAGAAGCAGGAGGGAGGAAAAAGGCGAGTTAGCCTACTTCGAGAAATGATCCCAGAGAGTGTCAGACCCGCAGCTCGAGATCAGCAGGGATGATCCCCTCGATGACCTCGGGCAGGATGCACCCTTCAACCAGCCTCTTTATCAAGTCCTTGTTGTTGAAAGGATTCTCCCCCAGGTCTTCCTCGGAGCTGTCGACCCCCTCGGCGGTAGCCCTACGACTGTGACTCCTCCGGGCTAGGGTCTTCTTTCTCTTCCTCCCTTTGGCCCCAGGCGCCCCCTCGGGACGAACCTCCAAAATGGGACCCTCGATCGGGGGGCTCTGTGAAAGGGTTTGGGGGACTTCAGGTTCGGCGTCGGAGGGGACTTTGATGGCGACGGGTGTCGGAGCAGGCACGGTCGAGCTTGTCCCCTCTGTCTTGGCTTTCTTCACTGACCCCGAAGTTGAGGCATCCTTTCTCTTGTGGGTCTTGAGGCCCTGGGCTAACCTCCGAGCCACGCTTGCATCCATGTCTGCGATAAAAGAAGATCAGCATGGCTTCGAGATGGAACAAGAAGAAGGGGAAGTACCCAAAAAAAAAAAGAAAGAAAAGAAAAAAAAAGAGAGAAAAAGAAAAAAGAAACAAAAAGGGGAGAGATACCGGTAGGGTTAAGGGGACTCAGGCCGACGTTGAATAAAAGTTGCTCCCTCAGAAGTTCGGGGAGGAGGGGAGCTTGATAGGCCTCGAGTTTTTTTGAGGCCTCGAGGTCGTCCCTTTCCAGGCTAGAGGCCCGACGGGCGGAATCCCTCAGAGAACCCCAAGGGGGTAACCCTAGCTCTAAGGTTGGGCATCGGACGTAGAAGAACCTCTCCTTCCAGTTATGGATAGAAGAAGGGGTGCCTTTCAGCAACCCCTTTCTATCGAACTGGAGGGAGAAGTACCACCAATCCTTTGCCGAGGGATGGCGCTTGAAGGTGTAGAAGTTTCTAAATAAAGGAAGAGTCGGCCGAACTTCAGCTAAACTATAAAGGGAAAGAAACCCTATAAAAAATCTAAAGGAGTTCGGCACGACGGAAACTAGAGAAATATTCAGAAAACGAAAGAGAGCAACAATGAAAGGCGGCAGCGGGAGCCGAAGTCCAGCACGAAAGGCCTCCTGGTATAGACAGAAGCGGTCGGGAGGAGGGGCGCTAGCCTGGCCAGATGGCCCGGGAAGCTCCAGCTCGTACTCCGGAGGAACTCCATACTGAATCCTTATCAGTGAGAGTTCATCCAGAGTCAAAGAACCGGGGATGGTGTCTGGCGCAAAGGCCGGACAAGGTTCGGTCCTAGCTACGGGTTTGTCTATGGTACCGGTACTATGGGAAACTGGGGCTGACGAACTCCTAGAACTGCTAGAGGAGGAGATATCAGAGGACATTTTGGATTAGATGGAAGCCACAAAAATCCTGAAAAATTAGAAAAAATAGCAGACAGGCCCTCGAGAAAGCTAAATAAACAGAATACGAAGAAGGAATGACAGAAAAATGACAGGAAGTTCTAGAACTAACCTAGATCAACCCCAGGAGCACAGGGGAACGGCGAGAACGATGGAGGTTGACTCAACGAATGCCTAAGGCCCAAAAGGATGCTAGAGGAAACTGGAGCTCTCAGGGAAGAAGAGGGGAACTGAGGGATTCTCCCAAGCAAAGTGAAACCTATGAAGGAGGAGAACGTGTTTAAATAGACCCCGGGATCTGGCGCACTTATGATTTCGGATCCCCATTGGTCGGTCTGTATTCACTGCATGTCCCACCCACCTTGACAGGCTGTTGGAAATGGCAGGCGGCTGGCAAAATCATTATTACGCCGTACCTAGAGCCACGTCCTTGCAAAAATTCCAAAAACAAGAAATCTTTTTCGAAAAGACTCCGGTACCAGCATGTCGAACGTCAAATATCTGGCAACCGCCAAGCACGAAAATTGAGGGAGCAACTTTGGCTGTGAAAATTTTTTTGTACTTCCTTCATTTGAAACTCGAACTCGAAAGTAGGGGGACTGGTGTTGGGTATAAAATACCCCCAGCCGAAGTTCATAAGAGGCCAACTCTCCCAAGATCCCTCCGACTTAGTGCGGCATCTTTTTCGGATTTCTCTAGCAGTCGAATTTCTAGCCTGGTGCGACACTTTTCTATACTCCCCCAACTGTCTGAGCTATGATGATGCCCTTCCGGACTTCTCCTAATGACAAACTTCTTCAGTCATCCACCGGACTGCTTCAAATGCTCTCCGGACTTCATTATCTACCGACCTTCTACAATGATCGACCGTTCTCCGGACTTCTTCCAGATCTCTTCCAGCCATGATAGATTCTAATCCGAATTTTTTAGACTTCATCCACGATCGAACTTCCCCAAGGACAGATTTCTACAGCAACCCAACTCCACCCATATTTCTACGGCGGTCGACCGCCTTTCTGATTTCATCCGAGCTCCTACGGGAGCCGGACCTCTGCCCCGAATTCCTATTGCAGGTAGACTTCATCCGAGCCCCTACTACAAACGGTCTACTTCGAACTCCTACTACAAATGGTCTACTCTGAGCTTCTATTACAAGCGACCTACTCCGAATTTCTACTACGAGCGGTCCATGTCAGATCTCTACTGTAAGCCTCCATCCGAGCTTCTATTGTGAATGAATTTCCTCTCGGACTCCTGTCGTAGGTGGGCTTCAGTCGAGCTTCTTCAATAAATGATCCCCATCCGGACTTCTATGAGAATCAGACTCCGACCGAACTTCTGTAGCGGATAGATGTCGGACGAATTTCTATGACAGACGGGTTCCAGCAGTCGGGCTCCCCCAACAGCCAATTGCCCCCGACGTCTGTCGTACCTCCCCCGCCATCGACCTCAAATAATATCAGCCGGACTTCAACAGTGCCGACCAAATTTCCTCAGAACCCTCCAGACCCCATCCCAGTGGGTGACCCTCTCCAACGCCATCCGAAATCCACCACCGATTGACCTTCTGTCAAGTTTCGCATGAAACCGAACATCACCAACAGAAAGCTTTCGTCTGAGCTTCTATAGCAGATGACTTTTGCCTGAAACGTCAGCGACCTCGGAACATCCGAGCCTCTCCCAGAACGACGATGTGAAGAGTCGCTCTGCTTCATTAGGCATCCTAACCGAGCTTCGACCGACAGATCCGAACTCCCTGGGGTTGGACCTTTGGGGTGTGTGAAAATTAGGGAGAAAGGGTGTTGGGGCATGGAGATATAATAGACACAAAACTAAGTGTCTGGGTTAGAGCGAAAAGAAGAAGAAGAGGGTCTTCTTTTAGGGTTGCTGTGTTCACCTCTTTCCTTCCTCTATCTGTGAGTTTTCTAAGAGTGTCTCATATCTAAAACTCCTTCTCCTACTTCTCATCTTTGGAAGAGTCCAAATTAAGAAGAAGGAGACATCTGATCGACCATCGAAGAAGGATCAGCATAGTACTAGCATACTGTGCTGATTTCCTGGATCAAGACTTTTGATCGTGATTTGTGAGCTCGTGTGGATGACTCCTAGAGGTCAGACGCATGTGCAGCTTGCAACATCATCCTCAAGCCCGAATCAACAAAGTTAGAATGTCAAACTTGCAAGGTAATAGATCTGATCTATTATATTTTACATACATTAGATGTAGTATAGAAACATGTTGATATAATCAACATGTAGTTCTTGCTCTTTATATTTTAATTTTTGATTTAATATCATGTAATAATCATGTAATAGGATCTTAGATCTAGGAATTTTTTGATTTTATAAGATAAATTTTAATTTATTTTAGTCTTCCGCTGTCTGATCTTAAAAAAATTTCAAGATCTAACCCTGAAACCCTAGATCTGGTTCCTTCACCCACCATCATCAGTTTTAAATCAGTGCATTCTGTTGAGGACTTCTTTATTGATTTTACTACCTCTGTCTAATTTCGTTGATTGTTCTCTCTGAATTCTTACTCCATAATATTTAAAGACATGTGTTAAAATCATGGCATAAGGTAGGAATATCTGTGCTCTACCCACCACTTCTTGCATAGCCCTGATAATCATTCTTGAAAGATTGAGTGGGATGCATTGGACTACATGATATATAATTGCTAGTCCCTCTCTGTTATAGCATCAAATCTTCCTGCTCTAGGTTGTATAATCTAGCAAATAATGATGTGGAGGAGTCTCATTTTAATGTTTAAGTGTCGTCCATAAATTTTACGAAATTGATTATGATCCTCTATCCCAAGAATAGTTTCTATTCTTGTGCTTCTATCCTCTCTACTATCCCACAGGTCTCCTTCAGTTGAAAGTTTCAAAATTTATCCTAGTATTTCATCATGAAAATAAATTTCTTTTCCTTTTACTGAAGATGATACGGTATCATCTTCTTCAAATAAAATATTCTGATAAAATTTTTTAACTAATTTCATAAACATTGGGGCTTCAACTATGCAGATAAATTTCTATCCCATACCTCTAATCAAGTTTGCATTCTCGAATCCCTTTGAATCTAGAAAATTCATATCTACAATATGATCTGAGAGAATATTTTTGTCACTTATTGAAGTTCTTGGAGGAGGTGATCTTGAAGGAGGTGATGAAGCTGGAGTTGTTGCTTCTCTTGCTCCTCTTCTTCTTCAACTTTCTTCACTTCTGATTGTCATTTGGCATTGGGAAAGATACATCTTTGGAGCCATCCTTTCTCAAGATTGGCCGAGAAGGAGATGGGAAAGAGGTTTTTGATTTGAGATTTGAGATGTAAGTGGAGATGGTATGATGGATTTGGAGATGGGAGCTAAGAATTTTGAGAGGAACGAAATGATAGGATGGAAAAGAAGATGAACAGGAGAAGCGAGGATCTTAATTTTAAGTTGATATTCTGAACTAGTTCGATGAACTTGGGTTGGATCTAATGTAGTGAATGGATATAAAATCGATGGAAGAAAGGTGTCTACAATCAGGATGTAGGCACCTACAACCTGGTTGTAGGCGCCTACATCAGGATGCAGGCACCTACATCATGGTTGTAGGTGCAGCCGCCTCCTCTTTTCTGTATTTATGTAATTTTTCATGTCCATGTAATTTCAGATTGATTTGTTTCATCCGACTTGATTCAAGTTCATCAAAGTTTGAAAATCTCGACTAACATCCTAGCTCCTCTTATTTATCTTCTTTCCATTTTGGCTCCTGTTCATCTTCTTCTTTCCCGTTGTAGGCACTTACAATCATAGGTGCCTTTCATAAAAGCACGAATGATTCACCGTAAACTTAACCAACCCTGTTAGGTCACGGGCATCCCTAACTGCTCCTGTTAAGTCACGGGTGCCTTCAACATGCAGACATATGGACAAGAAGTTTAACCATATGCACACATCAAAGGCAAACCGAAAACTTCTTGAGATAAATACTTCAAACCATCTAAGATAAACACAAATTCTACATAATAAATACAAACTACAAATAATAACACAAACTAGAGGATAAATAAAAACTGTGAATAATAAACATAAACTATGAATAATAAATACAAACTTTATATAGATAAACAAAAACTAATGTAAACTTAGTGTCGATAAATAGAAAATAAATACTGTTGCCTAGATATGAAGCCCAAGAGGGGGGTGAATTGAGCTTTTTTAAAATTTTAAAGATTACTACACTAAAATAATGTGCTAAAGTGTTTGAGTGGAGAAGATTGATTTTTAATAAAAATAAATTCAAATACAAATGATAAGATTGCAAGCATAAGGTACAAAAAATAAGTAAAGAGAGGCAAAAATAATAAATACAAAAAATTTATAGTGGTTCGGTGCCAACGTTGCACCTACATTCACTCCCCAAGTTTCTACTTAGAAATTCAATCCACTAAACAGATTTCAAAGTTACAACACGTTGGACCACTCCAACCCTTGCTATCCAAGTAAGAACACTTATTTTCTGGGTACAAATCAATCCTCAACAATCCGATTCAGGGTTCAGATCAATCCAACTGAGTTTTAGAATCTCCAAAAACTCAAAAATCCAAAAACAATATGAGAAAAATAGGATACAAAAAAATCAGCACAATATCCCCTTAAATAAACATAATAAATACAATATAAATATAATATTTAAGGAGAAGAAGCTTTTGCTGAACACCCTTAATGAATTTCACACTTGATTGCAGCTGGAGAGTGGTTGGTAAAGTGATTAAATGCTTCTTTTCTCTCTTTAGGACTGATTGAGCTTTTCTCGGATTTGAACTTGAGTGCTTGTAAAATTTTATGATTTTTTACTTCAAGAGAGTATTTATAATCACCATTTACCCTTGAGAATATCTTAGAGTTGGTTTAGAGCCGTTAGAAAGTATTTAATGTACATTAAATACATCAAAAATAGGTTAAAAACTAGCTGTTACGAACTCGTCTAGAATGGATCATCCCAGATGGGTCATCCCACTGTGACTGAGAAGTCTCATGGGATGCCTCATTTGGCCAGTCTGAAAAGCAAATTTTTTATTTTGATCTTAGGATCTCAGGGATCATCCCAGGTGGGTCGTCCCACTGTATGGGTCGTCCTAAGTGGATCGTCCCACTACATACCATGAGTCAAAATGAAGCATACCAGCTATCCAATGAAAGGGAATGACCCAGATGGGTCATCCCATTTTGTGCCAACCCAATTTTTTATGTATTTAAAGTCTGAAACTTATCAGAACACTTCTAAATGCTCTCAAATGGCTTCAAATCAATTGGACACTCTCAAAAGGCTTCAAAAAATTTTTCAACTTGCAAAAATTTCAATTTTGGTACACTTGATGAAGCTTTTCAAATCCAACCTTTTGGACTATCTAAAATATCACAAAAATATTCTTCAAAGATAAGAAATATATTAGTAGTCCCCTCAAATAGTTTGCGATCATCAAAATTAATTTTTGAAGCAACAATCTCTCCCTTTTTGATGATGACAAAATATTTAAGTGTTCATAAAATAAGTCCTTAAAGCTCAAAAAATTTGAGTTTGTGAAGCACTTGTAGGAATATGCCAAAGATAAAAAATCATGAGATATATATTTTTAATAATTTTAATATTTCAATTCATTTTGCTAAAACTTATTTGTGAAGATATCAGAGTCTTTCTAAGGATTGTTCTTAGTTAGTTAAAATCCTCCCCATTCTTATATGAAATAGATAAAAATAATCATTTTGACCATTTTGAAAAAGATCTCTCTTTTTTTTATATAAAGAGTGTTCAATTTATAAATTTTTTTTTATTGAAGCAGAGATGGTTTATAAAAAAATTTTATTCTTTTTTTTTATTTTTAATATCAGAGTAATAAATGTGAAAGGAATGTTTCTTTTTCTTTCTCTCATTTTGATATCAAAGCAAGGATGAAATCAAGAATTAAAAGAGAAGAATTTAGAGCATTTTGTAAAATCAAAATTGAATGTATCAAGGTATTTTTGCATTCATGCAAAAATAAAAATATCAAAAATACCAGAGCACTCAAAAAAAAAAGATGTATCAGAGTAATTTTTCAATTAGTATCAAAATGAAGATAAAAATAGATGTATTAGAGTAAAAAAATGAGCATATCAGAGGCATATCAGTCCAAAATACTATATCAGAGCAAAAATTTTAAAAAATATTTAAATTAAAAAAAAAATTAGATAGACAATACACTACTTTGTAATAGAATCATTCTCCTCCTTTTTGACATCCTAAAAAAAAATGGACTAAAGGGAGTAAGATTTTTCATAGTTCTATATCAAGTATCAGAGTAATAGTGCATTCATTCAAGTATAACAGTCATTCATTCATTCATTCATCTAAGAAAAAAGAAGTGAGCCATGATAATAACCTTATTCATTAATTACAATAAAAAGAAAGATTACAAGAGTCATAATATATGTCCTTGAGCATAAAGCTCTCATATATCCAATCTACAAAATACAACTAAGTAACCTAATACAAAATGATGAAATCAGTAAGAATGCGCATCGAGCTCAAGATCAAGATCGGTGAAACATGATCAGCCTCATCCTCGATCGAAAGATCTGGTCCAAGAGAAAGATGTCCGAGGATGAAAAGCAATGGACTGAATAAAGGCTGGCTCACTGGATGCAGAGGGCGTAGACTGAAGCTGAGTCCTAATGGCACCAAGCTGGGACAAGATCTCTCTCACTGTAAGTCAGAGTCCATCTAAATCAGCAGATACGAAGTCTCTGGAGTCTCTGATATCTATCTGAATCAGCTTAAGAGAAGAATGAAGCTGGCTGTGGAGTCTCTGTATCTCTCGAGCTAAATCATCCAACTGAGGTAAGAAAGTGGTCGATGTGCTCGCACCTCTCGATAAAAAAACTAAAATCCATCTGATCTCTCTCTCAATATCAAAAATCCTACCATTGAACCTGAGTAGGGAGCTCTCCACACTCTCCAGTCTAGTAAGGGTGGCACGACAAAAAATTTCGATAAAGGATTAGAGAAAGAACTCAGTGGAGCTTGGCGATACTGCTGCTGCTGCTGTGTACCAATTGGAGGATCTGCTGCTGAAAATGGTGAGACTGCTGAAAAAATTGATCTTGGAACCACTGCTGCTGAATAGATAAAATGCCTGCCACTCTCTCAGTCAACAGTCTCATATCATCATCTTCCAAACTAAAAGATGTCATGATACGACTCGATGGGGGTACTCTGGCTGAGGGTCCTATCTCAGACTCTGAAATATGATGATCAACTGGACTCTGCTTAGGCACAGGTGGTGAAGATCGACCCTCCCCTTTAGCATGCTTCTCCTCCTCATCATCCTCCTCCTCAACTGCTGCAGCTTGTCCCTTGGCCCAACGGCCATCAACTCTCACAAAACCCATGCGCCTAAGGGAGTGGTTGTTGTAGGTATCAGTATATGACAATCTACAGATAACCTCCCCTTCAAAACTCACTCTTGACTCCCTAAAGATCACAGTGAGAGCCATGCCATATGGCAAGAGAGCCTTGGATCTATTCAAGGCCTCCCTCATAGCATCGATCATCAGGAAAGGTAGGTTCAGGAGAGTCTCAGAAACAGCATGGTGCATATCAAGCAAATATCCCTACCAATCATCAAATCATATCTTTCTCCTCTGGAGAAGAAAATCCTAGACACCATGTGATGGAGCAATCTCATCTTCACCTCAGATCCTTGGCCTTAATTTTCAGAAATCCTTCTACATCTTCTCTTCCAAGGATAGTCTTAAGTCCAATTTTCTTTTTGGGTAGCTCATCTAGATAACTCCCCTTATAAGGCATCTGAAGGAGTCTACCTAGCCTAGGTGTATTCAAAATGATTTGGACTCCCTTCACAGCAGACCTCAAAACACCATCAGAGAAAATCAAATTTGAATAAAATTCTTTGACCAAATCAATATAAACCGACTCAAACAAACTTAGAAAGAATTTTCATCCTTGCTTAATTAATTTTTCTCCAATAGAAAAACCATTATGCCTCAAAAACTTGAAATCTATATTTCTTCCCAAACCAACCTTCCTTGCAGATAGAGGAATCTTACTTGGAGTGACCGGTAGAGATGCCTAGGTTGGCTCTTGTGCTGCCTTCTTCCTCTGTTCCTCAGCCTCCAAAGATCTAACCGACTTCTTTCTCTACGACAACCTCATTTTGGGGGCCATATCCCAAGGAGAGGATGGATAATGGTCAAAAGGGTGGAGAAGGATGTGGATTGAAGTGAAACTAAGAGGAGAAGATGATTTTGGAGAGTTTCTCATGGATTCTATGGGTTAGAGTTTGGAATTTGGGGAAATCAAGAGAATGAGCCATGAGAACAAGAAATTTGGGGAGAGTGATCCACGATTTTGTGAGATTTTGATGTTTGGGGTGATCTAGAAGGAGATTTCTAGGTTTGGGATGAGAGGGAGATGAAGGGTTTTGGAATTTGAAATGCCCCAAAGGCCTTTTTAATGGAATAGGAATCGGGTCAGCTCACATGAAAAGAGCCATACCCATTCATATGGGACGCCCTATCCAGGGTTGCATCAAGTGATTCAAAAAATAATTAAAAATGAGAAAAAATTCAAAAGAAAAAAATTAGAAATTGGACATATTGAGTTGAGATAATCATGAGGGGTCTAGATAAATTTTGATATGATTTTTGATTGAGTATTTTAATGAAAAAAATTTGAGAAGGTATCTGAGTAATACTGATGAATTTTTAATTATCTTGAAAAATTCTCAAAAAAATGATAGATAGCTCTCAAAATTAGGATAATGCAGTCAAAAAATTTTAAATAAATTTTGAGAGTGAAATTATGATTGAAATTCAAGCAGAAGGGTCTAAGATGCCTCGTTCTCTTCTAATTTCATAAAATTTATTTTCATTAAGTACTTTGGTGAAAATATCAGCTAATTAATTTTCAGTGTTTATGTATTTAAGTATTATGTCATTATTTTGAACATGTTCTCTTATAGAATGATGTCTAATTTTAATGTATTTTGATCTAGAGTTTCGAATTAAATTTTTGATCAAATTGATGGCACTAGTATTATCATATCTTATGGGGATATTTTTAAGTTCAATACCAAAATCTATGAGTTGTTACTTAATCCACAGGATTTGAGCACAGCAACTTACGGCTACAATGTATTCGATCTCGATCGTCGATAATACTATCAAATTTTATTTCTTACTAAATCAAGAGATTAAGTTTATTCCAAGAAATTGATAAGTTTCACTAGTACTTTTTCTATCTAGTTTACATCCAATAAAGTCTGTATCTGAGTAATTTATTAAATACATAGAAGATTATTTTGAGAATCGAAGTCCTAAATTTTTTGTTCCTTTTAAGTATCTAAAAATTCTTTTAATAGCATTTAAGTGAGATTCCTTAAGATTTGACTGATATTTAGCACACATGCATATACTAAATATTATATCAGGTCTACTTGCAGTAAGATACAATAAAGAGCCTATCATGCCTCTATAGAGCTTTGAATCAATATTTTTTACCATGCTCATCTTTTTTTAATTTACAGAAAAGGGTCATAGGTGTACTTATAATTTTTGAGCTCTCCATTCTATTTTTTTTTAATAATTCTGTTGTGTACTTACTTTGGATGATGGAGATCTTTTTTTTATTTATTTAATCTATAGTCTGAGGAAAAAAGTGAGTTCTTCCATCATGCTCATCTCGAACTCTCCCTGCATGAGCTTAGCAAACTCTTGGCACAAATCTTCATTAGTAGACCCAAATATAATGTCATCAACATATATATGTATAACTAGAATTTCTTTGTCTTTTCTTTTTATAAAAAGAGTAGTATTAATTTTTTCTCTTGAAAAATTATTTTCTAACAAAAAAATTTACTTAATCTTTCATACCAAGTCCTAAGAGCATGTTTTAATCCATATAAAGTTTTGTTTAACTTAAACACATGATCTAAAAATTTATGATCTTCAAAATTAGAAAATTATTCTACATATACTTCTTCAACAATATAACCATTTAGAAAAGTACTCTTAACATCCATTTAAAATAGTTTAAAATTTATAAAACAAGCAAAAGCAAGCAATATTCTTATAGCTTCCAATCTAGCAACAAGAACAAATATTTTATTAAAATCAATTCCTTCTTGTTGATTGTATTCTTTAGCAACTAATCTTGCTTTATTTCTTATTACATTTTCATCTTCATCTAATTTATTCCTATATACCCATTTAGTTCCTATTATGGGGTGATTTTTAGGTCTAGCAACTAGTGTCCATACATTGTTTCTTTTAAATTGGTTTAGCTCTTCTTGCATGGTAATTATTCAGTTATGATCTTTTTCAGCTTCATCTATTGTTTTAAATTTTAGATGTGAAATAAAAGCTAGATAATTACAAATATCTCTAAGAGAGGATCTAGTTCTTACTCCTTATGTCGGATCATCAATTATTAATTCTTTGAGGTGATTGTAGACATACCTTCATTTTTTTGAAAGATTACCTATATCTTGAGGTTGTTCTTAAATATTTTGATCATTGATATTTTCATCCTCATATTTTTCATCCAATTGATCTTTACTTCACTCATCTGAGTCATTGATGGTGAGCTTTTCCATTCCATCTTCTATGATACTTGCATCATCAGCACTCTCTCTTTTTTGATGGAAGATCATTAATTTTATCAAAAACTATATGAATTGACTCTTCCACTACTAGTGTTCTTTTATTAAACACTCTAAAAGCTTTGTTAGAAGTAGAATAGCCAAGAAAGATAGCTTCATCAGATTTAGCATCAAATTTACCTAAGCTATCTTTGCCATTATTCAAAAAAAAAACTGACAATCAAAAATATGAAAATAGCCTATATTAGGTTTTCTACCTTTCCATAATTCATAAGATATTTTTTTTAAAATTGATCTTATTAAGGCACGATTTAGAATGTAATATGCTGTGTTAATTGCTTCTGTCCAAAAGTACTTGGGGAGCTTGCTTTCACATAGCATGGTATAGGCTATTTTTTCTAGGATTCTATTTTTTCTTTCAACAACTCTATTTTGTTGTGGTGTTGTAGATGCTGAAAAGTTATGATCTATACCATTTTCATCACAAAATTTTTTAAAATCTTTATTTTCAAATTCAGTGCCATAGTCACTTCAAATAGAAACAATTGGCAAACTTTTTTCATTTGAAACCTTTCGACAAAACTTAAAGAATACTGAAAATGCTTCATCCTTAGAAGCTAAAAATAAAATCCAAGTAAAATATAAAAAATTATCAATAATTATAAAACTATATCTTTTCCTTCTAGACTAGTTATCCTTGTAGGACCAAATAAATCCATATGTAAGAACTCTAAAGGTTTAGAAGTTGAAACAATGTTCTTAGATTTAAAGGAAACTCTTGTTTGTTTACCTAATTGACATGCATCACAAATTTTATCATTGTCAAAACTAATTTTTGATAATCTAACAATCAAATCTTTTTTAATGATTTTAAAAAGTATATGCATACTAATATATGCAAGCCTATAGTGCCAAAGTCAACTAGTCTCATTAATTTTAGCATTCATGGCCACAAGACATTGCATATTTTGTAAAGATAGATTATCCAAATCAACCATGTATACATTGCCATGCCTATGTCCAATGAATCTAGTGCTAATATTAGTGGGACTAGTTATAATGCACATAGATGATTTAAAAATTACTTTATAATCTTTATCACATAATTGACTAATACTTAAAAGATTATGCTTAAGGCCATCTACAAATAATATATTTTCAATACAAGTGGAGAGAGTGATACCAATGTTACCAATGTCGATGATCTTCTCATTGTCATTATCTCCAAAGGTGACCATCCCTCCATTCTTGGCTTTCAATGTGATGAATTGAGATTCATCACCAATCATGTGTTTTGAGCATCCACTATCGAGATACCACTTCTATTTTGTTGCTTGGGATGCAAGACATACCTGCACACATGAAATCAAATTTTAACCTTAGATACCCAAGTTAACTTGGATTCTTTGAGGTTAGTCACCATGATTCCTTTTGGAACCCATATTTTTTTAACATTTCTAGTATCAATTTATTTGATAAACATGAATAAGCTTTATGCCCTACCTTGCTACATCTAAAACAAGTAACATTTGACAGTTTTTTTGTAGATGCATTGATAAAAATATTTTTAAAAAATTTTTACTTTCTTAGAGTGTTATAGCCAAGTCCGACTTTATCATATACAGCTTTTTGACTATCAATGATCATCTAAAGTTTGTTTGAACTTAATGTAAATCTGTCAACTATAGGTTTTAACTTAATTACATCTTCTTTTAGTTTTTGATTTTCTTTTATAAGAATTTTATTTTGACTAAAAAGTTTATCTTTTTATTTTATTAAAGACTGATTCTTTAGTTGTAATTCTTCATTTTTCTTATCATCTTCTTCTTTTTCCTTAGCTAATGCATGGCTTCTTGATTTCAGATTTTTATTTTTTATTTCTAATTCTTTTAAGTCATTCAAAAGTTTATGAAAAGCTATCATAAGTAAATTCTTTTGAGTTTCGGGTGTTACCTCATTTTCATGTGCCATAAGGCACAGGTTGGTTTCTTCATGAGATTCTTTATCAGTGATAGAGTCATTATTGTCACTCCATATAGCCATCATGGTCTTCTTCTTCTTGAACTTCTTTTAGCCTTTCTTGAGCTAGGGGCCATCAGTGGTGGAGTCATCATTGTCACTCTATATAGCCATCATGGTCTTCTTCTTCTTGAACTTCTTTTGGCCTTTCTTGAGCTAGGGGCATTCTGATCTGAAGTGATTCGACTTCTTGCATTCATAGTAGATGATGGGCTATTCCTTTCCTTTTTCTTTGCTTGGCTCCCCCTTGACTGGTGGTCTTCTCTTGATTCCTTATCTTTTTCTCCTCATGAAGCATCTAAATTTTTTGATAATCAGGATCAAGTCCTCATCTTCCTCGCTATTGTCTGATTTTTCTATGTCTTCTTCTTCCTGAGCTATCGACTTGAGAGCTATGATCCTCTTTTTTTTAATTTTCTCCTCAGTGTGTTACTTCATGGTCAGTTCATGAGTCATGAGGGATCCAAGTAGTTCCTCCAATGGTAGAGTATTCAAATCTTTGGCCTCTTAGATTGCAGTGATTTTTGCCTCCCATGATCTTGGTAAGGACCTGAGCACTTTTCTCACAAGATCACTGTTAGAATAATATTTATCAAGATTTTTTAAACCATTTATGATGTCAGTGAAATGAGTTAACATTTGAGTTATTGATTCTTCAGGTTCCATTTTAAACAGTTTATAGTTATGCACAAACATATTGACCTTAGATTCTTTTACTTGGTTTGTGCCTTCGTGTGTGACTTCTAATCTATCCCAAATATCTTTAGCTGAGTTACATGTGGAAATATGATTAAATTCATTAGCATTCAAAGCATAATATAAAATATTCATGGCTTTAGCATTGAGCTGAGTCATTTTCTTATCAAATTCATCCCATTCACCTTCCAGCTTAGGGAGAGACAAACTATCAATCAATTTAGTGGGTGTGTGTGGTCCATTTACTATGATACTTCACATATCATAGTCAATTGCTTGAATAAAAATTCTCATCCGAGCTTTTCATTAGGTGTAGTTTGATCCATTGAAAAGTGAAGGTCAATTTGTGGATTGCCCCTCAGCTAGAGATGTGCTAAATTGAGCTGCCATTGATCTTTAGCTCTTGATGGTTAAATCAAGTAAAGGCTAGAGTACCGGACTCTGATACCACT
The DNA here is from genome assembly GCF_000442705.2 of Elaeis guineensis. Taxonomy (NCBI): domain Eukaryota; kingdom Viridiplantae; phylum Streptophyta; class Magnoliopsida; order Arecales; family Arecaceae; genus Elaeis; species Elaeis guineensis. The sequence continues at coordinate 90,620,069 of NC_026004.2, read as the reverse complement.
TGTTACCCAGATATGAAGCCCAAAAGGGGGTGAATTGGATCTTTTTAAAATTTTAAAGATTAGTGCACTAAAATAATGTGTCTAAAGTATTTGAGTGGAGAGGATTGATTTTCAATAAAAATAAATTTAAACATAAATGATAAGATTATAAGTATAAGATACAAAGAATAAGTAAAGAGAGGCAAGCATAACAAATACAAAGAATTTATAGTGGTTCGATGCCAACCTTACACCTACATCCACTCTTCAAGTCCCTACTTGAAAATTCAATCCACTAAATGGATTTCAAAGTTACAACATGTCGGACAACTTCGACCCTTGCTATCCAAGCAAGAACACTTATTTTTTGGATACAAGCCAACCCTCAACAATCTGATTCAGGATTTAGATCAACCTAATCGAGTTTTGAAATCCCTCAAAACTCAAAAACCCAAAAATAATATGAGAAAAATAGGATACAAAAAATTTAGCATAATATCTCCTTAAATAAACATAATAAATGTAATATAAATATAATACTTAAGGAGAAGAAATTTTTGCTGAACATCCTCAATAAATTTCATACTTGAATGCAGCTGGAGAGTAGTTAGTGAAGTCATTAAATGCTTCTTTTCTCTCTTTAGGGCTGATTGAGCTTTTTTTGAATTTAAACTTGAGTGCTTGTAAAATCTTATAATTTTCTACTTCAAGAGAGTATTTATAGTCATCATTTATCCTTGAGAATATCTTAGAGTTGGTTTAAAGCCATTAGAGAGTGTTTAATGTACATTAAATGCATCAAAAATAGGCTAAAAATTAGTAGTTACAAACTCATCCGGAATGGGTCATCCCACTATGACTAAAAAGTCTCATAGGATGCCTCATTTGGCCAGTCTGAAAATCAAATTTTTTATTTTGGTCTCAGGGTCTCAGGGGTCATCCTAGGTGGGTCGTCCCACTGTATGGGTCATCTCAAGTGGATCGTCCTACTACATGCCATGAGCCAAAATAAAGTATGTCGGCTATCCTTGAGAATATCTTAGAGTTGGTTTAGAGCCGTTGGAGAGTGTTTAATGTACATTAAATGCACCAAAAATAGGCTAAAAATTAGTAGTTACAAACTCATCCGGAATGGGTCATCCCACTATGACTAAAAAGTCTCATAGGATGCCTCATTTGGCCAGTCTGAAAATCAAATTTTCTATTTTAATCTCAGGATCTCAGGGGTCGTCCTAGGTGGGTCGTCCCACTGTATGGGTCATCTCAAGTGGATCGTCCTACGGCGTGCCATGAGCCAAAATAAAGCATGTCGGCTATCTAATAAAAGGAGATGATCCAGATGGGCCGTCCTATTTTGTGCCAACCTAATTTTTTATTTATTTAAGATCTGAAACTTATCAGAACACTTTCAAACGCTTTCAAATAGCTTCAAATCAATTGGACACTCTCAGAAGGCTTTGAAAACTTCTTCAACTTGCAGAAACTTTAATTTTGGTACAGTTGATGAAGCTTTTCAAATCCAACCTTTTGAACTACTTGAAATATCATAAAAAAATTCTTCAAAGATAAGAAACATATTAGTAGTCCTTTCAAATGATTTGCGATCATCAAAATCAATTCTTGGAGCAACAAATACAAACTCATGGTCAAAAATTAAGTGACGATAATATTAAGTCCTACAAAAATAAATACAACCAAGAGGATAAACACGAACTCTGAATAATAAATATAAACTATGAATAATAAATATAAAATTTAATAAATAAAAAAATATGAATAATAAATAAAAATTATAAATAATAAATATAAATTCTATGTCGATAAACAGAAACTTTTCAAGATAAATACAAATAGTTCAAAATTTAGTGACACAAACTTGCGATTCAAAATTGAGTGATCCTAGGTCCACCTATGATAAATAATAATAAATAGAAATTATAAATAATAAATATAAATTTTTAATAAATACAAACTCTATACCTAAAATAAACATAAAATAAATACAAACTAGTAGGATAAACACAAACTCTGAATAATCAACAAAAATTGTAAATAATAAACACAAAATCTATGAGGATAAATAAAAACTATAAATAATAAATAAAAATTATGAATAATAATTATAAATTTTATGTTTAAAATTTTTTAAGATAAACACAAACTCGTGGTTCAAAATTGAGTGATCTTAGATCCACCCATGATAAATGAAAAGAATAAAATAAGTCTTAAAAAAATAAATACAACTATCAGAGGATAAACATTAACTCTGAATAATAAATAGAAACTGTGAATAATAATAATGAAAACTCTGTATCGAAAATAAACATAAACTAGGAGGATAAACACAAACTCTGAATAATAAATATAAACTATAAATAATAAAATTATAAATAATAAATATAAATATGAATAATAAATATAAATAAAATTATAAATAATAATTATAAACTGTAAATAATAAATATATATAAACACAAACTCACAGTTCAAAATTGAGTGATCCTAGGTCCACCCATGATAAATAATATGAATAAATAATAGATCTTGAAAAAATAAATATAAACTATCGAAGGATAAACATAAATTTTAAATATTAAATAAAAATTATGAATAATAATATGCTAAAAATAAATATAAATCAGAGGATAAACACAAACTCTGAATAATAAATAGAAACTACGAATAATAAACATAAAATCTATATAGATAAATAAAAATAATAAATAAAAAATATAAATAATAAATACATTCTAAAATAAATACAAACTCATGGTTCTAAATTGAGTGATCCTAGATCCACCCATGATAAATAATAAAAATAAATAATAAATTTTAAAAAAATAAATAAAAATTATTGATAAATAAAAATTTTAAATAATAAATAGAAACTGTGAATAATAAATATAAAGTTTGTACTGATAAACAAAAACTGTGAATAATAAACAAAAATTATGAATAATAAACACAAAGTTTGTACCGATAAACAGAAACTGTGAATAATAAATATAAATTTTATGCTAATAAATAGAAACTTCTGATAAATAAAATTTTTTTAACATAAACACAAACTCACGATTCAAAAGTTGAGTGATCCTAAGATAAATAAAAACTATGTATAATACAAACTCTATCTTGATAGAAACTAATAAACATAAACTCCAATTCAAAATTCAATAGTTAAGTTTATCATCCCAGAGTTTTTATTTATTATTCAAAGTTTATATTTATTCAGAGATTATATTTATTCAGAAGTACTTTATTTTTATCTCAAGCCTATTTGTGTTTATTATTTGGACTTTATGTTTATCCTCTAATAGTTTGTATTTATTTATCCTTGGTTGCACTTTGAGTTTGTGTTTATCTTGTGCAGCTTCTGTTTATCGCATAAGTTCGAATACAAAATATAGACAAACAATAATTATAGCAACTTCTAAACTCAACAATTATAGAACATGTCAATATCTATGGCAACAATCACAGATAACATAAAGTAAATTATGATAATCCCATCTCGCGATCTTTGATGATCACCTGCGCAGTATACTGGCACATCATTCTGACTAGCATGGAGTAAATATTTGAACTTCATAATCATCAATGTCACATTAGATGGATAAAATATAACAGAGCAAAATGTATTGTTTGTTCTATAGGAGTCATACATTCATTCAGAAATCGGTACAATCATATATCTTTGCATGTTAATAATGAAACAAAGGAACAAATCATGCATATCATTTATAAATAACATCTATCCAAGTCAAAACATAAGCCATCATAAAAAAAATTATAATCATGGGCTCTAAAATACTGATGAGCCATATGGATCGTGAAAATCCTCTTCCTTAGATGAACCACTGCTGATGTAGATTTCAAAATCATTTACCTGCATAAAGTACAACTATCTAATAAATCATAGAAAAAGTTTTTATTAAAATAAAATAAATATAATATAATTATCAGCTGCTACTAACATTTGCCTTGCATGGTTGAATATTATGATCTTTTTGATGATATTTCTTGCATGTCCGCTGTTTCTTCGCTGCAACCTCTATTGGATGCTTGAACCTACTGAGCTTTTTGTGATCTTTACAATTAGAAATCGGAGGATCTTTGAATATCACAAAATTATCATTCTTTTTTTTTGCTTGGCTTTATTGTGTCATCGCTATCGAAATCTGAGTATGGCTCTCATCTATTATACTTTGTTCTGCCGATAGGTTCTTCTTCAGTGAACAAATTTTTTCAATGATAGACTCCACATCATTCATGACAAGATCATATATTTTTTGATGAGTACAAATATCATATGCTAATTTTAAAAATTTTTACATAGCCTATTGAATCTTGTAGTTCTCGACATCGTATCCTCCTGAACTTCACATACACCATGTACCGTATCAGCACCTTCTTTGGTAGATTTCGTCCAACATTTCAATATATAATGTGCAGGGATATGATGAATTCGTAGAGTAATGTGAACTTTTAACATATGAGCATATAGAATGCCACTGAATTCAAACATTAGATATGTGCATGAAAATTTTTCCTCGGACATAATATATGTTACACGATTTGCTATTCTCTTTTATGCAATTCTATCAGAGGCCTCAATCTTAATTATATCATATAATTTATACTTCTCCACCTCCTTCATATCATACATGATCATTATTTTGAGTTGGTCCTTAAGGAACCTAAAAATAATTCTTATATACACTTTTAGAGCATGTTGCTCGATTGGATACTTCAACCACAAACTTGTTTGACATGGTACATTCTGAAGTCTCTTCATCCTCTCGATCATACCTACTCTCCAAGACTGCCTCAAACTATGTAACAAATCTAAAAGCATTTATGTGATTGTCCACATAACCCTTAAACAATGAGTGTATACTTTCACTGCGCTATGTTGTAGACATAGAAGCAAAGAATATATGTCTAAAATATGCAGACACCCATTGGTCTCGTATACTGAATAGATGATCAAGGTAGGCATTGGACTCCAAGGAGTACTTGTTGATAAACTTATTCCAACGATGCTCAAACTGCTCTGGAGAGATGGAAGTATTGATACAATGGTAAAGATCCTCCTTCAGTCCATTTTTTATATTAAAAAGAATAGATAGACGTTCTCCAATATTCTTTAGGACATACTACTTACAAAATTGATGGATAGTATTAGAAAAAATATGCTCAGTTATCTTTTTCATTGTTGGATCTTAATCAATTAATATGTATTTTGGGTGCTTGCCATAATGTGCCTCCAGAAAAGACTAAAAAATCCAAATAAATGATTTGGTAGACTCATCTCGGACTAATGCACAACCAAATAGAATTGACTGCATGTGGTGGTTGATGCCAACAAATAGTGTAAAAGGCATGCTATATTTGTTCGTCATATATATACTGTCAAATGTCACCACATCACCAAAGTATTGGTAAGACAATCTTGACCTTCCATCAATCCAAAAAATATTCTGGATACTATTGTCGGTATCTAATTGGATGGCATAAAAGAAAGCTAGATTCTTGATTTGTCGAGTTCGAAAATGATTAATTATTGTTTGCAGATCAATATTGAATAATTATTTTCAGAGGTTTCTTCTAAAGTTACTCAAATTTTTTTAAATAAAGCTTACATTTCGTATGCCTCTATGCAATTGTGAGATGGCACCTATGATTTATTGAGTTGAAATATTTTGATCATGTAAAGTTTCAATAAACTCTTTGTCTTCTGAGGTGATTTTTGTATGAGATCAGAGAAAGTGAGTTTTCAATGGGCTATAAATGAGCTCATGATTATGAACATCGTGAAGTATGGTAACCTCCTACTTGCCAACTTCAGTTTTTCTAATATGTATTTTGGCTTTATATCCAGTGCGAATGCTTTGTCGTTCCTTACGTGATGTAATTTGTGCTGCATGTTTTGTCCATCAACTGCAATATTAATCTTAAGCTTATATACCCCTTCTTTATAATACGTAAATTTTTGTCTGCTGATCTTTTTACTTTTTGAGGATCGATAAGATGATCCCTTCCGAATACCAAAACTTTTTTTATATGCATATTGATTGTAGGCTTCCATTGCTTCTTCTTGAGTTTCGAAGGCCATGTCTTTATGCAATACTAAACCTTCAGTATTTTCTGGACTCTACTCAATATAATCTTCTCTCTCTCTCTTTGAAGCCATCTCTCTGTGATTATTGAATGACTCTGGAGTGTCATTGAGTAAAATATGATCATTCACATTGCTTTCTTTCCTTACAAAAGTAGTTGGTGTGCTAAAGATCTTGTCATCATACATACTTTCCACATTTACATCCATAATATGTATAATTTAATTTACTGATAATAAAATACAGTTAGTATAAGTGGCATTCATTCAAATGCATAGCTCAATTTTACTGATATATATCAAACAAGGACTATCAATTGAGACTATTAAATATCAACTTTCAAATTGATGTTATTCTATTAAAAAGAAGTGCTCTAGTAAGTTATAACTAGGCAGTTTAAACTACAGCTCATGCTAAAAAAATAATCATTTATCACTTACACTAGTATAAGCATAATCATTGAATGTTAAAAAATTTTTTAATCAATAAGTTAACTGATAATATTTAACTGATTTTATCAAAGGATAGTGATTGAATAGTTTCTATATTTTCTATATCATAAATTTTTTACAATATCACATATCATATATTCACTGAAATATTTAGCCAAAATATTTAGCCTCTAATGAAGTGACTAGTATATACCTTGCACTCAATTATTATATTTTAAACAATTCCAACGAGATGGTTGTGCAGAGAGAAAGGAAGGGAGAGAAGTAAATATCGATGTGATTTTGCACCTAAGAGAAAGTTTGCAATGTATTTGCATTGAAGAGAGAGCCACCGACTTGTTTGCAATAGAGAGAAAGAGCCGGCGATGTATTTACACTGAAGAGAGATCGCCAGCGATGTTTTTGCGATGGAGAGAGCCGGTGACGTAGTTGCATCGAGAGAGAGCTGACCATATATTTGTGATGGAAAGAGAGATAGACTGGACTATTTACGTCGGAGAAAAGTGGAGAAGAAGTTTATTTTGAAGAGAAAGAGAGAGAGAGAGGGAGAAAGAAGGAGATTTTGCCAGTGAGAGGAAGGGAAGAGGTTTATTTCAAACAAGAAGATCTGCTCTCTCTCTCTCTCCTTTCCAATCCAATCCCCATAAAAGTAGCATCATAACCTTAAACAGAGGAGACACCAAAGAGGAAACGACAATCCGATCTTATTTAATTCTTTCGACTTATTTTTTTTAAGCTGTCAGATCAGCTAACGGGACGAGAAAAATCTTCCGTTTGCCTAAACATCTGACTTAGAGATGCGCACCGATCAAACGAAAGAAGATCCAACCGGATGGGAGCTGAGATCCGATCAACCGAATCTTAATCTACCTCTCTCTCTCTCTCTCTAGGCCTGAAATCTTTAGGCCTGAAATCTGACTTAGAGATGTGCACCGATCCAACAAAGAAAGATCCAACCGGATAGAAGCTGAAATCCGATCAACCGGATCCTAATCTACCCCCCTCTCTCTCTCTCTCTCTATATATATATATATATATATATATGTGTGTCTTCAAAAGATGTCAGATTTTAGGCCTAAAGATTGCATATATATATATATATATATATATATATATATATATATATATATATATGCAATCCAGTCTGAAGTCTGACATCTTTTGAAGAGACACACACACACACACACACACACATATATATATATATATATATATATATCTTCGAAAGATGTCAACTTCAGGCCTAAGCGCAATCCTCACACGTAATGTCCCTCCCATGCTGGTGCCCAACAAAACCTGACTTCTTACTGAAAATGAATCAACAAAAGAACATACTTGCCACAAGCCTGCTTTCATTTTTGCAAGTCTTCTAACAGCAATGCCTCACAAACAATACAAGCTAAGTTTCTAATTCAACTGTCTGAGATATCAAATAGTACCCAGTCATCTTTTTCTAAAACCTAACAACCAGCATCCCTTGTCACAACACTTTCCACGTCAAATGCATTTTTGTGACAGGAATACTTGTTAAATTGGCATAAAGACAAGTTTCCATGCACTTCAAGAATGGGTTTACGTTACAAGATCAAAATCTTCTTCCACTCTCATATATAATCATACAGAACTTATTTATTTATTTTTTTCCAATCATAGTTATGTCTTTATCCCTGCTGCAGATCCAACACATGATTAAATTTTGAAATTCATCATAGTGACAATTGCGTAAGCATGAGAAATTATAAACATAAACAACTACCACTCACACGCACCACTTTCCAGTCATGAACTTCTCAAGTGGAACTTTCTGATTTTGCACTAACGTAACTTCCACATAAGAAAACAACCAAGCAGAGCATTACTGCTATATTTTATCCAGCAATAAAGTGAAGTACAAGGTATCTTAGAAGTAATGCTGCAGGACACTGCATTGTTCTTGACTTCAGCATGAAAGATTCGGAAGGATCAGCCTTGCAATGGAAGAACAGGCAAATCTGTAGGTGCAGGACAGAAGAATATGCCTGATTGCATGGTCTTTCTGAAACGGGAAGTAGACTATCTGTGGTTGACCATAATATCGCAATAATTTCCTGGCGTACATGGAGAGAAAACTGTATGTCAGAAAATACACCGTAGGTGTCCAAACCAGGAGTAGCCTTGCGTCAACAAACAATACTGGTTTAACCCATCAGAGATTCAGCATCATTCTCATTCTCCGCAGACCTAAAATCAGGCAGGTCAGAACTTACAGAGAACCTCAGCCACCGCCGTTTCTCCACATACATCAGGCATGGTTGCAGGACAAATCCAACAAGCATTGCAACCACGCTAACAATCATAACTTTGAAAGAGGCAAGCGCCAGAACCACACAAATCAACAGTGTGGGAGGAAGAACCATCAAAATGCAACCAGTGGTCTCCAAAGGAACTCTGTAAGGCCGAGGAGCAGTTGGCTGCTCAATCCGTAACTTTACAAAGGCCACAAATTCCAAAATCATCCCAAAACAGTAAAGGAAATTCTCCGCGGCAACAATCTCTTGAAAGCTCAGCCATGACAGCAGAATTACACCAGAAGCGGAGAACAATATTCCCACAAGTGGAGTCCCATAGCGTGACCTCTTACTAAAGAACTCTGGGAGCATCCCACGTTCTGACATCCCGAGAAGTTGATAAGAATCACTGCTCATTTCTGCTACGAACATTCCCATGTTGGATAATGCCGAAGCCCCTTGGACCCACCATCTCAACCAAACCCCACCTAGAATTTTCGCAATATCAGAAAAATAACCATCTGTCCACAGCTCCCTATCAAGAGGAATAGCTCCTGTTCCCGCCAGGAGGGGATATAAGTACCCGACAACAACCAAGATCAGCGCATACAAGAGGGCCTTTGGGAGAGTTCTCCTTGGATTATCAACTTCTCCTGCCAAAGTACTGATAGAATCCCAGTAGTTGAGATTCCAAAAAAGTGTATTCAAGTACAAACTCCAATCCACATTGTGCATGTCGACCGATAACCACCTTGAAGGCCTGAGTTTTGGGATAGCCGCTAACCCCATAAAAATGAATGGAAGGATCGAGAACACCCCAAGAAAGACAGCTACCCATCCAACTATAGTCAAGCCTCTGTAGTTCATGTAAGTTAGCGCGACTGTGAGTATTAACACGGCCAATGTCCTTGGCAGCCCAGCTCCCAGAGCCGGTACGCCAGACTTCAAATAGTCTAAAAAGAGAACTGGATACAGCGCATTGTCGATGACACCACTAAGCCATTTCATCCAACCTTGCTGGAAACCCCAGAAAGGCCCCAGAGCTGAAGAGACCCAGACAACATATCCCCCGTTCTCTGGGAACATGGTCCCCATCTCGGCTGTGATCAGTGCTTCTGGGATGCTCCATATGAATGGGAAGATCAGGAAGCCGAGGATAGCTAGAAGGGGGCCAGCCGCCTGAACACTGTCCTCTATCCCAAAGGGGCCACCAGACACCTCATAGAAGATGAGGAACACAAGGGGAATGACTGAAACTTTCCGAAAACTGTCTGCTTTGAGAGTTCCTTCGCCAACTCCCTGGTATTGAGGGCCACTGCATTCCCCCATAGGAACAGAATAGTAGTCTCTATTGCTTCCTGTCTTCCTCAATTTCTGCAGACAGAAGTTACAAATTTACAAAACTATACTAAATCAATCATCCTGTCATCTTCCGGAATAAAATTAAAGGACACGAGATAATAAAACATAAAAATACTTCCCGTCTTCCTCAATATCTGCAAACAGAAGCTACAAATTTACAAAATTATACTAAAAATCATCCTGTCATCTTGCGGAATAAAATTAAAGGATATGAGATAACAAAACATAAAAATTCTTCCTGTCCTCAATATCTGCAAACAGAAGCTACAAATTTACAAAATTATACTAAAAATCATCCTGTCATCTTCCAGAATAAAATCAAAGGATACGAGATAACAAAACATAAAAATTCATTCTTTTCTCAAGGAATCCAGTGGTTGGAAAAAAAAAACAAGAGAACCGGTGTCGTCAAAAATTAGGGTTTTCTTCCAAGTTGTGGAGTTGATGATAGGAAAGGATAAAATAACAAGATCTATGTTACAGAATTTAAGGCAGATCCCTTGCTTAAAAGAATGTCTTACCTCTACTGGGTTCTCGTTTGACCTAGTATCTTGATTCCTGAAACAAATTATGAAGACAAATTGGGACTTTATGTAAACAAAGTTTTGATCTCACAAACTCTCTGCATAAACCAACACTAGAATCCTTCTCTTTGAATCCAATCCAGTACAACAGGATCTATGTTACAGAAAAATAGAGAAAACAAGGAGATGGATTTCTCAAAGTGGTCATAATAGATGAAGAAAAGTGCTGTTTTTTTTTTTGGTATCCCAGAAAAGTTCCTCTCAAGGGAATAAAACATCAAACACTTGGAAATCCAAAGAAAAACCAAACCAATTCCCCTCAGAAGAACAAAACGAAATCTCCCACTAAATTCCAACACCACCGCACCACTCACACCCCCCGGCGGCTGGAATCAAGGCAACAAATGGCAGAGAGTCCGAAAAATCCAGAACATAAATATCAGAACAAACAATCTGAAAAAATAAAAAAAAAAATCCAAAAGCCAAAGGAAAACGCGTAGAATCAGTGCATAGAATTGCAACTGACCATCTAAACAACGAGGGTTTATGGGCTCAAGCTCGCCATTAACTCCAAGCTCAATCAGGTCCCCTCCGCTTCTGCCTTCTCACCCTCTCTAGCGGCGCGTTGGAGTTTAGAGAAAGGGGAAAAGCCATCGCGGCCTCTCACAGACAAAGAAACGCACGACTGCATCCGGAGAGGGAGAGAGAGTTGTGGGACCCGCTTTTATAAATGGGTTCATCGACATCTTCGGCTCTTGAGTTCTTTCTTTCGGTCACACAGTCGGTCCTCGATACAAACAGGAAAGGAGAGCCCCAACGGGTGCTAGGGATTGCACGTGTCGCGATAACGAAAAGGCTGTCCCATGGAAAGTAATAAAAGCACGTTTCCCGATTCCCGTTTCACGGATCGGGGCTCCGTGGCTGGGTAAGGGCTAAGGATTTAAATCTCTGGTTGCCCGTCAGCATCGGAAACCAAGCATCAATGTAGACCCCCGCATTTGCCTACCTGCACCTTTCAAGCGGATAAAGCCGTCGAGCAGAGAACTCTATCCACCATAAAATTTGGAGAAAAAATTATAGAAAAATCGAGCAAAAGATTTTATATTTCTGTTGTGGAGGGAGCTACCTCCGATCTTGGATAATTACTGCACTTTCACATCGGGCATGTTCCCTGGGTATCCACATCGAGCATGTTTCTGATGTCTCAAGCATGGGGGCAGACCGACCGAAACAACAAATGTCTCGTTGCACTACATGCATGTTACTGTAAATTTTTGATTTAGATCAATTTGGCAAGAGTTGGATGGTGACAGTAAAATGATGATGATTGGATCTACAAAAAGAAGTCATTGATTGGAGGTGACGTTAGTGAAGATCCTCCGATATTCAAATCAGAAATTCGAAATAGATGAGAATGAGTGAACATATATTGGAAGAAAAGTTATTGCTTACCTGGGAGTCTCTTGCTAGTCTTTATTTATACATAGAGGTGAGAGTTGTTAGAGTATAGGAGTGTGGGAGATTACGGGATTTGAAAATTTGCACAGAGCAGGGGATCAATCTTTCTCTCTATATGTTGGATAGGGTCGATGATCATTCCTGCCCATAATATTTGCTAAGATAGATACAGGATGTATCTTGGGTTAGATAGATAAGGTTGGCTCAGGAGACATCAAGTCGGTCAAGAGTAAGGTCGGTAAGGCCGAGGTTTCTTTCTCAGCATCAATCGAGATAAGATTCACCTCATATCAATTGCCTTCCACTCTCGAATCCAAGCTTGAATTAGGTCGAGCAATGGAGTAAAGTAGGTCGGCGTCTTTAGCCTTGTGAGTGCCATACCATATCTCATACTTCCATATAAACCGCTGCACTCTCGACTGGCTAATGGAACCAGCCACTTATGTGGTGCCAAGTGTCGTTTGCACCGTCTAGAGGCTTTATAAATAGGGGAGCCTTAGTCCTTCATATTTACTAGTCCTGTCTTTTTCTTGTTTTAATCTTATGCTCCTGGGTCGAAGTTGGTCAAAGAGGCAGTTTCTGATGGCTTTTCTAGTAGTCTTCTAATGGTCTTTTGTTGTCGCCCCACCTAGTAGCGGGAATGAGGCCAGAAGAGTTGAAGAGGCTTCATGAGTTCGTGAGAAAGAGGAAGGTCCTGGAAGTTGAATCAGCTCGGTCGGGCAGTGCTTGGGATGAGGCTCCTATAGATTAGATCATTTTTTTCATGATGCATGAGTCGGTTGTGGAGAGTACCCTATGTTGTATGGGTGAGGTTTCCATTCTGGCACAGGCTTCTTCATCGAAGGAGATATCTTGGATCCAGCTTCCTTATTTACACCCTAGGGGGAAGGAGAGCCTTCGGTGCTATTGTCTCGGACCGACATGGTCACCTCGGGACTTTTCATTTCTTTGCCTAAGGTGGAAGATATGCATATTCCAACAATTCGAGCTTCTGACTCCGCTTTACATGAGCCAAAGTTTGCCTGTGATATGCTCAATTGGTTCCTTCTCTCGACTGATGAAGTTAGTGGAGGCAGAGTTGAGCTTCCAACATGAGGATGCCCTCAACTCCTATATTCAGGTAAAGATCTCCTCTATGAGTCATTTGCTTTGTTGCTTTGTTTGGTCAACTGATTTCCTATTTATCGCAGTTGGGGCACTATCTGTCCCACTTTTCGATGGTGGCTGAATCAATGAAATGGGAGGCTGCCGATGCCAAATAGAGGGCTGAATTTGCCGAGAGACAAGTTTACAAAAAAAAGAAGAAAGCTTCCATAGCAGAGAAGAGAGATTTGGAAAAGGAGAGGACTTGTGTTGAGGTTTTTGGTGAGATAAAGTGCCTAAGAGAAGTGTTGAGAAGGGTCAAAGAAGTAATTGCTTCGAAAAAGGCCCGATTGGCTGAGGCTTGTGCAAGGGCAAAAAAAGAGGCCAAAAAGGCCACATGGGGGGCCGCTGAAAAGGTCGTATGGCTTCGAAATGAACTCCACACTGCAAGAGAAAAAGTTAAGTTTTTGGAATATTGGCTCGATCAAGAAAAATCAGTGGTGGTGGAGCTCACAAAGAGGGCAGCCACAAGCGAGGCAGCGACCCGAGCTGCCAAGGATAAAGTCGAGCGAATGAAAGCAAAGACCATCACCAATCAAGTCAAACTCATACGTGGGATACTAAAAGTATCCCTAACAGCCTATCAGATTGGCTAAAATGCAAGTCTATGGTTGAGCGATTCTTCCCAGCAACCAACATCGATCTCTTTGAAGTTCTACCTCCAAATGATTTCGTTCAATGATGTGATGGGTCTGGCTGATGATGCCATGGATCCGACCGATAGTGCTGTTGGTCTGATTGGTGAAGGATCCTTCTCCCAAGCTAGAGATAGTCTTGAAGATGGTCCCCCTCCCAAAGCTTAGGGTCGTAGTCGCATTCGTCTGTACATAACTTTTTGGTTCAAAGGTCGGTCGGCTTTTCACATGGCCAAGCCTTGTAATTAGATCACTATTAATGAAATGCAATATATTTTTTCTTATGGCTGCATGTTACCTCTGAGTCACAGTCCTTTGGTTTTTTGGCTCTCTAAGAATTCATCGTTTTTAAGGGTTAGGGAATTGATCGAACCTAGATTATTGATTTTAGCTCGGTTAGCCAAGGCACTGGTTTCTCCCTCCAACCTTGGGTTGGGGAGTTCTACACATTGATTTCCTTTTATGGTCTCACACAACCTTTGGCTGGTCACTAAAACAGCGTGACATATGACTGACAACCGATGGTGGCAGGATTGACGAGTAGTGGAAAGACATGTGTTGGTGATTGGGCAAGCCATCTGAACCGATGTGCTATCAGCTCCATTCAATGCTCCCATTAATTCTCTATCCGTATGAGGTCGGTCTGGCCAATAAGTGACCATCAGGTGCTGCTTATCTAGTGGCCCGATTGAACCATCATGATGTCCTGACCGTCCGAGATTTTTATAAAAAAAGGGGTCTAGTCTTTTCAAATTTACTTTTTATTGTTTCCTTTTGCTTCGATTTTCTAGCTCTTCTGAATTCGTGGGTGATCTCTGTTGGGGACAAGCGATTTTTGATCATCTTCTCAAGCATTCCCACTAGCAGCCGACGTCCAGATTTTCCAAGCAGAACTTTCGATCTTGTACACTTCTTTTCTTTTTCCATCCTTCTCTTTGATTTTTGTTTGATTCTTTTTTCTTTTGTTTCCTTCACCTCACCATAATTTTTTGTCCTTGTTATCTAACTTTTGATTCTCATAGATAGATGATTCCTAAGGTTCGGCGAGTAGTTAGTCCTTCGACCATGACATGCCTCAGGCCTTGGGTTCTTCCTTTAAGGGGGATGGTGAGTAGGAGCTTGAGGAATCATTTATTCCTCAATACATCCGATCTATATTGGAGGAGATGGACCTAGATCTAATTAGATCTCAGTTCCAAGTTCCCTCTGAATACCGAATGAAAATCCTATGTTCTAGTGATCGGATCTGCGATCCTTCGATAGGTCAGCTCAGTCTCTACAAAGAGTATTTCTGAGCAGGCTTGAGGCTTCCCCTCCATTTGTTTTTCATTTGCCTCTTTTGCTTCCTTGACATATCATTGAGTTCGATTGTACCAAACTCATGGTGCTTTATATGCGACTTTACAAATGCTTGTTTCTTGGTCGGGATGGAGCCAACCATTATCTTGTTTAGGATGTGCTTCACTTTCAAGAAACACCTTTACAATGCTGGGTGGTGGTACGTTCGTTGCTCCTCAAAAAAGGCTAAGGGTCCATCCCTGATCTAAGGTGTTCCTTCCTTAGTTCATAGCTAGGAGGAGCACTTTTTCTTTGTTTCTAAGTTGTCTGGAGAAGATTGAAATTTTGCCTCATGGGGCGAGCCTAGGAGGTTGGTTCTTCGAGATCTGCCCTTAGACAGTCAAGAAGGTGGAGGTGTTAGATGTATGCTCTAGAAGCCAAGTTGGCTGACACATAAAATTTTTGTAGTGACATAGTTTTATAATTGAATAAAATAAATTAGGTTAAATTTTTATTCATGTTGAGTCATGTATCTATGAATCATCCAATAAATTAATAGAATGATGACACATGTTTTCAAGAGTTGAGAATTTGAGACATATGTTATTGATGATTAATTTTAAATACTTTCGATCGATGGATCATCATGAGGATGGTGATTGATTCGATGAGATTAGTGCACAAATCACTTTTCTCTGGATAGAGGAGTCTCGAATCTATAGTGTGGAGATAATAGAATGAGAGTGCAGTTGATTGTTAGAGAATAATGGTACTGAGCGTGACCAATATAAGTAGTTACATGGATGTCTATCCATTTGTCAGTGACATACTCGATGCTGCAGTGGTGTAAATAGTCCTTAGACCTGCGGTACCTCAACCACTCAAATGAGGTTGCTATAGTTTGACTGCACAAGCACATGATTATTTAGCCATTCAGAACCTTACGATATATGTTCGCTACAGTAGGTTCATTATAGGAGTAGGATGCACACCTAGATGGGATCTATTGATCTTGATAAATAAGGAGTAGTCCTATGTTATTCATAAGATTGAGTTTAGAAATCTATGGTCATGATAGTGTGAATGATGGAAAGAAGTTTATATAAGATTTCATATATGAACTCGAGTCGATTAAATATTATATATGACAAAAGATAAGATTTGATGAGTTATCCATAACATCCATCTTATCGAAACTCATGATAGAAGTATTGAATCATACAGTAACTGTATCTAGAGGTTCAATATTTTGTTCTGCTAGTTTACCACTATATACTGCTAGGTGTCACTGATGGATTGTAAGACTCATCGAGTGTTGTTTTGATGATCGATGATCCTTGATGGACAGAGTTAGAATCGTTCTAACCCATCGAAAAGAATTTTGATGATATTGTGATAGGGATTACAATATGTTGGTGCAAAAAATTGCTTGCGTCGGAGAAGCTGGAGTCGGGGAAGCCGCGATCGCCGCCGGGACTTGCAAGGGAAGTCTAAACCAGAGGTGGGGTTGCTCCGGCAAGACCCTCCGATGCTCAAGTCAGTTCTCTGCCTCAACAAGAATGGAGTGCTCGAACGGAGAATTTAGCAGAGTTTTGAGATAAGAGATGAGCTTAGAGAATAACGTATCTGAGTCCCCCTTTTATAGGCGGAGGGGGCAACGGATTGATGGTGACACCTGTAATCGTCTGGTAGTGGGCCGCCCGTGGTCAGGAGAATTTATTGCGAAGGGTAGTGGGGTAGACCCGTGGCTATTGTCATAGCCCGCCACGTAGGGCCTGTTGCAGGTAGTGGAGCGGCGTTCGTTGCCGCTAGCTGTCAGCGAGTAGTGGAATCGTGCAGCACCTGCCGCAGGGAGCGGAGCAGAATCATGGCCGTTGACACAGCCTGTCAGAGAGTGATGGGTTCGCCGTAGGGTGTGATGGAGCCGCACGGAATCCACTACAGGAAGTGGAACAGAATCATGGTTGTTATTGTGATCTGTCAGGGGGCGCGGATTCGTTGATCGAGGCTCGGCAGCGGTTGGAGTCTGGCCTCTGTAGAAGTTCGGGAGGGGTCCTCCTTCCAGTTGGGGTCGTGGGTGGAGTCCGGCTCCCATAGGAGTCCGGACGGAGCTTACCTGCAGTGGATACTGAAAGCAGAACCCGGCTCCCGTAGGAGTCCGGGTGGAGCCCTCTGTAATCAAAGTTAGAGATGAAGTTCGGCTCCCGTAGGAGTCCGGACGGAGCTTACCAGCAGCTGATATTGAGAGCGGAGTCCGGCTCCCGTAGGAGTCCGGGCGGAGCTGTGCTGCAATTGATGTCGGAGGCGGAGTTGTGCTGCAGTTGATGTCGAAGGCGGAGCCCGGCTCCCGTAGGAGTCCGGGCGAAGCCGAGCTGCTGTTGATGTCGAAGGCGGAGCCCGGCTCCCATAGGAGTCCGGGTGGAGCCGAGCTGCTGTTGATGTCGAAGGCGAAGCCCGACTCCCGTAGGAGTCCGGGCGGAGCCGAGCTACTGTTGATGTCGAAGGCGGAGCCCGGCTCCCGTAGGAGTCCGGGCGGAGCCGAGCTGCTGTTGATGTCGAAGGCGGAGCCCGGCTCCCGTAGGAGTCCGGGCGGAGCCGAGCTGCTGTTGATGTCGAAGGCGGAGCCCGGCTCCCGTAGGAGTCCGGGCGGAGCCGTTCTGTTCTGTCGTCGATTCCGCTGGGGGTTTCGGCTGTGGGTATTTTATACCCAACACTAGCCCCCCTACTTCCGAGTTTGAATTTCAAACGAAGGAAGTACAGAGAGAGAGATGGGTACAGTCGGAACCGTCCCTTCGAATCCTGTGCACTGCCGCCTCCAGATATTTTGGCATTTAATGTGTGTATGTCAGAGCCCATTTTTCGGCGAAGGTGACCTGAAGAGTCTTTTTGGAACCTCCATTGAAATGCGATCCCAAGCGCCGTGCCACGGGAATTTGCGAGCGGTCAACCCTCGATAGCAATGAAGGGGATAAGCGCGACACACGGCACACACCAGCTGGCCCAGGAATACTCACCGCCATAACTGCGCTAGGATCCGTCGGCTATTTAAACCCCTCAGTCCTTTCATGGCTTCATCCTGGCGCTTTTTTTTCGTCTGAGAGTCTTGCCTCCCTCGCACCAGTCCTAGCCTCCTTCAGCCCCCCAATTCTTCTCTGAGGGTCCCTACGCCATGTCCTCTACCCCGGAAGCCGTTCTTGAGGAGATTTTTAGGGCTTGGAGGAAGGTGAGGAGGAGAATGGCGTCCGGTGAGAATCTCCGTTGTTTTAAAGGGGGCTCGGAGAAGAATTCCTTCAACAACAGGGGTTTAATAACGGGGGCTGTCGGTGAAGTTGTTCTGCCTGCGAATCTCGGAGTAACAAGGCGGGGTGATACCGGTCAAGAGGGCAGAGCAGCTGTCATAAGCCATGACGGGATCCTTGACACCGTCGGGGCCGAGGGACCGGAGGTGGTCGGCGTCGACGGCGGGGCAGTGGAACTTGTTGCGGGGATGGTGGAAGTAGCGCATGCCGACCTTGTCGGAGTATTTTGGGTGGCGGCTGTTGTGGGGCATTCAGAGATGAGGCACATCTCTGGCGTCGCTACCGCTTCCGAGGTGACTCCGGTTCTTCTTGAAACAGGTCTTCGCTACTGCTGCCGTTGCCCTTACCGCCTCCAGAGATCTATCCCACCCTTTTCCTGCTAGGGTTGGGACTTCAGAGACAGAATGAGGCGAGATGGGGCGAGAGCCATTACACGCACTGGAGAACGCGACTGAGAAGGATAGAGATGGAGAGAGGAGTTCGTAGCTCGGAGCGGCCTCCGGTTCATCCTACCCGAACCGTGCCTGCGAGACTTGAGATGTCGTGTATCTTCTTTTTCTTTTTTCTCTGACCCACCGGGTCCTGTAACGTATACTCCTGTTAAATGAAAAAGAGATTTTGTTACCTCGTCTGTATCTCGCATTAAATATTTGTCTGTCGAACTTCTTCATTTTCCTTTCCTCTTTCTTCCTTCTCTTCTTCTTTTCTTTTTCATGTCATCCCAAGGTCATTGACGAACTCTTCTTCTGTTCATGTGAGGTTGTCGTTTGCCGAGCTCTTTTTCAGCTTTTATGCCGTTCGAAGATACCCAATTGTCATTCCGTTGATGGTTGCAGATTTGCTTGGGGCCCTTCAGGCCCGAGATTCCTCCTAGGGCTTGAATTCGGGGATTTGAGCTTCCGTTGCCTTCGGGCACTATTTGCTCTCCTTTTTGCTTGGATTTTTCTCCGCTGAAGTCGGGGCTAAGTTCGGCTCCCTTGGTAGTCCGAACGGCGAAACCCTCCTGAAGTTGGAGTAGCCCGGCTCTCGTAGGAGTCGGGGCAAAGTTTTCCTGCAATCAAAGTCATAGGCAAAGTCCGGCTTCCGTAGAAGTCCGGGCGGGGTTGTCCTGTAGCTGATGTCGGTGATGGAGCCCGGTTCCCGTAGGAGTCCGGGTGAAGTCTTCCTTGGCGTCGCGGACGGAACCCGACCCCCGTAGGAGTCCGGGTGGAATCTTTTTTGTCGTTGGAACCCGGCTCCCGTAGGAGTCCGGACCTTTCACTTTGCTTGAGCTGGCGTGAGGTCCTCCTCGCGTTACCAGCCTGGTTCGCGGGGGCGCTTTAGGGTGCTGTGGGGTCTTTCCCCCATCCGGTCTAAAAGAATCGGGTCTTCGAGTCAGGACGAGGTTCTCCTCCTGTTCCTGACACGACTGTGGGGGCACATTGGGGCGTTGTAAGGCCTCTCCCCCCATCCGGTCTAAAAGAATCGGGTCTTCGACTTTGCTCAAGTTAGGGCGAGGTTCTCCTCCTGTCCCTAACAGGGCTGTGGGGGCACATTAGGGCGTTGTAAGGCCTCTCCCCCCATCCGATCTAAAAGAACCGGGTCTTCGACTTTGCTCAAGTTAGGGCGAGGTTCTCCTCCTGTCCCTAACAGGGCTGTGGGGGCACATTAGGGCGTTGTAAGGCCTCTCCCCCCATCCGGTCTAAAAGAACCGGGCCTTCGACTTTGCTCAAGTTAGGGCGAGGTTCTCCTCCTGTCCCTAACAGGGCTGTGGGGGCACATTAGGGTGTTGTAAGGCCTCTCCCCCCATCCAGTCTAAAAGAATCGGGCCTTCGACTTTGCTCAAGTTAGGGCGAGGTTCTCCTCCTGTCCCTAACAGGGCTGTGGGGGCACATTAGGGCATTGTAAGGCCTCTCCCCCCATCTGGTCTAAAAGAATCGGGCCTTCGACTTTATGAGGTTGCCCTACAGTTTGCTTGAATTGTCCCAAGACATATGGGCACGCATTTTTTGATTAAGACGAAATTACTGGTAGTACATCCGTAAGTTTTTTGAGCTCCACGGTCGCGGGAGGTCGGCTCCTCCGAGCTCCTTAAGGTAATAAGTTCCAGGCCGGACTACTTCCTTGACCTCGTAAGGTCCCTCCCAGTTTGGGGCAAGTTTCCCCTGGCCCTGTGGTTGCGAGACAGCAGCTCGTCGGAGCACTAGGTCTCCTGCTTTAAATGCCTTGTTCTTGACTCGGGCGTTGTAATATCGGGCAACTTTCTGTCTGTAGGCTGCCATTCGAACCTGAGCAATCTCCCGTCTTTCTTCCAGCAGGTCGAGGTTGGCTCTGAGACTTTGTGCATTTTGGGGTTCGTCGAATGCCACGACTCATGCCGACGGGAGTTTAAGCTCGATCGGGATGACGGCTTCTGTACCAAAGGCTAAAGCAAAGGGAGTCTCCCCTGTAGGCAACCTCTGGGTGGTTCGATACGCCCATAGCACATGATAAAGTTCGTCAGCCCAAGTTCCTTTTGCTTTTTCGAGCCTTGTCTTAATCCCCTGCAAAAGGGTTCTGTTAGTTACCTCAGCTTCGCCGTTCGCCTGAGGATGGGCCACCGATGTGAAGTTGTGGGAGATATTTAGATCTTCACAGAATTCAGCGAATCTGGCTCCCGCGAATTGCCGTCCATTATCAGTGATTAGGGTTCTAGGCAAACCGAACCTGCATACGATTGATTTCCAGACGAAATCCTGCACTTTCGCTTCTGTGATTTTCGCTAGTGGCTCGGCCTCGACCCATTTGGTGAAGTAGTCGATCGCTACAAGGAGAAACTTCCTTTGACCGGATGCCATGGGAAAGGGGCCAAGAATATCCATCCCCCATTGTGCAAAAGGCCATGGGGCACTCAAGGGTGTGAGCTCGGTAGCAGGTTGTCTCTGGATGTTGGCGTATCTCTGGCATCGATCACACTTTTTGACATATTCGATCGAATCATGATGCATTGTTGGCCAGTAATACCCTTGGCGGAGTAGCTTGTGGGATAAAGATCTGGCACCCAAATGGTTTCCGCAAGCTCCCTCATGTACTTCCCATAAAGCGTAGTCAGCTTCTGAGGGCCGGAGACACCTTAAGAGGGGCAAGGAGTATGATCTTTTATACAATTTGCCCTCATAAAGGATGTACCGAGAGGCTTGATTTGGAGCTTCCGGGCCTCTTTCGCGTCCTGGGGGAGAATCCCATCTTTAAGATAGGTTGTCAGTGGGTCGACCCAGCTGGGCTCATGGTCGATCTCTATTACGGGCCGCGGTTTTTCCGTACTTGGATGTTTTAAAACTTTAAAGAGGACGCCTTTAGGCAATTCGGCCGGAGCCGATATCGCTAGTTTGGAGAGAAGATCGGCTCTGGTATTCTCCGACCTTGGAATCTGCCTGATGTCGAAACTGCTGAAGGTAGGGGTGAACTCCTTCACTTTCTCAAGATATTTGGCCATGCTGTCCTCCCGTGCTTCATAGCTCCCGCTGACTTGCCCCACCACAAGTTGGGAGTCGCTGTGCACCCGGAGTTGACCTATTCCAAGCTCTTTGGCGACCCTTAATCCTGCAATCAGAGCTTCATATTCCGCTCCATTGTTTGTTGCGGGGAACTCGAAATGCAGAGCGTACTCTGCGACAACTCCCTCCAGGCTGACCAAGATCAGTCCTGCACCCGCGCCCGCCATGTTGGAAGATCCGTCCACATAGAGGGTCCAAAAGCAATCGGAGGGACTGGCTTCTTCGTTGGGGGAGTTCGGTCGAGTCTTCAGGTCGTCAACTTTGCTTTGCTCAGGTTCGGCCTCCTCGGGGATGGTGCACTCTACTATGAAATCTGCCAATATTTGGGCCTTTATTGCTGGTCTAGGTTTGTAGTTGATGTCGAATTCTGTGAGCTCGATTGCCCATTTTGCCATTCTTCCAGAGGTATCAGCTCGGTGCAAAACCGCCTTGATCGGTTGATCGGTGAGTAGTGTCACCGTGTGTCCTTGAAAGTAAGGTCGGAGTCTTCGAGCTGCAATCAACAAGGTGTAGGTCAGTTTTTCTAATTTAGTATACCTGATCTCGGCGTCCCTCAGCGCACGGCTAATGTAGTAGACCGGCCGCTGGACTTTCATTTCTTCTTTGACTAGGACAGCTGCGAGGGCTGTGGGAGAGACTGCCAGGTACAAAAATAGTTCCTCCCCAGGTTCGAACTTCGCCAGCAGTGGGGGCGAGCTAAGGTAGCCTTTTAATTCTTCGAATGCCTGTTGGCATTCAGAGGTCCAACAGAAGTTCTTCGGCTGCTTGAGGGTTTGAAAGAAGGGCAAACATCATTCGGCCGACCTCGCGACAAAGCGATTAAGAGCCGCAATCCTTCCCGTGAGGCATTGAACCTCCTTGATCGACCTTGGGGCGGTCATATTTTGGATGGCATAAATTTTCTCCGGATTGGCCTCAATCCCGTGTCCCGATACCATGAAGCCCAGGAATTTTCCTGAGGTTACCCCAAAAGCACATTTAGTCGGGTTCAGCTTCATTTTATACTTTCGAAGAGCGCCAAAAGTTTCCTCAAGGTCGGCGACATGATCTCCGGAAGACCTGCTTTTTACAAGCATATCGTCCACGTAAACCTCCATGTTTTGGCCGATCTGTTCTTTGAAGATTTTGTTCACCAGTCGTTGATAGGTGGCGCCCGCATTCTTGAGGCCGAACGGCATGACCCTGTAGCAGTAAAGACCGCGATTAGTGATGAAAGCTGTCTTTTCTTCATCTTCCGATGCCATCCTAATATGGTTATAGCCGGAGAACGCGTCCATAAAAGTTAGGAGTTCATGGCCTGAGGTAGCATCCACCAGTTGGTCGATTCGGGGAAGGGGGTAGCTGTCCTTTGGACAAGCCTTATTCAGCTTTTTGAAGTCGATACACATCCTCCACTTGCCGTTTGCTTTCTTGACCAAAACAACATTGGAGATCCACTCAGGATAATTGACTTCCTTAATAAATCCGGCCTTGAGAAGCTTATCCACTTCCTCGACTATCGCCTTCTGCCTCTCTGGGGCATGACTCCAGATTTTTTCTTTTGTAGGCCGATGTTTAGGGTCGACCGCCAGATGATGTTCCATGACTTCTGTGTCGATCCCCGGCATATCCACCGGGACCCATGCGAAAACGTCCGCGTTCCTTCGGAGGAAATCTACGAGACGCGTTCGCACCTCCCCCCCAGGTTGGAGCCAATTAACACCACATGCTCTGCATTCCCATCATTCAGAGGAATTGGTATTAGGTCTTCGATTGGACCGCCCCTCTCTTCAGTGAGGTCATCGCGAGCATCCAATCCATCGATCGGACAGGGGTCCACTTGATCACTTCTTTGCAAGGCAATGTTGTAGCAATGCCTGGCCAGTGCTTGGTCTCCCCGGACTTCTTCGATCCCCTGGCTGGTGGGGAACTTCAATTTCAAATGGTAGGTTGAAATAACAGCTCTGAGGGCATTGAGGTCGGGTCGGCCAAGAATTGCATTATAGGCAGATGGTGCCTTTACCACCAGGAAATTCACCAGGGCTCTGGACTGCTTTGGACGCTGCCCCGCGATCACAGTTAGAGCTATCATTCCTTCCGTCGGAATGGCGTCACCGGTAAACCCTATTAAGGGGGAGCAAATCGGCCTTAGATGACCGCCAAGAGTGACCATTCTTGAAAAGGCGTTGTAGAACAAGATGTCGGCCGAACTCCCGTTGTCGACGAGAATGCGACGGATGTCGTAATTTGCTATGTTCAAGGAAACTACGACCGCGTCGTTATGAGGGAATTGGACTCCCTGGGCGTTTTCTTCAGTGAAGGCTATGGGTTCTTCAACTTTTTGCCGCTTGAGGGATGCAGCTGCTGTGCTGATTGCCTCCCGTCGGGATTCCCCCGAGATGACATTGACGGAATCTGGCAGAGACCGGTCATCCGGCCACCCTTTATCAGCGACCATAGTCGGAGGTAGTTGTGCAGAGACCTTGTGAGAGGGCATCAGATGAGGGAAGGAGGATTGGGCACCGGAAAAGATGGCCGGAAGCAGGTCCGTTGAGCGCTCCTTTAAGAACAAGGGTGCTGCGAAGACACAGCCCTTCCTCTAGCGCCAATCCTGTTGGTGCAAAAATCTGCTTGCGCCGGAGAAGCTGGAGTCAGGGAAGCCGCGGTCGCCGTCGGGACCTGCAAGGGAAGTCTAAACTAGAGGTGGGGTTGCTCCGGCAAGACCCTCCGACACTCAAGTCAGTTCTCTGCCTCAACAAGAATGGAGTGCTCGAATGGAGAATTTAGCAGAGTTTTGAGATAAGAGATGAGCTTAGAGAATAACGTATCTGAGTCCCCCTTTTATAGGCGGAGGGGGCAACGGATTGATGGTGACACCTGTAACCGTCTGGTAGTGGGCCGCCCGTGGTCAGGGGAATTTATTGCGAAGGGTAGTGGGGTAGACCCGTGGCTATTGTCATAGCCCGCCACGTAGGGCCTGTTGCAGGTTGTGGAGCGACGTCCGTTGCCGCTAGCTGTCAGCGAGTAGTGGAATCGTGCAGCACCTGCCGCAGGGAGCGGAGCAGAATCGTGGCCGTTGACACAGCCTGTCAGAGAGTGATGGGTTCGCCGCAGGGGGTGATGGAGCCGCACGGAATCCGCTACAGGAAGTGGAACAGAATCATGGTTGTTATTGTGATCTGTCAGGGGGTGCGGATTCGTTGATCGAGGCTCGGCAGCGGTCGAAGTCCGGCCTCTGTAGAAGTCCGGGAGGGGTCCTCCTTCCGGTTGGGGTCGTGGGTGGAGTCCGGCTCCCGTAGGAGTCCGGACGGAGCTTACCTGCAGTGGATACTGAAAGCGGAACCCGGCTCCCGTAGGAGTCCGGGCGGAGCCCTCTGTAATCAAAGTTAGAGATGAAGTTCGGCTCCCGTAGGAGTCCGGACGGAGCTTACCAGCAGCTGATATTAAGAGCGGAGCCCGGCTCCCGTAGGAGTCCGGGCGGAGCTGTGCTGCAGTTGATGTCGGAGGCGGAGTTGTGCTGCAGTTGATGTCGAAGGCGGAGCCCAGCTCCCGTAGGAGTCCGGGCGGAGCCGAGCTGCTGTTGATGTCGAAGGCGGAGCTTGGCTCCCGTAGGAGTCCGGGCGGAGCCGAGCTGCTGTTGATGTCGAAGGCGGAGCCCGGCTCCCGTAGGAGTCCGGGCGGAGCCGTTCTGTTCCGTCGTCGATTCCGCTGGGGGTTTCGGCTGTGGGTATTTTATACCCAACAAAGGTCAAATTCTAGTCCAACTAGGAATCAAAATTTAACTAATTTGATCCTAATCCAATTAAAAAATTAGTTGAATCAAGTCCTGATCAAATCAAAAATTGATCTCTCTTACTATTGAACTATCTCATAATTCAATTAGACTTGATCTATTCAAACCCAAATCAAGCTAAATTGAATCTAATTTAATTAGACTTGATCCATACCCCATTATTCAATCAAATTAAGCTAATAAATAATTTAATTACTAATTAATCCTTCTACAACTCATTGACACTTAGTAAGTTTAACAATTACAACAACTGCATTAGACCAATCATCAATCATATTGATAATAAGATCCCTCTATGATTCATAATCACAGATCAACCATCTGATTGAACAAAGATCTTTTTTATGTGTGATCCTATAGATTCTATTATGTTTAGTAGTAAAATATATTGTGTTGGGTATAAAATACCCACAGCCGAAACCCCCAGCGGAATCGACGACGGAACAGAATGGCTCCGCCCGGACTCCTACGGGAGCCGGGCTCCGCCTTCGACATCAACAGCAGCTCGGCTCCGCCCGGACTCCTACGGGAGCCGGGCTCCGCCTTCGACATCAACAGCAGCTCGGCTCCGCCCGGACTCCTACGGGAGCCGGGCTTCGCCTTCGACATCAACAGCAGCTCGGCTCCGCCCGGACTCCTATGGGAGCCGGGCTCCGCCTTCGACATCAACAGCAGCTCGGCTCCGCCCGGACTCCAACGGGAGCCGGGCTCCGCCTTCAACATCAACTGCAGCACAACTCCGCCTCCGACATCAACTGCAGCACAGCTTCGCCCGGACTCCTACGGGAGCCGGGCTCCGCTCTCAATATCAGCTGCTGGTAAGCTCCGTCCGGACTCCTACGGGAGCCGAACTTCATCTCTAACTTTGATTACAGAGGGCTCTGCCCGGACTCCTACGGGAGCCGGGTTCCGCTTTCAGTATCCACTGCAGGTAAGCTCCGTCCGGACTCCTACGGGAGCCGGACTCCACCCACGACCCCAACTGGAAGGAGGACCCCTCCCGGACTTCTACAGAGGCCGGACTCCGACCGCTGCCGAGCCTCGATCAACGAATCTGCGCCCCCTGACAGATCACAATAACAACCATGATTCTGTTCCACTTCCTGTAGCGGATTCTGTGCGGCTCCATCACCCCCTGCGGCGAACCCATCACTCTCTGACAGGCTGTGTCAACGGCCACGATTCTGCTCCGCTCCCTGCGGCAGGTGCTGCACGATTCCACTACTCGCTGACAGCTAGCGACAACGGACACCGCTCCACTACCTGCAATAGGCCCTACGTGGCGGGCTATGACAATAGCCACGGGTCTACCCCACTACCCTTCGCAATAATTCCCCTGACCACGGGCGGCCCACTACCAGACGGTTACAGGTGTCACCATCAATCCGTTGCCCCCTCTGCCTATAAAAGGGGGACTCAGATACGTTATTCTCTAAGCTCATCTCTTATCTCAAAACTCTGCTAAATTCTCCGTTCGAGCACTCCATTCTTGTTGAGGCAGAGAACTGACTTGAGCGTCGGAGGGTCTTGCCGGAGCAACCCCACCTCCGGTTTAGACTTCCCTTGCAGGTCCCGACGGCGACCGCGGCTTCCCCGACTCCAGCTTCTCCGGTGCAAGCAGATTTTTGCACCAACAACCTTTATTTTGGTGCAACCAAATCTGATTTGGTTTAAATAAGGCACAAAAGGAAATCCCTATTGGATTGGGATTCCTCCTTTCCTAGTACCATAAAAAGCCCCATGCCACCTACATGTCTTGCACCAAAAATTTCTCCTCAATGCCATAGAATAAGGGAGTATGCGTGAGATATCTCCACGCTAAGCCATCCACATGCTCCTCTTTGTTTGCATGAAGGAGTTCATGCTAAAAGGCCACGCCCCAAGTCTTTTACATGCCAAGAAAATAGGGAGGCATCCAATAGCATCCAAGAGTTGGATGCCCCACAAACTCTTTTCTTAACCCTATCTAAACATCTATAAAAGAGGGTCTTTTTGGGTGTGGGTTAGAGAAGAGTTTTTAACATAAAGAAATCTGAAAAAAAATTAGATTAGGCATGGGTTTTAGAAAGGAAGAGTTTCTCTTTGGAGGCATAGAAAAAGAAGAGGAAAAGTTTCTCTTGCACATGGAAGAAAAAGAAGAAAGGTTCTTCTTAACCATAAAAGAAAGAAGAGTTCTTTCTTGGTCTTCTAGATCTCTAGCATAGGGATCTTACGCATGGATTCCAGAAAGAAAAGAAAAGAGTCTTCTGATTCTTCTTTCTCCTTTCCTTCTTCTTCTTTAAAAAAGTCTTGAGAGATAGAGAAGAGCTTTCATCAACCATCAAGAGGCATCTTTTGCAAGGGAGCTAGTACCCTGGTAAAGGCATAGACCTCCGATTGAATTTGAGAGCCTTGTGTGGGCACCTGTAGAGACTGTACGCATGTGCTGCTAATCAAGGACCTTGAAGTATACCACGACTATTAGCTGTGGTGTTCATCAACCTGCGCAAAGATATAGAGATCAGATCTCTACTTAGATTTATTTTCTTGATTAGATTTTAGATTGAATAGTTTCATGTTCATATAATAGATTCTAGGTAGTTAGCAGATTAGATCTGATGTATGTTAGATTAAAATAGTTTTAATCTAAATTTATTTTTTTCTATAATTAGATTAGATCTAATAAAAGATTTAAAATATATGCATATAACCACTATGAAAATCCAACGATGGTATCAGAGCCACAGTTCTGATATGAACATGATTCAATTCAGATATGAAATCTGATTTGTAGAAATCAGATCTGAAGTTAATTAAATGTTAAATACCATATTGACATAAGATTATCCTGGTATAACTCTGTTATGCTATAAGATTATTCTAGAAGGATGTTAAATATTAAAACTTGCATGATCTGAAATTTCTACTGCATATATGATATGTTTATGTTATTTTAGATCTAAATTTATTTTAGATCTAAAGTAAATTATGTTTACTTCAGATCTAAAATTAGTTTCAGATCTAAAGATGTTTTGTAATGATTAGTTCAGATCTGAAATTTGTTTAAGATTGGAATTCAGATCTGAAATTTTATTTTAAGATCTAAAAATTCTACAATTTGGGTTCATGGGTAAACTATATTAGATCTGTTATCTGATTATAGTCCGAGAATTTTTGATTGATACATGATGGGCTCAATCGAGAAGGATAATTGATCAAGTCGAATCAAGAAGGTAATTGTGATTAGGTCAAGTCATCTCGAGATCAAAATAATTGTTGTAGGATCAAATTGATTAAGCTACATGTGTCATAAATTATTGACCCATAATCTGATCTTGGCTCAGTGGCTCAAGCGTTGATCACTTTGGTTAATCCAATTAGAAATTGATCAGGATTAGTTGGTATCTAAGGCAAGTATTTGAGTGATGGTTACTTAATTAGGATCGTTTCCATCGGCAATGAAGAGCCTCCCATCAATCTCTTACTTACCTGACTAACTATGATCAATTTTGAGTTTGGGTGCCTGATAATTTGAGCTTAGCCCATGCCCTAATCAACTAAAGATTTGCATGAGATGTAAAGTAAAGAGACATAAATATATCTTCTCAATTAGATATTAAGTTAAGGGATCTTCTATCATTATAGATGTGCGGATCCTTCCAGATGTTGATTGTTCTCGACTAATCACAGTAGTTCAGTTGCATCAAGAAAGATGCAACCACTCTATAGCATAAGATGCTCAAGGATAAAGATGGGATTGGACACAATAATTATCAGATAAGAGATCCAATGATGGCTTTACACCTGCTGGTTAGTGATGGGTCTGACTTAACTAAGGAATAAGGCTAATAACTGTCAGATAAGGCTTTAGGACTTAGAGATCAGAGATCGCTGCAATATACTTGGAGAAGTATTGGACAAGAGTTGTTCACTCATTGGTTGACACATCTCCAATAATTATCAGGTGAGGTGCTGTATCAGTTGATGGGACCGCAGTACTCACTAGAAACCCTAATCGTGAAAGAATTTTTATTTCTCCATTTGAGGAGTGTAAAAGATTTGAGAAAATAGTGAGAGTCAATTTATTTTTAAAATAAATCTTCTAAAATAAACTAAATAAATCAATTATAAAAATCTAACTAGAATCTTCTTCTCTCTACTAGGATTTCTCTACCTCCAACTCTATTTTTATTTTTAGAAAATAAAGAACCAATTAGACCTAATTATAAGGACTAGCTTAGAAACCCAAAAAAATATTTTGAGTTTTGAGAAGTTTAGCTATATCAAGAACTAGAAAATTCTAGTGTTGCCAAACTGTCCAACCACTGATCAATGAAAAGCATTGAAAAATTGGATGGATGATCATAATAAGATCAAGTGTAACATATTGACGTCTAAGTCAAATGAGTTGCAATACCAGTATAAGGTCATGTGAACTGCTGAAGCTATGTTGACTCACATACAAGGGTTGTATGTTGAGGAGAGCCAATCTGTGCATTTTTTAACGCTAAGATGAGAATATGGGTAGTCTGTCCATAATCATTGTTGACAATGATTAAGGATCTGAAGGAGCTTAAGAAGCTCGACATGACCACGCATAAGAAATTACAAGCGGATTTGATCCGACAGTCCCTTACTAGTTCGTATTGGCAGTCTATAGTAAATTACCATATGAACTAGATTGATTGCACTCTGATCAAATTATTAGACATATTGGTGACAATTGAGGGGACCTTGAAGAGTTCAAGGGCCATGGTTCTCACTGAAGAGTGAAGGAGCTATCCTGTATACCTAGAGATCCTAAAGAAGTATAAAAGGGACACACCTTCAGAAGGTATGTCAAATCTGCTCGTGATTAAAACTAACCTTACAGTTTCTTCTCCTTTTAGTTGAGTCATAGACTCTTGTTCTGGTGCACACTTGTGTACTTCTATGCAGGGTTTTAAGGGAAGTAAAAGGCTTAGGGAAGGTGTTATGACCCTTCGGATAGGCAATAGAGCAAGAGTTACTGCTATGGCCGTGGATACCTATCCTCTACGATTATCATATAGGTTTAGTTTAATTCTTAGAGACTGTTATAATGTTCTTGCTACTAGCAAAAAATTGATTTTTATTTTAGCACAGGACAATGATGAAGTTGGTTCTCATAAAGACTATGGTACCATTTATTTTGGAAATAAAATGATCGGATGTGGCTTTATGATTAATAGTCTCCATCATTTACATGTTGATGTGAATGTATCCGAGTAGTAAGTCAGTGCCGTTGGATTTGAGAGATCCAGTGGTGAGATAAAACTTAAGTATATGTGGCACCTTAGGCTAGATCATATAGGAGAAGTAAGAATTAACAGACTAGAGAAAGATGGGCCCTTGGGCTCAATCATTACTGAGTCATATCTAGTCTATAAATCTTGTCTTCATAGAAATATGATTAAGCTATCCTTTATGAGACATAAGAAAAGAACCACTAAGATACTTGCTTTAGTACACACTGATATGTACGACCTATTTGATGTGCCAACTAGAGAAGATTATATCTACTTTATTATCTTTATCGATCACGGTACAGGTATATATATGAGATACAAATTAAAGCTTTTGAAAAGTTCAAAGAGTTCAAATGTGAAGTAGAGCTGTAAACCAAAAAAATCTTAAAGGTGTTTCTATCAGGTTGAAGATGAATATCTAGGTAGAGAATTTCTAGATTATCTTAAAAAAAATAGCATAGTCTCACAATAGACTCCATTTGAAATATCTCAACTCAACAGGATCTCAGAACAGAGAAGTCGGACCCTATTGGATATGGTTCGATCCATAATGAGCTTCACTAACCTTTTCATTATTTATTTAGAGGATATGCTTTGTTTACCACTAATTATATAGTGAATTGGATTTCTTCTAAATTTGCTCTTATCGCACTATATGAGATACGATAAGGTAAAAAACTGAGTCTTGATCATCTTAAAATTTGGAGATGTCCGGCCCATGTCAACTAATAGTTGATGGATAAAATAGAGGTTAGGTCTATGAGAGCTCATAGGATATCCAAAAGAGTTTTTAAAATATTATTTTTATCTTCTAGAGGATCATAATGTGATTGTGAGCCGACACACTGTTTTCTTGAAAAAATAGTTTATCCAAGATCTAAGCAGTGGGAGGTAAATTGGGCTCGAAAAAAAAATCTCTTAAGAGTAACAATGAGTCATAGAACCTATTGAGCCAATAGATGGTGTACCTCATCCACCTCGCAGATCTAGTTGAATCTTCTATCCTTCTGAAAGGTATAAGGGTATGCTTACAGAGAATGTAGAGGAAATATTCCTCATGAGAAATAGAAAATATGAAAATGGTCCCAAAACTATTACGAGGTGAAGTCATCATTTCCATGATGCGATCAAATCATTTGATTTGATAAAGAAATGTTGAAGAACCATGTATCTTTAAGTTGGTTAGTGGAAGTGCTTGACATTCCTCGTATTGTATGTTGATGATATCCTCCTAATTAGAAATGTTGCTCCTATGATAACCTTGGTTAAGATCTGGTTGTCGAAGGAACTCTCCTTGAAAGATCTAGGAGAAGCATCCCATATTCTAAGAATAAAAGTTTATAGAGATAGATTTAAGAAGATGCTTCATCTTTCACAGAAAATATACATAGAAAAACATGCTGAAGGGGTTCAGCATAAAGAACTCCAAAAGGGGATTGTTACTCTGTAGGCATGGAGTTCATTTCTTCAAGAAGATATGTCCTAGCACATCTGAAGGGTCGAGTGTATGAGTTAGATCTCTTAAGCTTCTGCTATAGGAAGCCTCATATATCCTATTCTATGTACTCAATCGATATATCTCTTACTGTTAGTGTCAAGCAAAATATTAGGCGAATCCAAATAAGGAGCTCTAGATAGCTATGAAATATATATCCTTAAGTACTTGAGAAAGACTAAGGATATGTTCTTGGTCTTTAGATAAGGAGAATTTAAGATTTTGTGATACATAAATTGATGATAGAAAGTCTACATCAGGACATGTATTCCTATATTATGGGGGTGCGGCATATTAGAAGAGTTTCAAATAACTGATCATTGTAAATTCCACCATGGAGGTAGAGTTCATCGTCATTGCTAAGGGTGCTAAGGCAGCTTTCTGATTTATACAATTTATTATGGAGCTTGGACTGATGACATAAGATGTCATATAACTTTACTATAACAATATTAATGCCATAGCTCTGGCTAAGAAGCTAAGGTCTCACCTAAAGTCTAAGTACATAGAGCAATGATTCTATCAGATTCGTGAATACCTTGAGAAGAACCTTATCAAGGAGTAGAGAGTTAGATACCACAGAGAACATGGTAGACCCACTGACTAAGCTGTTGAGCCAGAGAAGATTGAAGCTCATCTTGAGAAGATAAGGCTTAGGTTGATGGCCAATTGATTTTAGTATAAGTGGTAGATTGTTAGATGTATGTCTTAGAAGTCAAGTTAACCGACATATGAAATATTTCTAGTAGCATAGTTTTGTAATTGAATAAAATAAATTGGGTTCAATTTTCATTCATGTTGAGTCATGTATCCATAAATCATCCAATGAATTAATATGATGATGACACATATTCTTAAGAGCTGAGAATTTAAGACATGTATCATTGGTGATTAATCTCTAAATACTTTCAATTGATAGATCATCATGAGGACAGTGATTGATCTGATGAGATTGGTGCATAAATCTTTTTTTCTGGATAGACAAGTCTCGAGTCTACAGTGTGAAGATATTGGAGCAAGAGTGCAGATGATTGTTAGAGAATAATGATACCAAGCGTGACCAACATGAGTAGTCACATGAATATCTGTCCACTCATCAGTGACATACTCGATACTGTAGTAGTGTGAGTAGTTCTTAGACTTATGGTACCTCGACCACTCATAATAGGGCTACTATAGTTTGAATGTATAATCACATGGTTACCTAGCCATTCAGAATCTTGTGGTGTATTTGGCTACAGTAGATTTGTTGTAGGAGTAGGATGTGCATTTAGATAGAATCTATCGATTTTGATAGATAAGAAGTAGTCCTATATTATTCATGAGACTGAGTTTAGATATCTATGGCCATGGTAGGGTGAATGATGGAAAAGAGTTTTCATAAGATTTTACATATGAACTTGAGTCGATTGAATATTACATATGACAAGAGATGAGGTTTGATGAGTTATCCATGACCTCCATCTTGTTGGGACTCATGATAGAAAGATCAAATCACATGATAACTGTACCTAAAGCTTCAATATTTTATTCTGTTGGATTGTCATTACATATTGCTAGGTATTATTGATAGATTGTAAGACTCGTTGAGCATCATTTTGATAATCAATGACCCTTGATGGATAAAGTTGAAATCATTCCAACCCATCGAAAGGAGTTTTGATGATATTGTGATAGGGATCACAATACATCTCACTACTAGACAGAATAAAATCTATAGGGTCACACATAAAAAAAAATCTTTATTCGATCAGATGGTTCATCTGTGATTATGAATCATAGAGGGATCTAATTATCAATATGATTAATGATTGAATCAATACAGTTGTTGCAATTGTTAAACTTACTTAGTGTTAGTGAGTTGTAGGAGAATTAATTAGTAATTAGATTGCTAATTGACTCAATTTGATTGAGCAATGGAGCTTGGATCAAATCTAATTGAATTAGATTCAATTTGGCTAAATTTGGATTTGATTAGATCAAACTTAATTGAATTATAAGATAGCTCAATAACAAGAAAAATCAATTCCTGATTTGATCAAGATTTGGTTTAATTAATTTCTTAATTGGATTAGGATCAAATTAGTTAGATTTGGGTTCCTAGTTGGAATAGGATTGGACCTTTTCTTTGGTGCAATCAAATCTGATTTGGTTAAGGATTTAATTTGATTTAAATAAGGCATAAAAGGAAATCCCAATTGGATTGGGATTCTTCCTTTCCTTGCACCATAAAAAGCCCCACGCCACCTACTTGTCTTGCACCTAAAATTTTTCCTCGATGCCACAAAATAAGGGAGTATGCATGAGATATCTCCATGCTAAGCCATCCACACGCTCCTCTTTGTTAGTGTGAAGGAGTTCACGCTAAAAGGCCATGCCCCAAGTCTTTTACATGCCAAGAAAATAGGGGGGCATCCAACTCTTGGATGCCCCCCAAACTCCTTTCTTAACCCTATCTAAATACCTATAAAAGAGGGTCTTTTTGGGTGTGGGTTCGAGAAGAGTTTTTTAACATAAAGAAATCTAAAAAAAAAATCAGATTAGGTGTGGGTTTTAGAGAGGAAGACTTTCTCTTTGGAGGCATGGAAAAAGAAGAGGAAAAGTTTCTCTTGCATGTGGAAGAAAAAAAAGAAAGGTTCTTCTTAAGCATGAAAGAAAGAAAAGTTCTTTCTTGGTCTTCTAGATCTCTACTGTAGAGATCTTAAGCATAGATTCTAGGAAAAAAAGAAGAGAGTCTTTTTATTCTTCTTCTTTCTTTTCTTCTTCTTCTTTAAGAGTATCTTGAGAGATAGCTAAGAGTTTTCATCAACCATCAAGAGGCATCTTCTGTAAGAGAGCTAACACCTCCGTAAAGACATAAGCCTCTGATCGGATTCGAAAGCCTCATATGGATACCTGTAGAGGCTGGATGTATGTGTAGCTAATCGAAGATCTCAGAGTATACCATGATCATCAGCTGTGGTGTTCATCGACCCATGCAAAGATATGTAGATCAGATCTCCAGTTAGATTTATTTTCTTGATCAAATTTTAGATCGAATAGTTTCATGTTCATATGATATATCCTAGGTGGTTAGCAGATTAGATTTGATGCATGTTAGATTAAAATAATTTTAATCTAAATTTATTTTTTGCTATAATTAAATTAGATCTAATAAAAATTTTAAAATACATGCATGTAACCACCATGAAAACCCAACAGGAGGTATCGAGCACTATTCAATTTCAAGGTTCTTGAGCTAAAGGAGCTCTTATCCAACTAGATGCTTTTTAACATTGGTATCAATTGGACATAACTACAAGGTGAGCACCAGTTTCCTCCATCATTCTCCTCTTTCTTTTCTCTATCTATTTTTCTTTTTTTTTTCGACATCACTTTGGATCACTGCAGCAATGAGGCTCGATGAGTTAAAACAGCTAAAAAAAGTATCTTCCCAGAAGAGGATGACTTTAGGTGCTGCAGCAAAGCAGTTGAAATGCATCCGTGCCAAAGCTTTCGAGCTTCCACTGATTCATCCTTTTGTCAAGATTTCATTTGCATGTATCGAGGTGGTCCTCACCGCACTTAAGCGTGGTGGCCCCATGTCGCCCCACATCTCCCTCCTCCCGAGGGAGAGGGGGGCCCTGAAGGTCTTCTCCCCAATTCAGTACGTCCGACTAGATCCGACTCCTATTGTAGCTAAGGAGGAGGTGGTTTTCCCTTTGATTTAGGCCTCAGATTTGGCTCTAAAAAGTTGGAGGGTCGCCCATGATATGTTCTAGGTGTTTCTGCTTTTGACCGACACCCAAAAGTTGGAAGCGTCAAGTTCACTCTCCCAACAGAGGGATGCAGTGGACTCCATCATCCGTGTAAGTGATTAACCTAATTTTTGCTATGTATTGTGCCTCATCTTACCTTCAAGACTTTGCTGAATTGATTGATTCTTCATCTTGTGCCAGTTGGCCATTACCTAAATGGCTTTTTCAACTTCATGAAAGGGGTGAGGTTTGCAATTAATGAGGCCACTTGTCGAGATGAGGTCATAAGGAAGAAAGCCATCGAGGTTAAGAGGAAAGCTTCAGAAGCCATGGCTGAGGCCTCGTAGTACCATGCAACCTTGTTTCAGTAGGTTGCCGACCTTACTTTGACTCTTTCTCAAATCTCTTCAAGTAGATCTAGATTTGTATGGTGCCACTTTGGGTTGCTTTGTTCATCGAAGTTCTCGACCCATGGTGAGGGGGACTCTGACTTCATCTAGGATGTTGTGTCTGTTCCAAATGCGAGGCTGAAAGGAGTCTCTCCAATGGAGATCCTTTGTGTAGTTTGATATGATCAAATACATGATGAAGCTAGTTTGCCCAAGATCCTTAAATGCAATTCGACCTTGCTTTTAAACCCTACAAAAGTGTCCGATTAGTCACCTTGGCCTCCCCATTAGCTTGGGATGGCCTATGGATGTTGCATGGTGTGAGATACATAATCCATGACTGAACTCGATAAATTGGGCTCCAACAAATTGGTGGCCATTGTCTGTGATCAGCACTCGAGGTAGGCTGAACTGACAGACAATGGACTTCTAGACAAAATCCTTTATCTTGATTTTGGTGATGCAGGTTAGTGGTTCAGCTTCTATCTATTTTGTGAAGTAATCAATAGTGACTAGCAAGAACTTTCATTTGTCCAATACTTCAGGGAATGATCTGAGGATATCCATCATCCACTACACAAAGGGCTATAGTGTGGATATGGGGTCAGCAACGTGGTAGGTTGGTGTTGAATGTTGGCATTCTGTTGGCACTAATTATACCATCTGATTAGGTTAGTCGCATCATGTTGCATGGTAGGTTAATAGTATTTTTGTCGAAGTATCTTATATAGGCTAAGGATCTGCCTCCTAAGTGGTTTCTGCATATTCCTTTATGCACTTTCCATAAGACGTAGTCAGCTTCAGAGGGACATAGATATTTAAGAAGAGGCGAGGAGAACGACCTCTTGTACACCTTATCTTCATGGAGAACATAGCGGGATGCTTGATTTTTTAGTTTTCGAGTAGTAGCATCCCATCTCTGAGATAGTGGACTAGTGGATCGACCCAGCTTGGTTTGCTATCAATCTATAATACTGAGGTGAATTCCTTAGTGTTGGGCCTTTTAACGACTTCAAAGAAGGATTCCTAGAATAGGACTCCTGGCGCTGAGGTTGCCAGCTTGGATAATAGATTAGCTCTAGAATTTTTGATCTCGGTACCTACTGGATATCAAAACTAGTAAATGTGGAAATCAGATCCTTTATCTTTCAGAGATATTTTTCATGTTTCCCTTTAGGGCTTCATTGTCTTCTTGGACGTGACCAACCACCAGTTGAGAGTCATTGTAGGCTTTCAAATGTCACACTCCCAACTCCTTTGCTATTTTCAATCAGTAGTAATGGCTTCATACTCTGCTTCATTATCAGTGGTTAGAAACTCAAAATGCAAGATATATTCTATGACGGTTCCTTCCAGTCTAGTGAGGATCAGCCTTGCTCCTGACCTGATGGAGCTTGACAACCCATCCATATGCATGACCCATAGCTCTTCAGACTCTTCTTTGGATAGATCTTCTTTTGGCTATTTGGCTTCCACAAGCTTCTCCTCGAGGATTATGCACTCCAGGATGAAGTTTGCCAACACTTGTGCCTTTATGGAGGCTGAGGCCAAAATTTCATGTCAAATTCTATGAATGTGATAGCCCATTTTGCTATTTGACCTGATGTGTCAAGTTGATATGGGACAATCTTCGGGGTTGATCAGTTAGGAGAACTATGGTATGAGCTTGAAAGTAAGGTCGGAGCTTTTTAGCCAAGATAACAAGTGCATAAATCAGTTTCTCAAGTCTCATATATATGATCTTTGTGTCTTGGAGGGCTTTGCTGATCTAATATATTGGCCTTTAGACCTTGCCTTCTTTGTGAATGAGGATTGAGCTTATCATGGTTGGTGATACCACCAAATAAAGATACAACTCTTCACCTAGCTTGGGCTTGCTAAGGAGTGGAGCAGAGTTAAGGCAGTTTTTTATTTCATCGAAGGCCTGCTGGCATTCTTTGATCCATTGAAAGTCTTTTGAGTGCTTTAGAATTTTGAAGAAGGGGAGACATCATTTAGCCAACCTGGAGATGAATCGTTGAGCATAGCCACTTTGTCGATAGGGTGTTGGATGTCCTTTATTGACTTTGGGGGGATTCATCTCTTGCATAGCTTGGATCTTTTCAGGACTGGCTTCTTTGCCTCAAGTGAGACTATAAATCTAAAATTGTTTTTTGAAGTGACTCTAAAAGCATATTTTGTTAGTTCAATTTTATTTGATATTTATGGAGGGTGGCGAACGTCTCCTTAAATTCATTGATGTGGTTTCCCGAGGCCCAGCTTTTAACCAGCATATCATCCTCATACACCTCCATATTATGGCAGATTAATCTTTGAAGATCTTATTTATCAGTCATTGATAGGTGGTGCCTATATTTTTTAGATCAAAAGATATGATCCTGTAGCAAAAGAGATCTCAGTCAGTAATAAAAATAGTTTTTTTCTTATCTTTAGATGCCATCCAGATTTGATTATAGTCAGAGAAGGTAGTCAGGAGGATGAGGAGCTCGGGGCCTGAAGTGACATCCATCAGTTGATCGATCTGAGATAGTAGATGGCTATCTTTTGGACATGCTTTGCTGAAATCAATGAAGTCTATATAGATTCACCATTTCTTATTCACCTTCTTTATAAGGACCACATTTGCAAGCTAGTTCGGATAAGCCACTTCCCTGATGAAGCTAGTACTGATCAACTTGTCCACCTCTTTGGCAATAGCCTTCTACTGCTCTATGATGAAGCTTTGTTTCTTCTGTTTGATGGGTTGGTAGGTGGGATCTATATTCAGCTAATGCATCATAATCTT
Source organism: Elaeis guineensis (assembly GCF_000442705.2). Lineage (NCBI taxonomy): Eukaryota > Viridiplantae > Streptophyta > Magnoliopsida > Arecales > Arecaceae > Elaeis > Elaeis guineensis. The sequence continues at coordinate 90,580,614 of NC_026004.2, read as the reverse complement.
AAACTTAATGCCTAGCATGTCAGTTGGTGACCATGCACAAACATTAGATTTCTTTTACAAAAAGGAAGCAAGATAATGTTTGGTTACTTTGTCCAAGTTTGACCCAATTCAAACTCTGTGTTCCTCATTTCTATCTCCCAGAGGAATTATGGCAAGATCCTATACTGGCTCACCACATCCTTGTTGGAGTTGATTCAAGATCTTGATGAGTTAGCTCATTTGTGTATAAGTTGATTAAATCTTGCAGGTATGGGTTTACAGTTTTTATTCATCACAGATGAGTCAACCCGAGTTCTAGGGTGAGTCAACTCGAGTCTGTTGACAGCAAAATTGCATATGATGCAATCCAAATTAGTTTGGATTAGAAATTGATTTGACATCTAAATTAAATCATATTTATAATGTACTTAATTAAGAATTAAGATTTGAAATTAAAAGTTCTAAAATTATGAATTTAAGATCTAAATTTTAATTGCATAAAATATAGGATTAAGGATATGGATAGCTCAATTAGGTCTAGTTTGAGCGATTGATCAAATTGAATTAAATGTTGATTAGGATTAGATTAAATATGCTCATGACCAATCCAATTAGTTATAGTTTGGTCAGATCGATTAACAGCCATATGTTATCGATCAACTTAAGACCTAATTAGGCTTAGTGGATCCAGTCTGGGTCAATAGGCTAATCTGATCAATTCTAATCAACCAATTTGGTGTCTAAGGTAAGTACATAGATGGTAGTTGTTTAATTGATTCTGTTGTTTGATCTGATCAGTTTGTTGATGTCTAAGAAAAGCAACGGAGGGACCCCCACACATCTTAACTTAACTATTTTGAGAGATTATATTTCATATTAGGTTGCTTGTTGATTCGAGCTAGTCCATGCCACTAGATTAGTCATAACCGTTATAAGTAATTAAGAAAGAGATTTGAACCTAAATCTTCTCAATCAAATATTAAGTTTAACGGTCTTCCACCATTGTAGAGATGTGGGTGCCTTCCTAGCATTGATCATTCTCGACTGGTCACAGTAGTTTGATTGCTTCGGGAGGGCACAACTACTCTATGGCATTGGATGCCCTGGGATAAAGATAGAGTTGGGCCCAATAACTGTTAGGTGAGGGACCCAATGATGGCTTTGCATCCGCTGGTGTACGGTGGGTCTGATTTAACTAAGAAATATATCAATAACTGTTTGGTGAAGCTACAAGACTTAGAGACCGAATCTGCTGCATCTTGCTTAGTAAAGTAATGGACAAAGTATTGTCCACTCATTGGTTCATGCATCACCTATAACTGTTAGATGAGGTACACATGGATTAGTGAGAGTGCAGTATCCACTAAAAACTGATTGCGTATAGATTTTCATTTCTCCATCCGAGAAGTATGGAAGATTTGTAGAAATAATGGGAGCCTTATTTGTTTATTAAAGTCCCTACAACAAATAGCTACAAGTGCAAACATCTAATTAGAAATTATTTCTCTCTGCGGTTAATTAACTATGTTGAGTTCAAATCCTCTAGCTTGAATCCTTGACACCAATAGATTGACTGAGTCCAATTATAATGATTGGCTTAGAAACTTGGAATTAAATCTTAGTTTTGAGAAATTGACTCATGTCCTCAACCAGAATGCACTTTTTGAAGGCACGTCTGAATTGCTTGTAATTAAAACTAATCTATGATTTTCTCTTTTTCTAGTTGGATTCTATATTTCAGTTCGAATGCATACTTTTGCACTTCTATGTAGGATCTAGAAGAAGTTAAAGGGCTGAGAGAAGGTGAGATTACTCTTCGAGTCGATAATGGGGCAAGAGTTGCTATTGTAGCCGTTGGGATCTACTTTTTATGATTACCGTCAGAATTTAGTTTAATATTAAAAAAAATTTATTATGTACCTGTGGTCAGTAAAAATTTGATTTCTGTATTTATGCTAGTGCAAGATAATTATATCTTTCATTTTAATAATGACCCATGTTCAATTTATTATGAAAATAAAATTGTTGCACATGCTTATTTGATAGACAATCTTTATCATTTACATATGGATACGAGTGTAAATGTTAACGAGCAAATTATGAGTGCCATAGGGTATAAAAGACTTAGAGATAGGGTTAGCTAAAAGTATCTATGGTACCTTATGCTAGGTCATATTAGAGAGGACAGACTTAATAAGTTGGAGAAAGATGGTCTTATCAGGCCATTGACCTCTGAGTCATATCCAGTTTGTGAGTCTTGTCTTCAAGAAAGGATGGCTAAGCTACCCTTTGTGGGATAAGAGAAAAGAGCCACTGATATATTAGCTTTGGTGCACACTACGTGTGTGGTCCATTTAATTTATAGGCCAGGGGTGGCTATATCTACTTCATAATCTTTACTGATAACTACTCACAGTATGGATTTATACATTTGATGCACCATAAGTCTAAGGCTTTTGAAAAATTCAAAGAGTTCAGACATAAAGTAAAAAAATAAATCAATAAACCCATAGAGGTTCTTCGATCAAATCGAGGAGGCGAATACCTGAGTGAGAAATTCCAGACCTATCTTAAGAATAATGGCATAGTCTCATAATGGACACCTCCAGGGATGCCTTAACTCAATGAGGTATCCAAAAGGAGGAATCAGACTCTATTGGATATGGTCTAATCCATGATGAGCTTTACAAATCTTTCAACTTTTCTCTGGAGACATGCATTACTGTCTGCTATTCACCTTTTAAATAAGATTTTCTTTAAATCCGTTCCTACCACACCATATGAGTTATATGGTAAGAAATTGAGTCTGGGTTATCTCAAGATTTAAGGATGTCCAGTCTATTTCAAGTGATAGCAGACGAACAAGTTAGAGGTTAGGTCACTTAGGACTCATTTTATAAAGTATCCTAAAAAATTCATGGGATACTATTTTTACCTTTTAGAAGATCATAATATAATTGTGAGCTGTCATGCCATCTTCTTGAAAAAGAAGTTTATCAAAGATGGAGGCAGTGAGAAGAAGATTGATTTTGAAGAAAAGATTTTTGAAGAGCATCGAGTCCAAGAGCCTGAACCCTTGAGTGAGCCAATTGATGTGGTACATCCTCCACCTCATAAATCTAGTAGAATTTTTTATCCTTCTGAAAGATACTTAGATATTCTTACAAAAAATTTAGAGGAAGCATTCCTTATGAGAGATAGGGATATTAGGAATGATCCCAAGACCTATGATAAAGCGATGTTAGATGTAGACTTTGAGAAATGGATGGAAGTGATGAAGATAGAAATTGACTCCATGCATTCCAACCAGATTTGGACTTTAGTAGATCCATCTGAGGTGTTGTATCTATTGGGTATAAATAGATCTACAAAAGAAAAATTCAATTGGATGGTCAGGCAGAGATCTATAAGGCAAGGTTGGTAGCGAAAGGGTATAGTCAACGCGAGAGCATTGACTATCAAAAATATTTTTCACCAGTGGCCATGCTGAAATCTATCCGAACTTTGCTTGCTATTGCAGTATACAACGATTACAAAATCTGATAGATGGATGTGAAAATTATCTTTCTAAATGAATATCTTGAGAAAGATATCTATATAGAACAGCCTATGGATTTCACATCCAGTGATAGTAATCATAAAGTCTGCAAGCTGTAAAGATCTATTTATGGACTTAAGTAAGCATCTCAGAGTTGGAACACCTACTTTAATGATGTGATCAAATCATTTGATTTCATCAGAAATGAGGAGAAGCCTTATGTGTATAAAAAGATCAGTGGGAGCACTGTCACATTCCTCGTATTGTACATGGACAACATCTTCCTAATTGAGAATGATATTCTCATGCTGACTTCATTCAAGGTATAGTTGTCAAAGAAATTCTCCGTGAAAGACCTAGGAGAAGCTTCCTACATTCTTGGTATAAAGGTCTATGAGGATAGATCTAAGAGAATGATAGGACTTTCTCAGAAAACATACATAGAAGAGGTTCAGCATGAAAAATTTCAAGAAAATTTTTTTGGCCCTCAGACATGGCGTCTACCTCTCCAAGAAGATGTGTCCTAACACATCTGAGGAGATCCAACACATGAGCAAGATCCCATATGCTTCAGCTATAGGGAGCCTCATGTATGTCATGCTGTGTACTCGACCTGATATAGCACTTGTCGTGAGTGTTATAAGCAGATATCAGTCGAATCTAGATAAGGAACACTATATTGTAGTAAAGAATATCCTTAAGTACTTGAGAAGGACTAAAACTTTATTTTTGATCTTTGGTGGAGGTTCGAAGCTGAAAGTAAAAGGATACACCGATTCAGACTTTATGTCTGATGTCGATGATAGAAAATTTACATCAGGGTATATTTTTCTATGTAATGATGGATCGATTAGTTGAAAGAGTTTCAAACAGCCGGTCATTGCTGGTTTGACCATGGAAGTTAAATACATCTCCATCTTTAAAGCTGCTAAGAAAGCATACTGGTTCAAGAAGTTCATTACGGAGCTAGATGTGATGCTATCGGACGTCATTGCACTGCACTGCGATAACAATGATGCTATAGCACTCACTAAGGAGCCTACATCTCATTAGAAGTTCAAGCATATAGAGCGATGATTCCACATTATATATGACTATCTCGAGAAAAAATTTATCGAGGTACAGAGTTGACTCCGCACAGAATGTGGCGGACCTGCTGACCAAGCCTTTCAACCAACAGAAGATCGAAGTTCACCTTAAGAAGATAGGTCTTAGGTATATGGCCAATTGACTTTAGGTCAAATGGGAGTTTGTTAGATATGTGCCCTAGAAGCTAATTATTGACTGATATATTTTTATTTTCAGAGCTTTTTCTTGTATTTATAAAACTTTATTATTAGTAAAAAGATATTTTTGTTTCTAATCATGTCTATGTATCTATGATTTATCCTAGAAATTAATAAAGATGATATTGTATATTCTCAAGGTGTTGAGAATTTGAGACATACATTATTAGTGGTTAGTTTCTAAATACTCTCGATCGAAAGATCATCACAAAAGACAGTGATCAATTCATTTAAGATCGATGCATAGATCACCTCCCTTATAGGTAGATGAGTCTTAAGTCGATGGTGTGGTGACACTAGAATGAGAGTGCAGGTTGTTATTAAAGAACAACTTGCACTGAGCGTGATCAATATGAAAAATTACTTGGATGTCTACTCATTCGTCAGTGATTTTTTCGATGCTGCAATGGTGTGAGTGATCTTTTGACCTGCAGTGTCATTGGCTATTTGCATTGAGGCTATTGAGTTTGACTGTATATTTTCTTGATCCCTAGCCATTTGGGTCTTTGCTATGTATATTGGCTACAGCAAGTTTAGGTTCATTATTAGAGTAGGATGCACCTAGATAGAATCTATCGACTTTGATAGAAAAGAAGAAGTCCTATACAATTAGCAAGACTAAGTTCAAGAAGTCTTCGATCGAAGCAAGTGTGAATACTGAAAAAAAAAATTTATGAGATTCATAAATGAATTCGAGTCGAACCAATCTGGCATATGACTAATGATGGAATTTGACTAGTTTTTTATGACCTCCATCAAATTGGGATTCATGATAGAAAGACTGAATCACACAGCAACTATATTTAGGGATTTATATTTTTTTGTTCTGCTGGATTGCCATTACATGCTGTTAGGCATCACTGGTAGATTGTGAGAACTTTTTAGAATTATTTTTTGATCAATGATCCTTATTGGGATGAGCTAGAATTGTTCTAATCCATCAAAAGAAGTTTTAATGATACTGTGATGAAAATCATGATATATCTTACTACCAAACAGAATAGAACTTGAGGGGTCACACACAAAAAGAGTTTGATTCGATCGATCCGACACTCCAAACCCTAAGGTAAGAGGGCATCGAATTATCCAAGTCCATATTTCATATAAAAATTTTGTGACCGATTTGCTCAAAACATTCTTGAGCACATAGTAAGTAGTCTCTATTGCATAACCTTAGATATGTTGGGTGGATATCTGGCCAGGACACTACCTCCCAAGATCCTTTCAATACCACACGATGCAGCAGGAAGAAAGAAGAAACAAAACAAAAGAAAAAAAAATAATCAAAATATGTGGATCAGCCACAAAAGGGCTCTCCTCCATGGGGCATGCAAACTTCACTATGAAAAAAAAATTTTATAAGAGGAGACCTCATCCTAAACTCTTGTACACCCAATTCTCTCTCACTAGAAGTTCTCCTCACAAAAGCTTTCTCTTTCTTGGAAGACCCCCTGAACCCCTGAAGTGCCTGGCGACCGCTGTCCAGGAGCCTCCTGCTCCTTGTCTCTCAGCGCTTCCGCCTCTCTCTTCTTTCTCTTCTCGGGTTCCGTGCGATCTCAGTAGAAAAACTGAACCGCCACCTTTCTGTTTCACGCACAGGCCCTTTTAAAGGGTTAAAACCCAATTAGATTAGGTTTAAGAGTCCTTAATCAACCTAAATCAGATTCTGAACCGTCGGATCAAAAAATAGATCAACCGACGCCCTCCGATCATGATCGGTCCACGGAAAAGTGCTGTGGACCACGCAAAACACGTGGGAAATGCCTGCGCGGTCCACAGGCCTAGCCGTGGACCGCCCGATCCACGGTGGACCGGGGCAAAGGGCCAGTTGGCCGCTGGGCCTGGGTCAGCCCGCTCCCGCGCACGCCTGGGCCGCGCGCCCGGCTGGGCCGTGCGCCCGCCTGGGCCGCACGCCCGCCTGGGTCGCGCATCCCGCGCGGGCCTGGGTCACGCATCCCGCGCGCCGCCGCCTGCGGCCGTGCCGCTCCCGCCCGCCGCCGGCAGTCCTCCACCGCCTCGAATCTCGTGCTAATTTCAAAAGCTTGTATCTCCTCCATCCGAGCTCTATTTCGGATGATCTTGATCTCGTTGGACTCCATTTTTCGCCGCGAACCTCGCTGTGGGCTCAATATGGGCTGAATCTTGAGGCATCAAATCCTAACAATCTCCACCTCGACTCGATATTCAGCCTCCTCCAAACTCTGAGAGCTTCTCGATCTCCTCGCCCCCATGGCCTGGGGCAATCACCTGCTGATCATGGATGGGCAAACATGGGAGTCAAGTCAGGCTACTCGATCCCATCTCCGTCGTGTGCTATGCTCTTTCTGACCTGAGACCTGCTCGGGGCATCATCCTACGGTAATAGGAATCTCACCTTGCGATGTCACCTCTCGTCCTCCCGAGTCTCCTGTCTCATGCCCGATCTGCCTTCTGGAGTTCCACCTCGCTCTGGGCTCCACCTGGCTTCAAAAGCTCCATGTCGCACTAGGCTCCCTGCCAGGTAATAATATCCTCTGCTCCCCTTCTTTTTCTCCAGCACAATCCTATTGCCACATAGCACCCTCAGGATTCCTCTACCAGCTACCGTCCTGTAGCCTCTTGAATCCAGTCTGCTAAGTGAGATAAGATTCCACCTGAAATCGAGTATGTATCGGACCTCCCCCAATCTCCTCACTGCACCGTCATGTGTCCTCCAGCTGACCGTCCCAATGCCTCTGATCGCACAGCTCGATCTATCCGGCAGATATACAGTGCCCTCACTATTCTCCATAGAGTCAAACTGCTCCTCTTTATAACACACATGATAGGGCCATGCAGAATCTAATATCCACTGCTGGAAAGAAGTAGATACCTCGTCAGATATCTCTAGGACATCTCCATCTGAATCACTGTCGGCCATCGCTATAGCAGCCATCGTTCGATTTTTGAGTTGAGGGCAATCTCTGGCTAGATGCCCCAACTCCTCACACCGGTAACACCTGGTTTTGCTCAAGTCCCTCTTGGACTTGGACCGCCCTTGTTGCGATCTCCTGTCGCTCCGTCTATCACCTCCTGCTCCTCCAGAAGCCACCAAAGCTGAGCTACCGCCACCTGAGCTCGAAGCTGGGTTCTCCCTCCTGAGAACCTCATTCTGGAGTATCACCACGGTGACCTCATCCATCTTGATAGTGCTCTTTCCCACTAGAAGAACAGTCACCAAAGATTCGTACGTAGGGGGGAAGTGACGCCAGCAAAACCAGCACCCTAGTCTTCTCCTCAATGTTCTCGCCAACGCTAAGGAGGTCGGTGAGGATCTTCTGGAAGTGGCTCAAATGCTTCTGCACGCTCTGTCCCTCAGTCATCCACAGTTGGTAGAACTGCCTCCAGAGGAAAAGAGTGTTGGTGAGAGACTTCGCCATGTACAACTCCTCGAGCTTCGACCACAGCACCGTCGGAGAAGTCTCGCTCAGCACATGGATCACCACCTCATCCGCCAGGTACATACGGATGGTACTTACCACCTACATCTGTAGCCGTTTCCAATCCCGCACCTCCATGGTGGTCGGCTTCTCATCGCACAAGAGAGCATCGATCAACCCCTGTTGGATGAGCACGTCCTTCATCCTTGCCTGCCACAAGGAGAAATTGCTCTTACCATCGAACTTGTTGATCTCCATCTTGATTGTTCCTGTCTTCTCCATCTACAGTCTTGCTTACCACCACTGTAATCTACGTCCTTGTACCATCTTGCTCTGATACCACTTGTTGGGTGGATGTCTGGCCAGGACACCACCTCTCAAGATCCTTTCAGTACCACGCGATGCAGCAGGAAGAAAGAAGAAACAAAATAAAAGAAAAAAATAATCAAAATACGTGGATCAGCCACAAAAGGGCTCGCCTCCATGGGGCATGCAAACTTCACTATGAAAAAAAATTTTATAAGAGAAGACCTCACCCTCAACCCTTGTACACCAAATTCTCTCTCACTAGAAGTTTCCCTCACAAAAGCTCTCTCTCTTGGAAGACCCCCTGAACCCCTGAAGTGCCTGACGACCGCTATCCACGAGCCTCCTGCTCCTTGTCTCTCAGCGCTTCCGCCTCTCTCTTCTTCCTCTTCTCAGGTTCCGCACGGCCTCAGCAGAAAAACCGAACCACCACCTTTCTGTTTCACGCACAGGCCCTTTTAAAGGATTAAAACCCAATTAGATTAGGTTTAAGAGTCCTTAATCAACCCAAATCAGGTTTTGAACCGTCAGATCAAAAAACAGATCAACCCACGCCCTCCAATCGTGACTGGTCCACAGAATAGTGCTGTGGACCGTGCAAAATACCTGAGAAATGCCCGTGAGGTCCACAGGCCCAGTCGTGGACCGCCCGATCCACGGTGGACCGGGGCAAAGGGCCAGCAGGCCACTGGGCCTGGGCCGGCTCGCTCCCGCGTGCGAGCCTACGCGTGCCTGGGCCGCGCGCCCAGCTGGGCCGTGTGCCCGCCTGGGCCGCGCGCTCGCCTGGGCCGTTCGCCTGTGTGGGTCGCGCATCCCGCGCGGGCCTGGGTCGCGCGTCCTGCGCACCGCCGCCTGCGGCCGCACCGCTGCCGCCCGCCACCGGTCGCCGGCGATCCTCCGCCACCTCGAATCTTGTACCAACTTCAAAAGCTCGTATCTCCTCCATCCGAGCTCTGTTTCGGGTGATCTTGATCTCGTTGGACTCCATTTTTTATCGTAAAGCTCACTGTGGGCTCAATATGGACTGAATCTTGAGGCATCAAATCCTAACAAGATAGACTAGCAAATCCACAATGGACTGAACTATATCTAACAAAGTTCAATTTCTCCTTTCAGACATCTTATTAAACTGTGGTATCCTAAGAGAGATCCATTGAGAGAGAATCTAATTCTCTTCAAGACATGTCAAAAATTTATTGTAAAGTATTCACTTCATCAGTCTGACCGAAGAGTTTTAATACTCTTTGCAGTTTATTTTTCTACCTCATTATGAAATTGTTTGAACATTTCAACTGATTCAAACTTATGCTTCATAAGCAAGATGCACCCATACTAAGATAGGTCATCTAAGATTTTAATGAAGTAATGAAGCCCTTTTCTGGCACTTATGTTTATGAGTGCAAATGCATCAATATGTATTAAACTCAAAACATCACTGGCTCATTCACCCTTTCCAATAAAAGGTGACTAAGTCAATTATGCCAAAGGTTGGCTTCAGTAACATTATCTAATCTAGGGTGCTAGTTAGACGTGTACATTATACTAACAAGCTGTGGTACTGAGTATATGTCATTTTCAATTATCCACTCATTATTGTAATATTATTCACAATGATATCGTAATAATCATTCTTATTGACACCATCAATAAGATTGGATAGTAGTGACAATCACTTAAAATGACATCATTAGGATTGAGAACAAGCTCAACGATTCCTAATGTTAGGACTGGAACAAACTTTCATCTCTTACATTTAGGAGTCTCTCGTCATTTTCAGACCTCTTACTATTCTGAAGTCTTTGCAACTAATTGTAAACATAATTTATACTGTCAGTATCCAATACCCTGGTAGTAATATTATCGATTGAGAAATTTCAAGAAGTTATCATATAACTATCTTGACCAACAACCATTCACTGATTTCTTTTTTAGGCTTGTTTGGGTTAGTCTTAGATTTTTTGATCAATTCAACTCAAAAACTATATTCAACTTCTGATATTGACTATCAAAGTTAGGTCTAATAATATTGTCACTGTATAATAATGAACAGAGCGATAATTTCTAACCATTTTTGAAAAAAAATAATTGACCTATTTGTATATGAACTATTTTAAGCCTAAAGACTTGGACTTTAGTCTAAAAGTGCTCTCACTATTTTACACGAATTGGTAGCCTCTACCTCCAATTCAAAGAATTACTTTAATTCCTTAGCGGATACTAGAATCCACATAGACTGCATACGGACTCGAGGAAAGCTTAGCCAACCCATGTGCATCTATGGATAGATTTTCAACTAATTGTTTCTCTAAATAATTTTTAGTAATTAGTTTCGCTCCAAGTTTCATTTCAGTAGACGATGGGCCTCCATTGAAAATTTTGATTAGGTCAAACCATTAACATGAACCTACTTAGTGATTCTAACTAATGAATGATCAGGTCCGAAGAAGGCTTGGCCAACCTGACCATTATCAGAGAGACTCGACTGAGTCATCATATGATGAATAATAATTTCATCATTCAGAGAAATATCAGACGGATGGTGCCTACAATATCAATCTGAAGTAATGGACCCATTACTATTCACTTTAATAGGAGGCTATGATCTAGTTATCCCCATAACCAGCTTATTTTATGGATCTAATAATTTAAAGAATTTAATTAAATCTTTTAAAAAATATCAGTTGACCTGCAAGTCATAAATCCTCCCACTGACTTCACCAAATCATGAAAAGGACTAGAGACTAGCTGATCCAATCGATAAGTCGTAAATCCTCTCACTGACTTCACCAAGTCATGAGAAGGATTAGAGACAAGTCGGTCCAAAGCACCTAAATCAGTCATACTGATTAACCTTAATGATATGGATCAACTTGAATTATTTAGTGATCAATCAGTCTAATGACTCGGGCTCAACCACTGAGCCTCAATCAAGATTCATTTGGTTTAATCAAAGACATAGACTCGACCTTCTACAACTATTATGTTGGATCTAGAGTATCTTTGACCTAATCTAAATCAACTATTGGTTAGATCAGATCAACTATTCTTTTTAGTCCATTAAGTCTTTAATTTTTAACCTTAGATCTAATCTAATTAAAAGGATCTAATTTGAGCTAACCCATGCCCCATGTTTTATGTAATGTCATTAGATCTTTAATCACAATTCTAGATCTAAAATATATTTTTTAATTTTTAATTAAGTATATCATTAACATGGGTTAAATTTATTAATTAAAATTATTTCAATTTTATAAAATAATTTTATATCATTTTTATGCAAAATTTTTTTATTCTGAAAACTAAGTCGCTCACCCCTGAACTAAGTCAGCTCACTTCAGTGGGTCGACTAAGTTTGATATTTGATCAACTAACTGATCATAAACAATAACCATAACTGAACATGAATAGTAAGACAACTAGGTCAGGTCAGTCAATACTTAGTCGACTAAATCAAGAGATTGGGTTGACTCAGTTTAAAATTAAGTCGGCTCAGTTGGCATAACAACAGATATCATATAGTTTTAGATCTGAAAGTTCTCGCATAAACTAAAATAAAATCAATCATAAACGAACCTTTAGATCATATCTAAATATTTTATGATTTTAGATTTTATTTTTTTATGATTAAAATAATTTTAATCATATAGCTTAAATATTTTACTTTTCATATAACTCAAGCTTTGTATCACATACAGCAAATCTTAGGATTTCAACATCTAAGATTTTACAGAAAGTAAGTTCTTCTTGATGGGATTAAATCATATGGCACCTCTATACACCATAAGAGCACCCTATTGAATAGGAAGAAAGGGCCTTTAAACTCTTTTTGCTCCTATGACCGGATGGTCTGGTGATCAACCCAATCCAAATACTTGCTAATTGGAACATCTAATCTACTCACATATCATGTATGCAAAAATTTAGATTTAATCTAAATTATATCAGATTTGATTTTATATTAGATTATATCTAAAATATGATCATAACACATTTCATGCATTACTAAATCAGATTTCAACTCTACATGCATATATATTCATGTCATAACTAACCTTCGCTCTGATACCATTTGAAGGGAAGCATGATGGTTTTATACATGCATTTTTAAAATTTTATAGTGAAATATATATATATTAAATAATTTAATTTATAATATATTCATAGATCAAATTTAAAACTACCATACAGGATCTATGACAGGAATTAATATGCATGTATGTAAGTTTAAAAACTAAAATTCAACAAACATAGATCATATCTATGTTATATTACATCATATCTAAATTATAAATTGAATTCAAAACTTGATAGCTGAGCGTGGATAGTAGATCACCATATCCAAAATTTATGATAGTTGATTCTTCATGATGCTCAGCAGCCGCATACGTGTCCGGCTGAAGAAAATATAGGTAGTGCTATGCATGTAATTTCAAAATTTTTGTGCAGCAGAAGAATAAGATTAAACTATTTAATCTAAATCATATGCATAAAGTCTAATCTAAACTATCATGTCATGAAGAAAATATGAAATATGATGCACTTTAGATCTGAAAATAAAAATACACATCGATCTCATTGATGTTGAAATCCTAGATCTCACTATTAGATCTAATGGTATGATCAAAATAGGTTAGAGATGATTACCAAACCAATTACATTTTGATCTTCTCTGGTCTAACACTTGGAGAGGGTGTTCTTCAGATCACTCATAGCCATACGAAGTTGTCTGACCTCTATAAAATAATTCATGTAAAGACTAGCGCAGATCAGGGGCTTGGAGGTGCTAGCCCGTAAGCAACTTCGACAGCTGACCTCTTTCTTTTTCTTCAAATACCTTGGACACTTCAAAGCAAGAGAGATCTGGAGGAGGAAGAGAGGAGGAGGAGAAGAGCTCTTGAAAAAATAAAACCAGCAAGGGAGGGATGTTATGATGCCAAGAAGAGGTGACCCCTTTTTATAGGCAAAGGCTAGGGTTTTAATCCAAGGAGAGAGGGAGCCAAAGAGTCCACACCCAACACCTTTTGGGCATCCCAAAATTTTCAAAAAGGACTCCTTGGCATGGAGAAGAATTTTGGTACCTCACATGCCTAAGGACTTTCCAAGAAAACTATAAAAAAAATTTATTAAGGCACCAACAACTTTTCTTGTATGAAATATTTTTTTCCTTGTTTTCATCTTATCTCTAATTTGGATCGCATTCGAATTTGACAAGAGATAGGATTATGAGTCATCAACCATTGCCGCCCACCCTTATTGGGTTTACTACTTTGATGCCAAAAAGGTCAAGCCAAATCTTATTTGGTGTGGGGATAAGGGCATGGGTCCATGTGTGGCGCAAGAAGATAAGGATAGAGTCCTAGTTGACAAGGACTCTTCATTTCTAATTCTATTCTAATCCAAATCAAATTTGGATTGAACCTATTGATAAAAATAAATCTAGTCTAATTAAAAATTTAACTATCTTATCAAATTTTTAATCCAATCAAGAATTAATTGAGTTTAAATTCTGATCGATTCAGGATTAGATTTTTCTTGTAATCAGAATTGATCATATCAAACCCAGTCTGAGTCGAACTAAATCTTATTCAATTAGACTTGATCCAAAGCTCTTTGCTTAATCAAATTAAGTCAATTAATAATCTAATTATTAATTAATTTTCTATAAATAGTAGAGTCTCAATTTTAGTGGGACTCTACTCCAGAGTCTTAGTTCGAGTAGGACTTCTCACCAGAGTCACAATTTAATTGGACTCTTCAGCCATTTGATTTGATTAAATCTTCTAATGCATATGACCCCATAGGTTCTAACCTAAGTCAGTAGCATAGAAATAATTTTTTATACCAATCAATGTAACCATCTAGCAATGGTGACCCGATGATCAGATAGGTCGAAGTATTGCAAAGCAACCTTCTAGAACCTACTGGCGTATGGTTACCATATAATTTATCCCATTGACTCAAATGCTCAAAGCAACCTACAGTTTAACTGTCTACCCTAATTTAATCGACCACATTGTATTTCAACTTTTCAAATCTATCTCATGGATTATCCTGATCAAGATTTTGCTAAATTAAAATACATTGATGCATATCTCCGACTAATTCAGAGGGGTCAATTTCATCTTGACTCGCATACTGACTTGTTAAGTATTTGACTGCACCTAGTATCATTCCATCACTAAATTAGAAACTCAAATGATTCGATACTAAAATACAGTGAGTTGTTTACAAGTCACCGTGGTGGTCTCAGGTCTGAAGGATACTTATACCCATGCCCTTCTCGAGCTACTCTTGACAGCAGAGTGCCCGGCATATGATCACGTTCGATGTGAATGTACTCGTACATTCTATCTGCATGCCATAACAGTGTTTTCACACTCTTTAGTTAAAAGGACAATCAATTTATATAGCGCGTAATGACCTATACTTGATATTGCTAACGTCCTAGCAATAGCATATCATTTGATCGTGAATATTTTTTAAGGACTTAACGACAAATCCTCTTTTGTCGATTCAATTATAGTCCTAAGGAATTCATTACAATACAAGAGTTTAAAGATGGATAATTTATAATAAAAAATATCAAATAATTTTTATTAATATAAATTCATATATATTTACAAGAATGAGTACAATCATCTAACAATTGACTTTGAGATATATTTTTCAATAACTCCCACTTGGATTAAAGCCAATTAGTACAATATCGTATATCCATCTTTGATTTGTGATCATCGAACTTTTTGATCCTGAGAGCTTTAGTAAATGGGTCGGTCAGATTCTCCTTTTCATCGATCTTCTGAAGGTCGATGTCACCTCAATCCATGATCTCACGGATCAGGTGGTAGCGGCGCAGAATATGCTTGGTGCATTAATGGGACTTCAGCTCCTTAGCTTGAGCAATGGCTCCAGTGTTGTCGCAGTATAATAAGATAAGGCCATCTATGGAGGATGCCACTCCAAGCTCGCTAATAAACTTTCACAACCATACAGCTTCTTTCGTAGCATCGGATGCTGTGACATACTCCACTTCACAAATGGAGACAGCCACAGTGTGTTACTTAAAATTTTTTCAACAGATTGCTCCACCATTCAGGGTAGAAATATAATTCGATACACTCTTGCTATCGTCATGGTCTGACTAAAAGCTAGAGTTGATAAACTCCACTAATTTCAAATCAATTTCACCATATACATGCCACTGATCTTTAGTATTTTTCAAATACTTAAGGATGGTCTTTACGACTTTCCAGTGGTTCTCTCATGGATCAGACTGGTATCTACTCACTATCCCTAGTGAGTATGCCACATCTGATCTCGTACATGTCATGGTGTATATTATAGAACTCACTACCAAAGCATATGAAATTCTACTCATACACTCTCTCTCTTGAGGAGTTGTCGGACAATCCTTCTTCAAGAGAGAAATTTTTTGATCTATCGGAAGATAGCCTTTCTTGAAATTCTCCATATTGGACCGCTTTAGCACAGTGTCAATGTACTGGACTGGGATAATTCAAGCAACTTTTTCGATCTTTCTTTATAGATCTTCATCCCAAGGATGTAGGATGCTTCTCCTAAGTCCTTCATAGAGAACTGAGATGATAACTAGACTTTTATTCCTTGTAATATAGGGATGTCATTCTCGATTAAGAGAATGTCATCCACATTAATCGAGAATGACATTCACATACAGAACGAGGAATATAACTACAAAATTATTTATCCATTTGTAAATGCAGGGCTCTTCTCCATTCCTAACGAAGCCATATGTTCTGATAACTTTATCGAAACGCATGTTCTAACTCCTGAATACTTGCTTCAATCCATAGATGGATCTCTAAAGCTTGCACATCTTGGACTCATCTATGGATGTGAAACTCTCAGGTTGTATCATATACACTCCTTCTTGTAGCTTTCCATTTAGAAAAGTTATTTTCACATTCATTTGTTAGATTTCATAGTCCATGTATCCGCTATTGCAAGTATAATCCAAATAGATTTGAGCATTGCCACAGAAAAAACTATTTCATCATAGTCAATACCATAATGCTAATGATAATCTTTAACAACCAAATGGGCTTTATAGGTCTCCACCTTCCTGTCTGCGCCCCTCTTCTTTTTGAAGACCCACTTACACCTTATGGGTTTAACCCCTTCAGGTGGGCCAACTAATATCCATACATCGTTGACCTTCATAGACTCCATTTCAGATTTCATAGCTTCAAACTATTTATCAGACTCAGATCTCTGTATTACATCCATATAGGTGATCGGATCCTCATTGTTCTCATCGAGTTCAATAAGATCTCCATTCCTGATTAAAAAATCATAGTATCTGTTCGGTTGACGTGATACTCTATTAGATCTTCTTAATGGTGTCTCTACAATAGGTTCAAGATTTAATCTCATCAAATCCAATTTTGTGGATTCATTAGACTGTGTCGGTTCTACCTATTGAACTTCCTCAAGTACAACCTTAGAAGCATTAATTCCTTTCCCAAGAATTTTTTTTTCTAAAAAGACTATTCTAAGACTGACAAATGCCTTTTGTTCATCAGCAAGGTAGAAGTAATACCCCTTAGTTTCTTTGGAATACCCAATAAAATTACAACTATCAGACCTGGCTCCTAGTTTGTCTGTTTTCAAACGTTTGACATAAGTCAGACATCTCCAAACCCTAAGGTGAGTGAGCGCTGGCTTACGTCCAGTCCATATCTCATATGGTGTTTTACTTATAGACTTAGTAGGAATCCTATTAAGCACATAACAAGCCGACTCGAGTGTATATCCCCAAAAGAATATCGACAAAGTAGAAAAGCCCATCATGGATCGAATCATGCCCAACAGGTTTCGATTTCTCCTTTTCGATACACCATTATGTTGTGGCATTTCAGGAGGTGTCCATTGAGAGAGAATCCCATTCTCCTCAAAGTATGTCAAAAATTTACTAGAATGATATTCACCTCCTTGATCTGATCGAAGAGTTTTAATACTCCTTCCAGTTTGTTTCTCTACTTCATTATGGAACCGTTTGAACATTTCAAATGATTCTGACTTGTGTTTCATCAAGTAGACATACTCATATCTCGATAGATCATCTATAAATGTAATAAAATAGTGATACCCTTCTCTGGCACTTATGCTCATGGGTCCACATACATTAGTATACACTAGTCCCAGAACATCACTGGCTCGTGCACTTTTTTCAATAAAAGGTGACTTAGTCATCTTTTCAAGTAAACAAGACTCATAGGTAGGTAATAATTCATAATCATCTTTATCAACAATTCCTTCTTAAGCTAACCTATTCATCCTATTCTTATTGATATGACCTAGCCTACAATGCCAAAGGTAGGCATCCGTGACATTAATAATCCTAGGACATTTATTTGACATGTACATTACGTTAGGCCTAGATACAATATAGATTCCATTGTTCAACTGTCTACGCAATATTGTAACATTATTCAAAATGATATCACAATTTTTTTTTATTGATATTTCATAATTTGACTTGGTCAAGAGGCTTACCAAAATAATATTTTAAAAAAAATTAGGACAGTAATGACATTCATTAAGAATAATAGAATGAGACTCGAATACAAGCTTGATAATTCCTAAAGCTAGAACTGGAACTGATCTTTCATCTCCAATATTCAGGAATCTCTCACCATGTCCAAATTTCTCACAGACCTGAAGACCCAATAACGAATTGCAAATATTAATGGGGCTTTCGATATCCAATACCCAGATCATTATATCAAAAAAAGAGAAGTTACAAGGTGTTATCATATAAGTATCTTATCCAGTAACCAATTACTGCTTCTTCTTTGCCCTATTTGAGTCAAGAAAAGCTTTATACTGAAGATAATTCCTCTTCTAGTGATCCTACCTCTTACAAAAGAAGTACTTTGCTTGACTCTGATCGGCTTTGAACTTGGGCTTTTGGGTCTGACTCCCAGCACTTTGTACCTTTTTATTTTTTTTTTCTCTTTATTAAAGGGATGATGCCTACTCGAAGAAGATCCTCTCACTAAATTCACCATCTCCTTATAGAGCTGGTGATCCTTCTCAAAAGTCTGTAACAACCTCAATAGACTGTGGTAGTTGACTACAGGCTTCGTCATTCTAAAATGACTGAGAAATAGTAGGTAGAATTTGGGTAGGGAGTTCAGGATCGCATCCTTCCCCTCCTGTTCATGCAAAGGAAAGCCAGTCTTGCTTAGTTTATCAATCTGTTCGATCATGTACAATACATGATTGGTGACAGATGTACCCTCCCTCATTCGAGCATTGAAAATGGTGCAACTAGTTTTATGCTGCTCAATGTCGTCAGGAGTATCAAAGGATTCTCACAACACTTGAAACATTTCTTCTGGCTAAGCCTCTTCAAATTTTCAGCTAAACTCATCGTTCATAGAGGCCCACATAATGCAATGAACCGTAGTGCGGTTGTTGAGTCACTTCAAATAAGTATCTCAGACCGTACTTCAGGCATTGGAAGCAGGCTCCTCAAGTGTTGGATCCATAATCATGGATAAGATTTGCTCATACTCCAGGACAATCTTAAGCTTTCGATACCAGTTATCGAAATTGAGTCCCGTCAACTTCTCACTATCCAACAGCGATCGAAGCGATAAGTTTGAGGCCATATCTGCACACACAAGAAAAAACCATAACCTAATTAGTATATGAATATATTAAGTCTAAAAATATGGACTTTAGTCTTAAGGTTCTTCTATTATTTTATACGAATCGATAGCCTCTACTTCTAATTTAAAAAATTACTTTAATTCTTTAGTGGGTATTAGAATCTACACAGATTGCACATGAGTCTGACTTTGGTCGGCTCACCCATGTACATCCATGGGTAGGTTTATTAATCAATTATTTCATCAAATAATTTTTAGTAGTTGATTTAGCCCCAGGTAACTTTTCGGTTGACTTTGGTCTTCTCTGCAAGTTTCTGGTTAGGTCCAACCATTAACATAATCATACTTACAAATCTAACTACCAAATGATTAGGTCCAACTTTGATCGGCTAACTTGACCACCTGACAGAGAGACTCGACTAAGTCATCATATTATGAATGATAATTTTAATAGTAGATGAGCACTAGGCCTTTGAGCCTCCAATGATCATTATACTAATAGATCTATTATCATCCAACTTAATGGGAGGCTATGATCCAGTTATCTCCATGACCAGCTCATTTAGAGACCTAATAATTTAAAAGATTTAATCAATTTTTGAGAAGAGAGAAAAAGAAATCAATCAGTGGATCACAATCCTTCCATTGACTTCACCAAGTCACTGAATCGGATTAGGATCATGCTGATTGAACTGGCACCTAGATCAGTCACGCTGATCAACCTTAATGGCATGGGCAAACTCAAATTACTTAGCGATCTAATTAAAATCTAATTCACCAAATTGATCAGATAAGTGAGATCGGTGGGAGGGTCTGTTAAGCTTATTTTAGACACCATTGTAATGGCCAGATAAGCTACTCCCAATTAAAAACCACCAATCGAAATGTCAAACTTATCTTAGACACTAATTGGTTAATTAGTTTCAATTTGATCAACTTAATGATTCGGGTTCAACCACTGAGCTATAATAAAGGTCTATTTGGTCTAATCAAAGATATGGATTTGACCATCTACAACTATTATATTAGAGAAATTTTGATTAATCTAATTCAACATTTGGTTAGACTTAATTGATTTTCCTATATGTCAATCAATTTTTTGATTCTAACCTTAGGTCTAATCAAATTAAAGAGAAGGACCTGATTTGAGCTAACCCATGCCCCATATTTTATGCAATATCATTAGATCTCTAATTATAATTCTAGATCCAATCAATTTGACACTTAATTCTCAATTAAGTTTTGCATCAACATGGTTAAGATTTTGAAAATAATTTTTATACATAAAATTTTTACATTAAATCATAAATTTTTTTAGATCAAATCTAAATTTTTATAATTTAAATTAAAATAATTTTGATAAAACAAGATTAGATATAACTAACTTCTTCACAACTTACATCACATACAACAATACCTAGGGTTTCAAGATCTAGGATTTTACAAGAAAGTAAATTTTTTTCTTTTGCTTTCTTCTTCATGGGACCTCATAATGGCACCCCTACACGCCATGAAGAGCATCTCATTGAATGGAAAGAGAGGGTCATGAAACCCTACTTATTCCTATGATCGGACGGCCTGATGATTACCCAATCTGAGTACTTTACTACTCAGAATATCTAATCTAAATAAATAATAATCAGATCTAAAAATAAATATATTTAGATCTAATCTAAATCATAAATAATCAGATCTAATAATAAAAAAAATTAGATCTAAAGGCATAATAATTCATATCAAAATAACCATGGCTCTAATACCAATTGAAGAAAACGTAGGTAGTGTTATGCATGTAATTTTAAAATTTTTGTGCAGCAGAAGAATAAGATTAAACTATTTAATCTAAATCACATGCATAAGATCTAATCTAGACCATCATGCCATGAAGAAAATATGAAATATGATGTACTTTAGATCTAAAAATAAAAACACATATTGATCTCATCGATACTAAAATTCTAGATCTAACTATTAGATCTAATGGTATGATCAAAATAGGTTAGAGATGATTGCCAAACCAATTGAATTTTGATCTTCTCTGGTCTAACATTTGGAGAGAATATTCTTTAGATTGCTCATAGCCACATGAAGTCATCTGACCTCTATAGAAAAACCTATGTGAAGACTACCGCAGATCAAGGGCTTGGAGGTGCTAGCCTGCAAGCAACTTCGACGGCTGATCTCTTCTTTTTTCTTCAAGCATCTTAGACACTCCAAAGTAAGATAGATTTGTAGGAGGAAGAGATGAGGAGGAAAAAAGCTCTAAAAAAAATAAAAACCAGCAAGGGAGGGATGTTATGATGCCAAGAAGAGATGACCCCTTTTTATAGGCAAAGGCTAGGGTTTTAATCCAAGGAAAGAGAGCGCCAAAGAGTCCACACCCAACACCTTTTGGGAATCCCAAAATTTCCAGAAAGGGCTCCTTAGCATGGAGAAGGATTCTGATATCTCACGCACCCAAGGACTCTCCAAGAAAATAGGAAAAAAATTCATTAAGGTGCTAACAACTTTTCTTGTATGAAAAATCTCTTTTATTGTTTTCATCTTATCTGTAATTTGGATCACATTCAAATTTGATAAGAGATAAGATTATGAGTCATCAACTATTGCTGCCCACCCTTATTGGGTCTACTACTTTGATGCCAAAAAGGTCAAGCCAAATTCCATTTGGCATGGGGATAAGGGCATGGGTCTATGTGTGGCGCAAGGAGATAAGGATAGAGTCCTAGTTGACAAAGACTCTTCATTTCTAATTCAATTCTAATCCAAATAAAATTTGGATTGAACCCACTGATGAAAATGAACCTAATCCAATTAGATATCTAAGTATCTCATCAAATTCCTAACCCAATTAAGAATTAGCCGATTTCAGACCCTGATCGAATCAGGATCAGATTTTTCTTGTAATCAGGATTGATCATATCAAACCCAATCTAAGTTGAATTGAGTCTCATTCAATTAGACTTGATCCAAAGCTCTTTGCTCAATCAAATTGAACCAACTAGTAATCTAATTATTGATTAATTCTTCATAAATAGTAGATCTCAATCTCAGTGGGACTTTACTCCAGAGTCCCAGTCCGAGTAGGACTCCTCACTAGAGTCACAATCTAATTGGACTCTTCAGCTATTTGTTCTGATCAAATCTTTTAATGCGTGTGACCCTATAGGTTCGAACCTAAGCTGGTAGTATAGGAATAAGTTTCTATACCAATCGATGTAACCATCTAGCAATGGTGACCCGACAACTGGATAGGTTCAAGTATTGTAAAGTAACCTTCTAGAACCTACTAGTGTATGGTTACTGTATAATTCATCTCTTTGACCCAAATGCTCAAGGCGACCTAGAGTTTAATTGTCAATCCTAATTTAGTTGATCACATTGTATTTCAACATTTCAAATTCATCTCATGGATTACTCTGGTCAAGATTTTGCTAAATTGAAAGACACTGATGCATATCTCCTACTAATTCAGAGGAGTCAATTCTATCTTGACTCACACACCGATTTGTTAAGTACTTGACTACACCCAGTATTCTTCTATCACTGAATTAGAAATTCAGATAGTTTGGTACTAAAATATAGTGAGTTGCTTACAAGTCACCATGATGGTCTCAGATCTGAGGGACACTTATACCCATACCCTTATCGAGCTACTCTTGATAGCAGAGTGTCCCGCACATGATCACGTTCGATGTGAATGTACTCCTACATTCCATCTACATGCCATAACAGTGTCTTCACACTCTTTAGTTAAGAAGACAATCAACTCATATGGCGTGCAATGACCTACACTTGATATTGCTATCATCCTGGTACTAGCATATCATTTGATCGCGAATATTTTTTAAGGACTTAATGACAAATCCTCCTTTGTCGATTCAATTATAGTCCTAAGGACTTTATTACAACGCAAGAGTTCAAAGATGGATAATTTATAATGAAAAATATCAAATAATTTTTATTAATATAAATTCATATATATTTACAAGAATGAGCACAATCGTCTAACGATTGACTTTAGGATGTATTTTCCAACATTGGCATCTACAGATATCCATACGAAGTCCTTATGCTAATCGATCTCTCCAAGAGTACTAGCTCATGAAAATATCTTTTATTGACTGATTTAAGAGAAACATGAAGAAGATGAAGAACAAAGAGAATCTCTTCTTTTCTTTTTAGATCTATGCATCAGATCTCTACGATAGAGATCAAGAGAAGAATCCTTTTTTTTCAGTTCTTCCATGCACAAGAGAGAACCTTTTATTAGATTTGTGCCCTAGAAGCCAATTATTGGCTGACACATTATATAATTTTAGAGCCTAAACTTATACTTATAATCTTTTTAACATCAATAAAGAGCTTTTTCATTTCAATTATATTTATATGTCTATGATTTATCCTAGAAATTAATAAAAATAATTTTTATATATTCTTAAAGAGTTAAGAATTTGAGACATACATTAATTAGTGATTAATTTTTAAATACTTTCGACTAAAGAATCATCACAAAGGATAGTGATCAATCCATTTGAGATCGATGCATGGTTCACCTCTCTTATGGGCAGATAAGTCTCGGGTCTACGGTGTAGAGACACTGGGGTGAAGGTATGAATGGTTGTTAGAGAATAATTTGTACTGAGCATGACCAATACGAGAACCATGTGGATGTCTACTCACTCATCAGTAGTTTTCTTGATGCTGTAGTGGTGTGAGTGGTTCTTTGACCTACTATGTCATTAGCTATTCGCAGCAAAGCTACTGGGTTTGACTTTACATTCTCTTGGTCCCTAACAATTCAGATCCTTGCTGTGTATGTTGACTTCAATAGATTCAGGTTTGCTGTTTAGAGTAGAATGCACCTAGATGAAATCTATCGATCTTAATAGAAAAAGAGAAGTCCTATACGATTTACGAGACTGAGTTCAGAAAGTCTTTGGCCAAAGCTGTTGAATATATATCCTAGAAACCAATCTTGGCTGACACATTTTATATCTCTAGGATATGATTTTGTACTTATTGGGCAGTTATATTACCATTCATATCTATGTGTCCATGAATCATCCAAGAGATTAATAAGATGATGACACATATTCTCAAAGAGTTGAGAATTTGAGGTATATGTCATTGATGGTTGATTCCTAAATTATTTCTGATCATAGGATCATCATGGGGATGGTGATTGATTCGGATAGATCAGTGCATAGATCACTTCCTTCGGATAGATGGATCTCAAGTCTACAATATAGAG
This sequence comes from Elaeis guineensis, assembly GCF_000442705.2. Taxonomy (NCBI): domain Eukaryota; kingdom Viridiplantae; phylum Streptophyta; class Magnoliopsida; order Arecales; family Arecaceae; genus Elaeis; species Elaeis guineensis. Next base: position 90,556,198 of record NC_026004.2, on the reverse strand, counting down.
ATACTGAAGTGAGAGTACAGATGGTTGTTAGAGAACAACTAGCACTGAGCATGACCAACATAAAAAGTCACATGGATGTCTACTAACTCATTAGTAACTTTCTCGATGCTGTAGTTGTATGACTGATCTTTTGACCTGAGATGATACTACTGCTCGCAGTGAAGCTGCTAAAATTTGACTGACACATCAACATGGATCTCAAGGAGCCCTTATAGTGGATGTTGATGATAGTTGGTTCACTGTAGGAGTGGGGTGTGCATCAAGATGAGATCTATCGATCCTAACAGAAAGGAGTAGTCCTATGAGATTTAAGAGACTGAGCCTTTAAGTCTATGGCTATAGCAATGTAATTGATGGAAAAGAGTTTTCATAGAATCACATATGGACTTAAGCTGATTGAATCTATCATATAATCGATGTTAATGTTTGATAATTTGTTCATGACCTGCCATCTAGTCGGGACTCACGATAGAGGGACTGAATCACATGTTAACTATACTAGAGGTTCATTTCAGTTCTACTGGATTGCCACTATATATTACTAGGTGTCACTAGTGGATTGTGAGAGCTCACTAGGATTGTTCTGGATCGACAATCCTTATTGAGTTAGAGTGAAATTATTCCAACCCATTGAAAAGAGTTTCAATAATACGATGATAAAGATCATTGTATATCTCACTATCAGATAGAATTAAACCTATGAGGTCACACAACAAAGAGATTAGGTCTGAAATAAGTAATTGAGCTTATAAAGTATCAATTGGGTTTAGAGAAATCCATTGGGTTCATGCTAACCTTGCTAGCACATAGTTGGACCCAATTTCTCTTTCCGTTGAGATTACTTATTTGATAAGTTAATTCTAACTTAATTATCTGTTAATAATCTATATGAATAAAATTTATGAGACTTCAATTATTGGGTGTCTAAGGTCATGGATCACATAAATTAAGGGTGCAAGTCCCTTATGAATCTCCTTGATAATTATTATGGGGCACCACTTTGATTTGATCAATTTGGATGTGTCCATTAATTAGAGGGCCTTTGATTTTCATATAGGGTGTCTCTTGGGTGCAAAAGAGGATGTCTAATTATGGATGCAAGGCTCCAATAGTTGGCACCTAATGAGCTTCCTAATGTAAGTTGGATAACTTAAGTTAATAGGAACCCTAATACAAGTAGGACTTGTATTATGAGATTGAATAGGATTCAATCCTTATACCTATTTAAAGGAACCTCTCTTAAGGTCCCTAGAGCAGTAAAAGCAGCAGCCCCTCACACCCAAAGGCTCTCCCCACGCCCTCTCTTCCTCTCCTTTTCTCTTCTCTTGGGCGTTCTACATGCCCTTCTCTTGGGATGCGCGTCCCAAGATGTTCTTTGTCCAAAGGAGTTTGGATGCCTCTTCCTTACTGGTTTCTAGCATCTGGTAGTAGTATATATCAAGAAAAAACTTTGGAGAAGAGGAGAAGAAGAAGATCAAGGAGAAAGATCAAGTGTTAATCGTGATTCAGGCTTCGTTCAGATTCAGTAGGCTGAATTTTGGAGATTCAAAATTCAGATTATAGAGGACTGTTCTAGGCTGATCCTGAGTGGATACTCTTAGAGGCTGAATACTTGTGTAGCTAACAGAGAGCCTCATCTCTTGCAGATTCAGATTTGATGAAAGAAATTACGAAACAGGTATGTGATTTGATCACAATCTAAATTTCAGCATATATTAATTTCAGCATATGAAATAGATCCATGTGATTTTATATTTTTATGCATATAAAATTTAGATTAAAATTATTTTAATCTTATTCTCTACTGTGATATTTAAAAAATTAAGTTTTGAAACACATATGCATACTTCAAATCCCAAATTCCAACAGTGATATTAGAGCCACAGGTTTTCATATACTGAATTTTAATATACATATTTTTGAAAAGATTTTAAAATTAATTTTTTCTTGATACATGAGATGTATGGATGGATCTTTAAATCTAAAATTTGATTTTAGATTTAATTCTAGAATATATAGTTGATATGTGGATGCATGCATAGATCTGAAAATTAATTTAGAAAGAGTTCTAGTTCATGTAAAATATATACATGCATGTAACCTAAATTTTTTTATGATTTGAATTTGAATTTATATGTATGATATATGATTATATATTTAGATCATAAATTTGACTTTAATATGATCTATGATTAGCATATGAGATATATGATATTATGTTTAGATCTAAAATTTTATTTAAGATCTGATTTTACATGTATATATGTGATATATGTTTGTATGTTAGAACTTGAAAATTATTTTCATATTTTAATACTTGCTTTCATGTAAAGTATTTAGATCTGAAATACAATTTTAGAGTCTGAAATTTATATTTGTGTATGAGGATTTTGATCATAAAAAAATCAAAAATTAGATCATGTAATAGGATTACATCTAAGATTTTTTATTTGGGACATATAGGTCTAATTCGATTAAGTAATTGGTTAAATCGAATCAAGTGTTGAATTGAGTTAGATCAATTAGGTTAATGATCATACAATTATTGTTGATCAAATCGATTGAGTCCCATATATAGAATCGATTAACTTAAGGACTTAATTTGACTTGTTGATTTAAGCCCAATTCACTTGAGCTAACCAATTATGATCAATTATCCAATTAGTATCTAAGGCAAGTAATTGAAAGATAATTAATTAATTAATTAATTAATTCTGATCAATTTATTAGTGTCTAAGAAAAGCAACGGGGGGACCCCCATCAATCTCTATTTACCTGGCCAATTTGAAAGATTGAATCACAAATATGGTTGCTTGGTGGTTTGATTTAGCCCATGCCAATTACATCAGTCTTGTGATAACTGATTAGATGAGATCTAAACTCAAATCTCTTCATAAGATATTAAGTCCAAGGTCTTCTACCGTTGTAGATGTGCGGACGTGCTACCGGCATTGATTGTTCTCGACTAGTCACAGTGGTTTAGTTGTATCGAAAATACATAATCACTTTATTAGCGAAGAGTTGCTGTGGGGTAAAGATGGGGTTGGACCCAATAACTGTTAGGTGAGGGACCCAATGATGACTTTACCCCTGTTTGTGAATGATGGATCTAACTTAACTAAGAAGTACAGACAATAACTGTTAGGTGAGCCTACATGACTTAGAGATCGAGTGGCTGCAATATGCTTAGAGAAGCATCTGGACAAAGAGTTGTCCATGCATCGGTGTTTATTCATGTTACCAATAACTGTTAGGTGAGGTGCATGATATTGGTGGAATCGCAGTACCCACTAAAAATCCAATTATTATGTTAGAATTTTGGTTTCTCAACCCAGAGAGTGTGGAAGTTCTGATAAAATAGTGGGAGTCTCTTTTTGTATCTAAAAATCTCTAGAGTAAAATTATAAAATAAAATAAATATCTAATTAGAATCTTTGCTCTCTGCTATTCATTGTGTCAGCTTCCAACTCTCTAACTTGAATCTTAGATATCAATCGATTAACCAAAATCGAGTACACAGACTGGCTTACAAACTTAAGAATTATTCTTAATTTTAAAAAATTAAGCAATATTCTCTATCAAGTTATTCTAATGTTAAGAATCCATCCAACCCATAGTCAATGAGCTATACTTGACGAGTGGATGGACAATGACAATAAAAATAGGTGCTATGCATGAGTATATGTACACTGCCAACAACATGTTGATTCATCTACAAGTATTATGAGGTGATCAGAGTCGCACTGCGTATGTGATGCATGATGGACAGTCAGTCTATGATCATTATTTGATAATGATCGAAGACATTAAAGAGCTTAAAAGGCTCGACATGATCATGCATAATGAATTGCTTATGAATTTGATCCTGCGATCTTTGATTAGTTTATATGGATAGTTTATGATAAACTACCATATGAAAGAACATCATGATACTTTATCTGAATTGGTCAAAGTATTGATAACAAAAGAATCTTGAAAGAGTTTAGAGGTAAATATCTGGAGAGCCTAAAGAAACAAAGACACACCTAGAGTAGGTATGTCGAAATTACTCAATACTGTCCTTATAATTTTTTCTTCTCCTAGTTTAGCTACAGACTCTAGTGTAGAGTTGATGGAAAGGTAGAGGGCTGAGGAAGTAACCCTTGAATTGGCTATAGGACAATAGTTGCTGCTACGGCCATGGATATTTGTCCTTTGCGATCATTATTTGGATTTAGTTCTTAGAGACAGTCTTTATCATTTGCATATTGATGCATATGTGAACTTAATTGAGCAATCAGTGAATGCCATTGGATTTGAGAGATCCAAAATTGAGATAAAATTTAAAGTATATGTGGAACATATAGCTAAGTTATATTGGAAAAGAAATGATTAACAAACTAAAAAAAATGGGCTTGGGCTCATTGACTGTTGAGTCAAATCTAGTTTGTGCATCATCTCTTTGAGAAAATATGATCAAGCTACTCTTGTGGGACAAGAGAAAAAAGACCACTGAGATACATATCCTTGTACACATTTGATGTGTGTAACCCATGTGATGTGCTAACCAAGGAGTTGTCCCTACTTTGTATATGAGATACAAATCTAAAATTTTTGAAAGATTCAAAGAATTCAGATGTAAGTAGAGAAACAAATCAAAAAAATTTTGAAAGTACTTCGATCGGATCGAGGATGCAATACCATTGAAAGAAATTTTTCGATTATCTCATAAAATGGCATTATTTCATATTAGACCCCTCTTAGTAAATCTCAGCTCAATGAGATAAGAAGAGTTATGGGACTATATGAGATATGATCTGATCCATAATAAAATTTATTGATTTATTTATATTTCTTTAGGGACATATTTTATTTCTATGAAATTGGGTTCTCTTTAAACCTGTTTCTATCACATCATATAAGATATGACATGGTGAGAATTGAATCTTGATTATTTTGAGATTCAAGGATGTCCAGCCTGTGTCTAAGACAGCAGGTGGATATGCTAAAGGATAGATCTATAAAGCTCTTCCTAAAAGAGTTTGGGATATTACTTTTTGATGGGATTATAATGTGATTATGACTCAATGCTATCTTCTTGAAAAACTGTTTAACCAAGATGAAGCAGTGGGAGGAAAGTTAAGCTCTAAGAGAGTGTCTCTGAAGAGCAGGGAGCCTTGAGACCTTAGGAACATATTAATCATGAGCCAGTAGACATGTATTCTTCCTCTACCTTATACGCATAGTAGGATCTCCAATCCTCTCGAAAGGTACTTGAGTATGACTAATAGAGAATGTAGAGAAAATCGTTTCTCATGAGAGATAGAGAACATGAAGATGATCCCAAAATCTACAACAAGGTGATATGAGACATCGACTCCAAGAAAAGATGTGAAAGAGCTTTCCTGAGTAGAGATCTTTTAAAGATTTCTATATGGAATAGCCTATGAATTTCACTTCTTGTGATAGGTAATCACAAAGACTACAATATCCTTGGAGTTGGAACATTCATTTCAATGATATAATCAAATTGTTTGATCAAATATAAAAAATTATGGATTTCAAAAGAATCAGTGGGAGTGTCCAATACTGACATCGATTAAAATATGGTTGAATATAGATTTCTCTATGAAAGACATAAAGTGAGCATCCTAAAGATCTATAGAGATAGATGTAATTGGATACTTATATTTTCACAGATAAAGTATAGAGATCGGATGCTAAAAGCATTCAGTATAGAAATCTTGAAGAGAGGTCTGCTATCTTCTCGGGCATAGTCGTATGCCATAAAGTACTTGAACTGATTATACCATAATTGTCATAAGTAGATATCAGTTGTATCCAGACTGTGAGCGCTAGATTGCTGTAAAAACATCCTTAAGCTCTTAAGAAGAACTAAGGACATGTTCGGAGAAGGATCAAAGCTAGGAGTAGGAGGATACATCAATTCAGATTTTATGTCTGATGTTGATGGTAGAATATCTACATCATAGATGTGTTCCTATGTTAATATCTTGAAAGGATTTCAAATAATCGATCAGTGAAAGCTGAGTATACTGTAGATGTGTAGGATGTATTCTGGTTGTAATGTTAGTTGCAGAATTAGTTATCATACCATCAGATGTCGTGACACTATACTGCAAAAATAATGACACCATAGCCCTTACTGAGGAGCCTAGGTCTCACCACATATCCAAGTACATAGAATAGTAGAACATGCGACTACCTCGAGTAGAAATATATAGAGGTGTAGAGAGCAAACTCTATATGTGATGTGGATGATCCACTGGTAAGTCACTTGGCTAGTCTAAGACTATAGCCTGTCTTGTGAAGATAGGGCTTGGTACATGACAGATTGGCTTTAGTGCAAGTGGAAGATTGTTGGATGTATGCCCTAGAAGTCAATCTTGACTGACACATTTCATATCTCTAGGATATGATTTTATACTTATTGGATAGTTATATTATCATTCATATCTATGTGTCCATGAATCATCCAAGGGATTAACAAGATGATGACACATATTCTCAAAGAGTTAAAAATTTGAGGCATATGTCATTGATAGTTGATTCCTAAATTGCTTCTGATCATAGGATCATCATAAAAATGATGATTGATCTGGATAGAATAGTGCATGGATCGCTTCCTTCGGATAGATGGATCTCGAGTCTGCAGTGCAGAGACACTGAAGCGAGAGTGCAGGTGGTTGTTAGAGAACAACTAGCACTGAGCGTGACCAATACGAGAAGTCACATGAATGTCTGCTCACTCATTAGTGATTTTCTTGATGCTGTAGTTGTATGACTAGTCCTTTGACCTGATATGACACTACTGCTCACAGTAAAGCTGTTGGAGTCTGACTGACACATCAACATGGATCTCAAAAAGCTCTTATAGTGGATGTTGGCAATAGTTGGTCTACTGTAGGAGTGGGGTGTGCATCAAGATGGGATCTATCGACTCTAACAGAAAGGAGTAGTCCTATGAAATTTAAGAGACTGAGTCTTTAAGTCTATGGCCATAGTAGTATGATTGATAGAAAAAAAATTTCACAGAATCACATATGGACTTAAGCTGATTGAATCTATCATATAACCGATGTTAAGGTTTGACGATTTATCTATGACCTACCATCTAGTCGGGACTCATGATAGAGGGATTGAATCACACGTTAACTATACCTAGAGGTTCATTTCAGTTCTACTAGGTTGCCACTACATACTGCTAGGTGTCACTAGTAGATTGTGAGAGCTCACTAGGATTGTTCTGGATCGACAATCTTTGTTGAGTTAGAGTAGAATTATTCTAACCTATTGAAAAAAATTTCAATAATACAATGATAGAGATCATTGTATGTCTCACTACCAGATAGAATTGAACCTAGGAAGTTACATAACAAAGAGATTAGGCCTGGAATAAGTAATTGAGCTTATGAAGTGTCAATTGGGTTTAGAGAAACCTATTAGATTCATGATAACCTTGCTAGCACATGGTTGGACCCAATTTTTCTTTTCGTTGGGATTACTTATTCGATAAGTTAATTTTAACTTAATTATCTACTAATAATGTACATAAATAAGATTCATGAGACTTTAATTATTGGGTGTCTAAGGTTATGGATCACATAAATTAAGGAAGCAAGTCTCTTATGAATCTTCTTGATAATTATTATGAAGCGCCACTTTGATTTGATCAATTTGGGCGTGTCTATTAATTAGAGGGCCTTTGGTTTTCATATGGGGTATCTCTTGGGTGCAAAAGAGGGTGTCAAATTATGGGTGAAGGGATCCAATAGTTGGCATCTAATGGGCTTCCTAATATAAGTTGGATAACTTAAGTTAATAGGAATCCTAATACAAGTAGGACTTGTATTATGAGATTGAATAAGATTCAATCTTTATGCCTATTTAAAGAGACCTCTCCTAAGGTCTCTAGAGCATCAAAACCAGCAGTTCCTCACACCCAAAGGCTCTCCCCGCACCCTCTCTTCCTCCCCTTTTCTCTTCTCTTGGGCATTCTACATGCCCTTCCCTTAGGATGCGCATCCCAAGGTATCCCATGATCAAAAGAGTTTGGGTGCCTCTTTCTTGATAGTTTCTAGCATCTGGTAGCATTATATAGCAAGGAAAAACTCTAGAGAAGAGGAGAAGAAGAAGATCAAGGAGAAAGATCAAGTGTTGATCGTGATCCAGGCTTCGTTCAGATTCAGCAGGCTGAATTTTGGAGATTTAAAATTCAGATTATAGAAGACTATTCCAGACTGATCCTAAGTGCATACTCGTAGAGGTCAGATACTTGTGTGGCTAACAGAGAGCCTCATCTCTTGCAGATTCAGATTTGAAGAAAGAAATTGTGAAACAGGTATGTAATTTGATCACAATCTAAATTTCAGCATATATTAATTTCAGCATATGAAATAGATCCATATGGTTTTATATTTTTATGTATAAAAAATTTAGATTAAAATTATTTTAATCTTATTCTCTGCTATGGTGTTTAGAAAATTAAGTTTTAAAACATATATGCATGCTTCAAATTTTGAATTCCAACAAAAGCAACTGTGAATACTGGAAAAAAATTTTCACGAGATTTATAAATGAACTCGAGTTGAGCCAATCTTACATATGACTAACGATGGGATCTAACGAGTTCTTCATGACCTCTGTCAAGTTAAAACTCATGATAGAATGACTGAATCATACGATAACTGTACCTAAGAGTTCGTATTTTTATTCTATTGGGTTGTCACTGTATACTGCTAGGTGTCACTGATAGATTATGAGACTCATCGAATATCATTTTGATGATCGATGATCTTTGAAGGGTAGAATTGAAAATATTTTAATCCATCAAAATGAGTTTCGATGATATTGTGACGGAAATTATAATATATCTCACTACCAAATAGAATAAAATCTATGGAGTCATACATTAAGAGATTTAATCTCAAATTTGTCAATTGGACTTATGAAGTTTCAATTAGGTTAAGATTTATTGAAATCCTATTAGGTTTATGAGAACCATGCTAGCACATGATTAAACCTAATTTTTCTCAAAACTTTGATTTGATCAAGTTCATAGCCTTGAACCTAACTTAAATCCATTTAAATTTAATTGGACTCTTAACTATGAGCTTAAGAGGACTTGATTAAGTTAATTAGTTGACATAATTATCTTAATATTATCTTTTTTTTATCTCCTAATTATCTCTATGTATGCATGTGGAATAAATGGAAGAAAGGGTGGCACCTATTTTTGTTTTTGGCATGAAATGAACGCCAAATCCTAGGATATGGCAGAGAGGCCTACCCCCTCATATGTGGCATGGTGTGGAGGAGAGATAGTGGGGCCACGCTCCCTTTTATTTGGCTAGAAATCCCTTTGTGGGGTGCCAAGGCCCCCTCATATATGGCATGGTGTGAAGAAGAGAGAGTGGGGCCACGCCCCCTCTTATTTGGCTAGAAATCTCTTTGTGGGGTGCCAAGAGCCAACTCTTGGCGCCCCAACTACCTGACATATTTTAGATGGGCGCCTCTTGTATCTCCTTAAAGGGGCTGATCATATACCATTTTTATCTGATTTTAATTGAAACGAATCAGATTAAAAAGTAGAGGATTCTTATGAGATAAGGATCTACCTTTTTAAGATAATTGGTTCCTATTTTGTGTCAGGATAGTGCCTATATAAAGGGTATGACTCTAGGATTTCTAGCTAATTATTTTTGATGAAAAATCTCTCTCTCTCTCTCTCCCTTCTCCATGCCTCCTCTCCTTCCTCTCTTCTCTTCCATGCCTAAAAGTTGGGCGTCCCCTTTTCCACACATCAAAAGGTAGTACTTTATGACTTCAAGAGTGAAGATCGAAGAGAAGAAGAAGAAGAAGACTGTTGATCAAGGAGTTGATCCCATAGTCTAGATCAAGATATTGATCAAAGTGCTCAAGGCTGAGATTCTTCTTGAAAGGAAGAGTCTTCTATGAGAAGAAATCAGATCAAGATTGATCCTAATGGATATCCATAGAGGTCGGACACTTGTGCAGCTCGAGCGTCTACGAATCGATGATCATCAAAAGTGGTGAATATCTACCCATACCAAGGTAATGAGATCTAATCTCATATTTATTTCTAAATTTTAGATTGTATATATGTATTTTCTTCTAAGTTTGGATAGGATTAGATTTGATCTTTTGCATGTGGGGTTAAATGGTTTAATCCATTTTATTTTTCACTGTATATTTTAAAAGTTTTGAAATCTACACATGCTACCCATCCGATTTTCTAACAATAGTATCAGAGCCATAGGTTTTTGAAAACACATATGATCTAGGATTTAGATTAGGTCTAAGAGTTTTAATAATTTAAAATCAATTTTGTGCTGATATAAGGTTATCCTAGTATAGGGTTTACCCTCTATATTGCAAAAGTTGTCTTAGCACAAGGTTGACTGATTTTGAAAACTATTTTCAAAATAATTAAATCAAATCTTTTAGATCTAAAAATTAGCATATATGATATGTTTAATTTTGAGTTTAGATCAAAAATTAGAATGATTAAAAGTTCACATCAAACTGATATAAGATTGTCCTGATATAGGGTTTACCCTCTATATTGTAAAGGTTGTCCTAGTTGGATGTGAATAAATTTTTGAAAAGATATTTTTAAAATATTTTAATCATTATTTTAGATCTAATTTTATATATATTTGATATGTATAAATTTAATTTTAGATCTAAAATTTAATATATATGTGATGCATATTTAATTTAGATTTGAAACTATATATATTTGATATATGAAATTAGGTTTAGATCTGAAATAATTTCAAGATCATAAGCCACTAATTGCATGCAATGAAATATAATCTAAAAATTATTTTTAAATCTAAAATTATATTATTGCATGTGGGTATGGATTGAACAATTTATGTCTAGTGATCAAACTACAATTAGGGTCAATTGATTAGATCATACTAGAATCTATTTTTGATTTTGAGCAGTTGATTGAACCTAATCGTGGATGATTAGGATTAGATTAAAGGGGCTCAAAGTCGAGTTTAGTTATAGTTGATCGTATCGATTCATATTTTGATGTGAGTTGATTGACTCAAGATCGAATTTGACTCAGTGGTTCGGATCCAATTCAATAGGTTAACCTAATCGATTCTAATCTACCAATTTGATGTCTAAGGTAAGTATTTAGATGGTGGTTATTTAATTGGTTCTATTATCTAACCTGACTAATTCTAATTGATGTTTAAGCAAAGCAATGGAGGGACCCCTACGCATCTTAACTTACCTGGCCATCTTAGGAGATTCAGTTTTGTGTTAGGTTACTTGTTGACTCGAGTTTACCCATGCCAACTAAGATGGTTAGGTATATTGATGTACTGACCTAATTTAATCAGTTAGATGTCAGATCTGTTAATTTAGAAGAGATCTAAACTTAAATATCCTCATTAAATATTAAGTCTAGAGGTCTTCCATCATTGTAGAGATGCAGGTGCCTTTCTGACGTTGATCATTCTGGGCTGGTTACAGTGGTTCGATTGCATCAGAAAGGTACAACCATTCTATTGACATTTGATATCCTAAGGTAGAGATGGAGTTGGATCCAATAACTATTAGGTGAGGATCCCAATGATGGCTTTGCACCTGCAGGTGAACGATGAGTCTGACTTAACTAAGAAATATGCCAATAACTATTGGGTGAGGCCACAGGGCTTAAAGACCAAGCTCACTGCATCTTGCTTAGTGAAGCAATGGATAAAGTATTGTCCACTCATTGATCTGTACTCATCAATAATTATTAGGTGAGGCATGTATAGATTAATAGGACCACAGTATCCATTTGAAATCGATCACATATAGATTTTCATTTCTCCACCCGGAGAGTTTGGAAGACTCAAGAAAATAGTGGGAGCCTTTGTTTGTTTTTAAAATTTTTAGAACAAACAATCTTATAAGTATAAAAATTTAACTAGAAATTATTCTCTCTGCAGCTAACCATATCGAGTTCAAACCCCTTAGCCTGAATCTTCGATACAAATAGGTTGATCGGCACCAATTATAAAGACTGACTCTAAAATTTGAGAATTATTCTTAATTTTAAAAAACTCACACATGTCCTAGATCAAGAAGTGTTAGATGTGTGCCCTAGATGCCAGATTGGCTGACACATTCCTGTACAAATGTAAGGACAAATATGTAATTTTGACTATAAATGAATAAAAGGGTTATTCTACTATCACATTGTGTACATTATGTCTGTGATACATCTTTTGAGTTAGTAGGAATGTTAATTCATATTTTCAAGAGTTAAAAATTTAAGACATGAATTTACATAACTAACTCATAAACAGCTCCTGACCATAGGATCATCGGAAGGATGGTGATCGATTCGGAAGATTGGTATATGATCGCTTCCTTAGGATAGATATGTCTTAAGTCTATGGTGTGGAGACACCAAAGCGAGAATGCAGATATTCATTGAGAATGAGAGTACTGAACGTGACCACCTCAAGCAGTCATAAGGAAGTCTACCTTTTCATCGATGACTAGCTCGATGCTGCAGCTGTGTGTCTAGTTCTTTGATCTGAGGTACATCGATAGTTTATTTTGAGTGTGTTATAGTTTGACTACACCATAACTCGATCTCCTAGCCATTCGAAACCCTGAGGTGTATGTTGGCTGTAGCATATTCATTGTAGGAACCAAATTGCACCAAGATGGGATCTATCAACCTCGATAAATGAGAGGAGTAGTCTTATGATGATCGAAAGATCGAGTCCTTAAGCCCATGGCCATGGCAGAGTGAAATAATGGAAAAAAAATTTTCATTGGGGTTTCACATCAGACTCGGATCAATCAATTGATTCATATGACTGATGTTGGATTTGACGAGTTCACCTTAACCCTAATTCAGTCGGGACTCATGATAGAGGAACTCAATCACACAGGTAGCTGCACCAAGAGGTTCATCTTTATTTCTGATGGGTTGCCACCATATACTACTAGGTGTCACTGATGGATTTTGGGAGTAATTAGGATGATCTTGATGATCGATCATTCTAATTGTTTGAATCAGAAGAGTTCTGGTCCATCGAAAGGAGTTTCGATGATGTCGATGATGAGATCACGACATGTCTCATTACCATATGAAAATGAACCTAACTGAGTCACACAAACAAGAGTTAGGATCTAGATGTCATCAATTGAGTTAGTCCAATTCAATTGATTTGGATTAGATCCAATTAGTTTCAAAAAAAATCGTGCTAGCACACGATTGAGCCTAACTTTCTCCTCGTGTAATCTTTTCTATCTCGACTGAGTCAAATGTGATTTGACTCACTCAGAGAATCTTGAGAAGATTTCTCACAATCTGACTAGAGCCAGTCCAGCTCAGAAAGGACTTGTCTTAATTCATAAGATGAATTTAAGACAACCCTGCTAATTCTTGTCACCTGTCATTTCTGTTTTAGGATATTGGTCAAACGTTGACTCATGGATCTTGGACTGAAGGCCACTTGGCAAGAGATCATTGAAGATTTTTTATGGAGTGTCCACCTACTAAATTGAGCCTCAAAGTGGATGCCATATTCAGATTGGGCATGCATTCCAAGTGGATAAGGATAGAGTCCCATGAGATGAGGACTCTGATCCCTTGATCAACTTGGACTGTGGGGCACAAATCTCACTGTGCTTATCCAATGTTGGTGCCAACAGTAGGAGAGATTGTGGGGATTCTTATCTGATATAATCAGATGACATCACTCCATCAATCAAAATTTTTTCGAAATTAATTAAAATTTTTTGATTGGTCGAATGATGTGGCACTACATGGCGCAGTAGGGTCTATTTAAACCCTGTCTGTGCCTAGGGTTTATGGACTCTGCTCAATAACCAGTAAAAGCCTAAATCCTCTCCACTTCTCCATGCCCCTCTGCTCCTCTCCCTCTGCTCTTCACATCCAAGAGGTTAGGCATCCATCTGGTGCTTGTCCAAGGCGTGGTGGCTCCTTGATCAAGAGGCTACAGCAATCTGTCGAGAAACTGCTGTTCCAGCTTCAGAAGCTCTTTTGAAGAACTTCCAGATCAGATCTACATCTAATTTTTGGAGCAAAGATTTGCAAGGAGAATATGATCCAGATCCTACCTGAGTGGATACTGGTAGAGGCCAGGCGACTGCGTGGCTATTTTAGAACCTCGGGTATTGCTGCGATCATCTACAGGGTAATCTAGTTACCCTAGAGGTATTTTTCTATTTCTCATAATTTTAGATTTAATTTTAGATTTAATATTAGATAATAAGAATTAGATCTAATAGATCTTAGATCTGAAATAATTATAGGATAATTTTTTATAATATTCCATCAGATCTCATTAGATCTGGAAGATCCTACAAGAAAAAAATCAATTTTTTCCTTCAAGAAGTGCTTGTGTTACCTGCTCGCCCATCTGCTGATCAACGAGCTGCACTTAAGAAATGGATGGATAAAGATAACAAGGTGAAGTACTACATCTTAGCATCCATATCCAATGATCTTCAACAACAGCATGAAGATATAAGGACTGCCAGTGCGATGTTGGTTCACCTGCAAGAGTTGTATGATGAACAGAGTCGCACAGTTCGCTTTGAGATCTCTTAGAGACTTTTTAGAATGAAGATGCGTGATGGGTAGCCTGTCAATGATCATTATCTAACAATGATCAAGGATGTAGAGGAGCTTCAGAAGCTTGGAATGAACATGGACAAGGAACTACAAGTGGATATGATCCTCCAGTCTCTTCCTGATTCATATGGGTAGTTCATCATAAACTACCATATGAATAAGATCGATGCTACTTTGCTTAAGTTATTGAATATGCTGGTGACTGCAGAGGGCACCTAGAAGAGTTCAAGGGGTATAGTTCTAGCTGTAGAGCGAGCTTCCTCCAAAAGAAAGTCTTCTTTTAAGAAGAAGAAAAAGTCTACAAAGAAGCAAAATAACGAAGCCAAGCTCAAGAAATAGGTTCCTAAGAAGGCCGACAATAAAAAAAAATATTTTCATTGCAATGTCAAAGGCCACTGGAGGAGAAATTGTCCAACCTACCTAGTGACTGTCAAGAGCAAGAAGAAGGATGGGTCTTCTGAAGGTACATCTAAAATGCTCATTATTAAAACTAATCTAATAGTTTCTTCTTCTTCTAGTTGGATTCTTGATTCTGATTTAAGTGCTCATTTGTGTATTTCAATGTAGGATCTTGAAGAAGTTAGGGGGCTGAGGAAAGGTGAGATCACTCTCCGAATCAGTAATGGAGCAAAGGTTGCTGCTGTGGCCGTCGGAATTCATCCTCTGCGACTACCATTAGAACTTAGTTTATTTTTGAAAGACTATTACTATGTACCTGTAGCCAATAAAAATTTGATTTCTATTTTTATGTTGGCACAAGATAACTATAATTTTAATTTCAATAAAGATATATATTCAATTTATTTCAAAAATAAAATTATTGCATGTGCTTTCTTGATTGACGGTCTTTACCATTTGCATACGGATGCGAGTGTAAACATTAATGAGCAAATAATGAATGTCATAGGATCTAAGAGACCTAAAGATAGGATTAGCTAAAAGTATCTATGGCACCTTAGGCTGGGTCATATTGGAGAGGATAGACTCAACAAACTGGAGAAAGATGGTCTTCTCAGACCATTGACCCGAGTCTTATCCAGTCTGTGAATCGTATCTTTAAGAAAAAATGGTCAAGCTGTCCTTTGTGGGATAAAGAGAAAGAGCCACTAAGATATTAGCCCTAGTACACACTGACGTGTGTGATCCTTTTGATGTACAAACCAGGGGTGGCTATATCTACTTCATAACCTTTATTGATGATTATTCACGATATGTATTTGTATATCTGATGCATCGAAAGTCTGAAGCCTTTGAAAAATTCATAGAGTTCAGACATGAAGTAGAAAAATAGATCGAAAAATCTATAAAGGTTCTTCGATCAGATCGAGGAGGAGAATACCTTAGTGGAGAATTTTAGATCTATCTCAAAGATAATGGCATAGTCTCACAGTGGACACCTCCAGAGACACCTCAGCTTAATGGGGTATCCGAAAGGAGGAATCGGACTCTATTAGATATGATCCGATCCATGATGAGCTTCATAGATCTTTCTGATTTTCTCTGAGGATATGCTTTGCTTTTGACGATTCATCTCTTGAATCAAATTTTCTCAAAATTTGTTCCTATCACACCATATAAGTTATGGCATGGTAAGAAGCCAACTCTTGGGTACCTCAAGATTTGGAGATGTCTGGTCCATATCAAGCAACAGCAGTCAGATAAGTTAGAGGCTGGTCCTTTAGGGCTTGTTTTATAGGGTATCATAAGAAAATCATGAGATACTACTTCTATCTTCTTGAGGATCACAATGTGATTATGAGCCGCCATGCCATCTTCTTGAAAAAAGAGTTTATCCAAGATGGAGGCAGTGGAAGAAAGATTGAGCTTGAAGAGAAAGTCTCTAAAGAGCATCGAGTCTAAGAACCTGAATCCAATAATGAGCCAGTAGATGTGATACCTCCTCCACCTCATAGGTCAAGTAGGATCTTCCATCTTTCTAAAAGGTACTTAGGTATTCTTATAGAGAATTTAGAGGAAGCGTTCTTTATGGGAGATAGGGATATTAGGAATGATCTCAAAATCTACGATGAGGCAATGTTAGATGTAAACTCTGAGAAATGGATGGAAGCGATAAAGTCAGAAATTGACTCCATACATTCCAATCAGGTTTGGTCCTTAGTAGATTTACCTAAAAGTATTGTACCTATTAAGTGTAAATAGATTTATAAAAAAAAAGATTGGATCGGATGGTAAGGTAGAGACCTATAAGGCAAGGCTAGTCGTGAAAGTTTATAGTCAATGCGAAGGCATCGACTATCATAAAATATTTTCATTCGTAGCCATGCTGAAATCCATCCATACTCTGCTTGTCATAGCAGCATTTCATGATTATAAAATTTAGCAGATGGATGTGAAAAGTACCTTCCTAAATGGATATTTTGAAGAAGATATCTATATGGAGCAGCCTCTGAATTTCATATCCAGTGATAGTGATCACAAGGTCTGCAAGTTGCAAAGATCTATATATGGACTTAAGCAAACATCTCAGAGTTGAAACACTTGCTTCAATGATGTAATCAAAATATTTGATTTCATTAAAAATAAGGAGGAGCCATGTGTGTACAAAAAGGTCAGTAAGAGCACTGTCACATTCCTCATATTGTATATGGATGATATCCTCCTGATTGAAAATGATATTTCCATACTGACGTCGGTCAAAATATGGTTGTCAAAAGAGTTCATCATGAAAGATCTAGGAGAAGCTTCTTACATTCTTGGTATAAAGGTCTATAGGGATAGATCTAAGAGAATGATAGGACTCTCACAGCATATGTATATAAAGGAGATGCTAAAGAGGTTTAGCATGAAAAACTCCAAGAGGAGTCTTTTGCCCCTTAGACATGGCATTCATCTCTTCAAGAAGATGTGTCCTGACACACCTAAGGAGATCCAATGCATGAGCAAGATTCCTTATGCTTTGGCAATAGGGAGCCTCATGTATGCCATGTTATGTACACACTCTGATACAGCACTTGTCATGAGTGTCACAAGTAGATATCAGGTGAATCCAGATGAAGAATATTGGATTGCTATTAAGAACATCCTTAAGTACTCGAGAAAGACTAAGGATTTGATGTTGGTCTTTGGTGGAGGATCGGAGCTAAAAGTTGAGAGATATATCGATTTAGACTTTATGACTGATGTCGATGATAGAAAGTCTACATCGGGATGTATCTTCTTATATAATGGTGGTGCAGTTAGCTGAAAAAATTTCAAGCAGTCGATCATTATAGATTCGATCATGGAAGCCGAGTACATCGCCACCTCTGAAGCTGCTAAAGAAGCCTTTTGGTTCAAAAAATTTATTGCGGAGCTGGGTGTGATGTTATTAGATGCCATTGTACTACACTGTGACAACAACGGCACCATAGCCCTTGCTAAGGAGCTTAGGTCTCACCAGAAGTCTAAGCACATAAAGCGGCAATTTCACATCATATGCGAATATCTAGAAAAAAAATTTATCGAAGTACAGAAAGTGGACTCCATGCTGAATATGATGGACCCACTGATCAAGCCTCTCAGCCAACAGAAGATCGAAGCTCACCTTGAGAAGATGGGTCTTAGGTATATGGCCAATTGACTTTAGGTCAAGTGGGAGTTTGTCAGATTTGTGCTCTAGAAGTCAATTGTTGGCTAATATATTATATAATTTTAGGGCCTAAACTTATACTTGTAATCTTTTTAATATCAAGAAAGAGCTTTTTCATTCCAATTATATTTATGTGTCCATGATTTATCTTAAAAATTAATAAAGATGATTTTTATATATTCTTAAAGAGTTAAGAATTTGAGACATACATTAATTAGTGGTTAATTTCTAAATACTCCTGATCAAAGGATCGTCACAGAGGACAGTGATCAATCCATTTGAGATCGATGCATAATTCACCTCCTTTGTGAGTAGATGAGTCTCGGATCTATGGTGTAGAGACACTAGGGTGAAGGTGCGAATGGTTGTTAGAGAATAACTTGCACTGAGCATGATCAACACGAGAACCACATGAATGTCTACTCACTCGTCAGTGATCTTCTCGATGCTGCAGTGGTGTGAGTGGTCCTTTGACCTGTGGTGTCATTGGCTATTCGCAGCAAAGCTATTGGGTTTGACTGTACGTTCCTTTGATCTCTAGCCATTCGGATCCTTGCTGTGTATGTTGGCTTCAGTAGGTTCAGATTTGCTGTTTAGAGTAGGATGTACTTAAATAGAATCTATCGACCTTGATAGAAAAAGAGAAGTCCTATATGATTTGCGAGACTAAGTTCAGAAAATCTTTAGCCAAAGCAAGTGTGAATACTAGAAAAAAGTTTTCATGGGATTCACAAATAAACTCGAGTCAAACCAATCTTGTATATGACTGACAATGGAGTCTGACGAATTCTCCATGACCTCCGTCAAGTCGGGACTCATGATAGAAGGACTAAATCATATAATAACTACACCTAAGAGTTCATACTTTCATTCTACTGAGTTGTCACTACATACTACTAGGTGTTACTGATGGATTATGAGACTCATCGGATGTCATCTTGATGATCATGGCCCTCGAAGGGTAGAATGAAAAATATTTCAATCCATCGAAAAGAGTTTCGATAATATTGTGATGGAGATCATAATATATCTCACTATCAGATTGAATGAAATCTATGGGGTCACACATTAAGAGATTTAATCTCAAATTTGCCAATTAGACTTGTGAAGTTTCAATTGGATTAAGGTTTATTGAAATCTTATTAAGTTTATGGGAACCAAGCTCGCATACGGTTAAACCTAATTCTTTTCAAGACTTTGATTTGGTCAAGTCCATAGCCTTGAACCTAATCTAAATCTATGTGGATTTAATTGGGCTCTTAATTGTAAGCCCAAGAGGATTTGATTAAGTTGATTAGTTGGCATAATTATCCTAACATTATCTCTTCTTTATCTCCTAATTATCTCTAAGTATGCATGTGGAATAAATGAAAGAAAGGGTGCGCCTATTTTTATTTTTGGCATGAAATGGGTACCAAATCCCAGGATATGGTAGAGGGGCCCACCCCTTCTTATGTGGCATGGCATGGAGGAGAGAGAGTGGGGCCACGCCCCCTCTTATTTGGCTAGAAACCCCTTTATGGGACACCAAGAGTTAGCACCCCAACTACCTGACATATTTTAGATGGGCACCTCTTGTACCTGCTTAAAAGGGCTGATCATATACCATTTATATCTGATTTTAATTAAAATAAATTAGATTAAAAAGGTAGAAGATTCTTATGAGATAAGGATCTACTTTTTTAAGAAAATTGGATTCCTATTTTGTGTTATGGTAGTGCCTATATAAAGGGTATGTCTCCAGGATTTCTAACTAATTGTTTTTGGTGAAAAATCTCTCTCTCTCTCCCTTCTCCACATCTTCTCTCCTCCCTCTCTTCTCTTCCATGCCCAAGAGTTGGGCATTTTTTTTCCACATGCCAAGAGGTAATGCTTTGTGACTTCAAGAGTGAAGATCGAGGAGAAGAAGAAGAAGGCTGCTGATCAAGGAGTTGATCCCGCAGTTCAGATCAGGGTATTGATCAAAGTGCTTAAGGTTGAGATTCTTCTTGAGAAAAAGAATCTTCTACGAGGAGAAATTAGTTCAAGATTGATCTCGATGGATACTCGTAGAGGTCAGACACATGTGCGGCTCGAGCGTCTACGAATCCGTGATCATCAGAAGCGGTGAATATCTACCCACACCAAGGTAATGAGATCTGATCTCATATTTATTTATAAATTTTAGATTGTAAATATATGTTTTCTCCTATGTTTGGGTAAGATTAGATTTGATCTTTTGCATGTTAAAGGGTTTAACCCATTTTGTTTTCTACTGCATATTTCAAAAGTTTTGAAATCTACACATGTTGCCTACCTGATTTTCTAACACCTTTCTCTCTTCCTTTCACACCTTCAAGAAGAACTTTTCTTCTCTATTTTTTTATGATAAAAATTAGATCTAATCTAATTTTTTATACAAAAAATAATATAAAATTCTAAGTCCTAGAAGAACTAAAAAGAAATGACCCAAGAGAAGAACCGTTCTTCTCTTTTCTTCTCCCTTTTCTTCATGATCTAGAGCCCTAGGAAGCCCCCAACGCCCAAATAATTTTTTTTGATATTTTTTCTCTAAATTTTTATATTAAAAATTAAATTTAATCTAATTTTTATACTAGAAAAAAGAATCAGAGAGAAGAACTCCTTCTTCTTCAAGGCTGTGCACTAGAAAGAAAACCTTTCTTCTTCCTTTTCTCTTTAATCTAGAGCCCTAGGAAGGCTCCAACCTCCAACTAGATTTTTTTTGGTATTTCTTCTCTAAATTATTTTGTTAAAAATTAGATCTAATTTGATTTTCATGCTAGAGAAAAATAAAAAAAAATCTAGGAGAAGAACTCTTTCTTCTTCAAGGGCTGCGCACTAGAAAGAAGATCCTTTCTTCTTTCTTCTCTTCCTCTTATTAGGAAAAACTTTTCTTCCTTATTTTTTTATTGTAAAACCAGCTAAGGAGACCCTCTTTGATGCCTAAGAACCAGCAAGTAAAGTCATAAAAAATTCTTTCCAAAGGTGCTTGAACTAGGGGCTTTATGTAGGAGGATATGGGGCATCCAACCCTTGGACACCCCTCTCCTAAAAACTTGGCGACAAGAAGAAGGGGGGGGCACTATTTTTCTCACAGGATCACAAAGGGGGCACAGCATCTTCTTTGGGCGTGGGTTCTCATGGTAAAAGGAGAGGAGGCATAGGAAAATTAATAGTATATGGGGTTTACGAGTTGGTTAAATCCTATTCCAAATAGGACTCATGATTCTTGGTCCAACTCTAACTAATTCTTGGATCCAATCCTAACCAATTTAGGATCTAATTATAACAAACTAACAATTAGGTCTTAGCCTAATTAAAAAACTAATTAGGCCCTAATCCTATTAGGAAGTTAGTTAGATTAAAACCCCATCTGTGACAAGTAATTTTTATTCTATAGGGCTTGATCCAATCAAACCTATTATTCAATAGAATTTGATCCAATCAAATTTAAATCAAATTAAATTGAATTTTTTTTAATTAAATCTGATTTGCATCTCTAAGATCAATTAGAACAAATCTTGTTATCCATTAGGGCTAGATCCAAGCAATCCAAAGCAAACCTAATTGAATCCAATTCAATTAGATTTGATCCAATCTTCATTGCTCAATCAAATTGAGCCAATTAACAATTAAATTATTAATTAATTATTTTTTTAATTTATCAATAATTAGTAAATAATTTATTGCAATCTTTGTATAGGATTAATTATCAATCATATTGATAATTAAATCCTTCAATGATTCATGATCGTCGATCAACCGTTTGATCAAACAGGTTCTTCTATATGTGTGATTCCATAGGTTCGAACCTAAACTGATAGTACAAGAATAATTTCTGTACTAATTAATATAACTATCTAGCAATGAGATTCAACATCCGGATAGATCAAATATATATCCAGAATACTTAAAAATCTATATGGATATAGTTACCATATAATTCATCCCTTTAACTCTCGATGCTCAAGGATGACTTAGGGTTAAACTGTCAATCCTTGATAAGTGGTCCATATTATGTCTCAACCTCAAAAATTCTGTGACTTCTCACTAGGACTACTCTGGTCAGAGTTTTGCTGACTTGAAATACAATGATGCATCATCTCTAATATTACTTGGAACGGTCAATCTCATCTTGACTCGTACTCAGACTTTACAAATACTTGACTGTATCTAAAAATTTTTTATCATTGAATTAAAAATTCAGATAGTCCAACACCAAAGCACAGTGAGTTACTTGCAAGTCAATGAGGTAGTCTCAGGTTAGAGAGACACTTATACCCATATCCCATCAGAGCAACCGTGACAGTAGAGTGCTCCGGAGTTGGTCACACTCAGTGAAATGTACTCCTATATTTCATCCGTATGCCATACTCATATCACCACACGTCTTGGTTAAGAGGACAACCAACTAATATGGCATGTAACGACCTACACTCGATACGATTATCATTTTTGTAATAATTATATCATTTGGTCATAATCAGGATTTAAGAACTACATGATAAATCTTCTTTTATCATTTTAGAAGTAGCCCTAAGGACTTCATCATAACACATGAGTTCTATTTGGAAAGATGTATTCCTTTTGATGAATCTGTCAGATAACATTTATCAATTTATAATTCATATACATACATGGAGCATAATCATTTACAACCTAGATGATTAGCTTTAGGACATATTTTTCAACAGAACTATCTTTACAGCCGCACTTCATTTAGCATCGCTCACCACCCAGATGAGCCTATCGTGCTCTTCGGTCAGCTTGCACCTCTATGCAAAGTGTTTCTTGTGAGTTTGCTCGGAGCATGCCCTCAAATAGTTTATTTCTACTGAAGCCTTCTCATATTCCTTCTTCATTTTTGGAAGTTTCTATCTTGCTTCGGTTGCCTCCTTTTTAGCCTTCCGAATCTCTCTTTTGAGGGCTTCAACCTGAAGTCAAATTGGTAGGGTTGCCATTATAGGTGAGTGTTCGGCATTGTATTTACATCAGTCAAACTGAGATAAACATATCATAATAACCATAAGTCAAAGAATGAGATAAAAATTACTTTTTTCATTAATATAAAAGTGTTCATTACATCAACAAAAAAAAAGAAAAGGTACAAAATTTAAGTATTTACAACCTCAGCCTGAGGATCGATGGAGGAACTAGGGTTAGTTTTGACAAGCTTCGATGGAGAGGAAGCTTCGGCAGTGGCAGATGTTGGCACATCTCTAGATGCTGGACCAGACCTTGGATGTTCTCCAACTATAGTAAGGTCAGTGGCCGGATCTCCCATAACTCCTCCTTCTTCCTCTTCATCCAGAAAGGTCAGGTCCAGGTCCAAGAAGCATGCTGCTATCTTTTTGTGGTAGTCATCTTGTCCGACACCATAAGTTTCCTAGATGAAGTCAATCTTCTCCTTAAAAAACTCCTCTGATGCCCAGAAAGCCCCACTACCAGACACCTAGCCTTAGCGATCTGGCCTTCAGCCTTCTTCTTGACCTCTATAGCCTTGGACTGGGCTACCCATCGCCTCTTCTTCTCAGAGGCTAGGTTGGTCTTGACCTTTGCCTTGGTAGCTTTGGCCTTGTTTAGTGCCTCTTTTAGACATTTGGCTTCAATCTCAGCCAACTCAATTTTCGATCGAGCCTCGGCCTCCATAGCTTCCACCTTCTTTTGCACCTCAGTGGTCTCTGACTTGGTAATCCTCAACAAATTAATAAAGATGATGATATGATGGCCCAGCTTTACCTAAGAAAAGAAAGAGTCAACTATCAAAAAAAAAAGAGAAAAGAAGAAAGAAAAGAAAAGAAAAAGGACTCAACCGAATGAAGGTGGTCACGGCCTCCCTCTATCGTCTTCCGATGCTCTGCTGCTCGATGTTGCCCAGATCAACATCAAGTACATCCCCTTGATCATGTGGCGAGCAATCTTCTAATCCTCAAAGGTGGCATCCATGGGAAATGAGGATGGGCCCTCCCTCCATCCGACAGATATTTTGGTGGATTGTTCAGCTCGAACAAATGCCCCCTTGGCATGAGGGGTGGGCAGTGCTGCAGGCTTCGAGGGGTGAGATTGGATTAGGGGAGCTGATATGACTCCTATCTAGGCAAAAAAAGATGAAGGAAGCATCTCTCTTTGATCGACTTTGGAGGGCCTTTGCTTCTTCTTGGTCCCTACGGCGGCTGATGAGGATGCCTTCCTCTTCTTCTGCACATTCTTCCTCCTTAGCACTTCAAGCTCTTCAAGCCTCATATTTGCAACAAGCTAGAATAGGTCAGAAAGAAAAGAGTGGGAGAGAGAAGATAAGGTGAACATCAAAAGGCTGCTAAACTAACATCTGAAGTCAATCAGGCTGAGACCAGCATGGAAGAGAGTCTGCTCCGACAGCAGTTCCTATAAAAAAGAATCTTATACTTTCATAAAATTTTAGAGTATTTTGTGTCCTCTCCCCTTATGTTCAGGATTTGAAAATAGAATTCCTTGGCCGACCCCAGCAAGAAAATCTTAGACTCTCAATGGAAGAGTTCGAAACGAACAAAAATTACCCTTCCATGCATGAACTGAAGAAGGGCCCCCCTTTATCAAAGCAGAGACCCCTTGTGTAGGAGAGATATACCATCAATTTCTGGTATGCCTCTTGATAGTGTAGAAAGATCGGATGAGAAAAATGGATGGTTCAACCCCGATCAAGATACAAAGGGTGATGAAGCCAACTATGAAATGAAAAAAGTTTGGGACAACTAAACAAAGGAAAATGTTGAAAAAGCCAAAGTGTTCTATGATAAAAGAATGAATGGGTATTTTGAATCTGACTGGAAATGCTTCTTCATACAGATTGATTCTACTAAGAGGAGGATCACCGATCCTACCACTTGATCTCGAAAGTTCCAACTCAAATGAAGTTGGAACCCCAAATTAGGCCCGAAACAGACTCAGATCTTCTGAGTCCAAAATGGAACCAATGGTGTTAGGTGCAAAGGGTGGATCAACATCATGCCCGACATCCAAAACCTCTAGATTTTCTCCTGAAGGAGAATACCCAGAGGACCAATCTTCACTGGAACTATGGAAGCAAGCCATTAAAAAATGGAAAATGACTAGAAGAAGAAAAAATAAGAGAAAATAAGAAATTAAGGAAATAGAAGAAAACAAAGAAAGGAGATGGAGGGGAATCAGCAGAAGGAGAGGAGGACTGACCTACATGAAGTATAGGAGCGATCGACTGAAGAAAGTCACCCCAAAAAATCATTGGTAACCCAAGGAGACAGGGAGAAGTAGTTGGAGAGGTGGTTTCTCAAAGAGAAAGCTAGAAACCTGGTCAGAGGGAGAAAGAGAAAATTTAGAAGTGTAAGGGAGGATAGAATGAAAATGCGGTCTCTTTTTATAGGCACATAAAGATTGGTACAGTCTAGATATCGAATCTCCTTCCCATCGGATGGTTGACATCTAGAGCACCCTTATTGGCCAACAAAAACTAACAGTTGGCTCATTTATGGGTTAGGCACGAAATGAAGCATGCCATCCTTTGAATTTTGTAAAATCACCTTATTTTATTTTGGTCATGATTAATCCTTGACATGACCCTTCCTTTCATCGAAAAGGCACGGATACATCATTTCAGCTGTGTGTTTTCGGTAGCCATGGATTAATATACTCCCTTCATTCAAACCTCCTATGATTCGAACTCAGAAGTAGGGGGCATGTTTTGGGAGATGATATGTCACCTGCACCAAAGATATGAACCAGTGCAGGACCCATGATGAAGTATGCAAGGTCATTGCCATAATATCGATCGAAGATAAATAAATACAATCCCAATGGTAGGCATGTCAGCACAGAACTATGGCAGATCTATACTGAAAGAAGTCATTCAGTACATAATGAAGCAGTGGACGATCTCACTTCGGACCTCACCGATCTTCACTCTTTAACTGGGTCCCTTCGAATGAAGCTTCTTGATAGAAAATCCTATCGATTCCATTTTGGCCATCGATCCTAACTTCGGCTATCGATTCTAACTTCAGCCACCAACCCTAGCTTTGGCCGTCAATCTTAACTTCGATCGCTAATCTAGGCTTTAGATGCTAATTTTAGCCTCAATCATGGGTCCTTAGCCATTGGCATCAGGGTGGCACCCGACCATTGAACACTGATCCAAGAAAGGTTCTGACCCCAGCATCGTCTTCAACCAAAAGATCCCTTGCTGATCTTTACCTCTAGCCACAGGCTGCATTCCCTTCAACTATTGTCAGCTTCTATATTTGGAAAGGTTGACCCCTATATTTGAAAAGATTGACCCCCATACAGTCACATCAAGTCACATCACTTTACGTTTGACCACGCCACTTCAATGATTGGTTGCACGTTGGGTGAGGTCACGTCAAATCATGCCACCTCTAAGGGCAGCTGGTTGTATGCCGAATAAGGTGACGTCTGCTGCTAAAATCCAGATCGAACATCATGGAGTGGTATGATTGGAGAGGCTGGAATGACCTACCACTATTTTTTCCTTTTTGACTCTCGCCTCTCTATAAATAGAGGCAAAAAAGGGACCCTCCAGGTACACATATTCACACCCTATCACCCTCTCGCACTCCTCATCTATTCAAGCTTTCTAATTTAGCTGTTAAAGGATTTCCGTCGGAGCCAACTCCGATCAGGACTTATTTTGTAGGTCTCGCTATGCCTGTGATGTTCAATCAACTCTAACCACTCCAATCAGGATCAGGAATCTACTACAACACCAATAATCATCCTCATTAGCTAAGTCCCAATGGTAGTCCAACATAGAGAGCCAATTATTAAAACATGTATTAGAGTTTTAAAACCATTCTTGTTTTTACAAATTTCAAGTCATAGGAAATCCATTAAATACTCAAACACCATCAATTTATCAAAAAAATATTTCTATCTTGATAAATAATTTAAAAGTCTTCTTATGCCTAATCCATGTAATAATAAATAATATCATATTTATGTGAAGATATAGTATACCACATTATTTATTGTCACGATATAACTTTTCTAAAAAATAACTGTTAGATGTATGTCCTAGAAGTCAATATGATAGATACATTATAATAATTCTAAGATATATATTTATATTTAAATTATTAATTTATCAATAAAATAGGTATTTTTCTATCCATTCTTATTTAATGTATCCAAAAATTATCTTAGAAATTAATACATTAAACATGCATATTCTCAAGAGTTGAGACTTAGAGACATGCTAATTAATTCCTAAATTACTCTTGATTGATGGATAATCATGAAGACGGTGACTAATCTGATTAGATCGGTACACGGATCGCTTCTTTTCAAATAGATGAGTCTCTAGTCTATAATATAGAGATACTAAGCGAGAGTACGGATGGTTGTTAGAAAATATCGATACTGAGCATGACCAAATGAGAGAACATATAGATGTGAAGAAACTCTATTTTATCATATAAGAGTTCAAATTTAAATAAACTCTATTCTATCTCCCTTGGATGCCATCTATAAAAGGAAAGGGCTCTTGGGCATGGTGATTTAATGCTAAGAGAATCCATCTGAGTGCTGCTGCCTCTTTTCTCTTATTTCCACCCAGATCCACACACCCAAAGCCGCCTTCTCTTCTGGTCGACCATATAGAGAGAGAAATCAGAGAGGAAGAGATTAGAAAAAGGAGAGAAAAAAGGAAAGGAGAAGGAGTTCTCCATCACCTCTTTGTGTTTCTCTAGTGCTGCACAACGACAGTTTGCGTGTAGATCCTCAGATCATCTCCTACGACGATCGAAGAAGAAGATTAGATCTAAACTAGCGAAATGAAGATCTGAAAGAGAGCTAGCACCTCAATAATTTTTGACACTTTTGACCTACTTTAGTTTCGTGTGGATACCTATAGAGGCCGAATGGGTGTGCGGCTCTCAATGAAATCTACAAACATCCTCAGATCTAGATCTAAAGAAGAAAACTAGCACCATAAATAGGTGATTCCATCATTAGATTAAATTTTATTTATAAAATCAGATGCATGCTTCTCCTTATTTTTTATCATATGATCTAGATCTGTAGGTGTAAGATTAGATCTATGCATGCATAGATTGAAAATAGTTTTAATCTAACTTTCACTGCATGTTCAAAATAATTTTTGAAAATTCTGCATGCATAACATCTATCGAAACCCAATAGTGGTACCAGAGCCGCAAGTTCATATGCTTGAAAAATAAGATGAAATCTGATTTTTAATCAGATGGGATCTGATTTTTAATCAGATTTGAATTCATATGATTAGATCAAAATTTATATGATTAGATTTGAATTGATATGATTAGATCTGAATTGATATGATTAGATCTAAAATTAATGCATTATGAAAAGTATTTTCATGTTTAGATCTATTTTTATTCATGTATGAGATGTATGAATATTAATTTAGATCTGAAATATTTTCATTGGTTCGACATCGATATACTATAAGGTTGTCCTGGCATAAGGTTTATCCTGTTAAAAAGGTTATCCTATATCGATATTGAACAATTTTAGATCTAACTTTAATTATGTATGAGATGAATGAACAATATATTTAGATCTGTAAATTAGTTTCAAGATCATAAAATGTTAAATCATACAATTAATTTAGATCTAAAATTTAGAATTAAGATCTAAAATTTAAGTTTATGCATAATAAATTGGACATGGATAAATCAGATTAGATCTAGTAATTAAATTACACCTAGAACTTTCGATTTGAATATAATGGAATCCAATCGATTTGAGTGGTTGATCAAACTAAGTCAAGAGTTAATTAGAATTAGCTCAAAAGTGCTCCGGATCAAACTAATAGTTATAGTTGGTTGAGTCAATTGACATTCATATGTTAAATTGATTGATCCAAAAGATTTGATTCGGCTTAGTGGCTCGAACCTGAATCACTTAAGCTAACCTATTCGAAACTATTTGATTAATTGGTATCTAAGATAAGTGCTTAAAAGGTGGTTACTTAATTAGGACCCTTGATTCTATGAAGGGGGTGCCTCCCACCGATCTCCACTTACCTGATCAATTTGATAGATTGAGTCTTGAATAAGGTTGCTTGGTGGTTTGATTTAGCCTATGCCAATTAGACTAGTCATTGTAATGACTAATTAGATGAGACCTAAATTAAAATCTTCTCACACATATTAAGTCTAGCGGTCTTCCACCGTTGTAGATGTGTGGACGTGCTACTGGTGTTGATTATTTTTGACTGATCATAGAGGTTCAATTGCATTGAAAATATGCAACCACTCTATTAGCAAAGAATTGCTACAGGGTGATGATGCAGTTGAGCTCAATATCTGTCAGGTTGGAGACCCAATGATGGCTTCACTCTTGTATTGAACGGTGAGTCTGACTTAACTAAGGAGTATAGTCAATATCTATCAGACGAGCCTACATGACATAGAGATCAAATCGCTGTAATATGTTTGAGAAGTATTGGACAAGAGTTATCCACTCATCGATATGCATATTATCAATATCTATTAGGTAAAGTGCACATACATCGGTGGAACCACAGTATCCATTAAAAATTTTTATCGCATTAGGGTTTTTATTTCTCCATCCAGAGAGTGTGAGAGATCCAAGAAAATAGTGGGAGCCTATTTGTTTCTAAAAGCTTTTAAAATAAATATAAAATTAAGTACAAATATTTAACTAGAATCTCTACTCTCACAGTTTAACCATATCAGCTCCAAACCCTTTAGCTCACATCCTAGAGTCCAACCATCTAACCAAAACCAGTTTCTAGGACTGGCTCAAAAACCTCAAGATAGTCTTGATTTTGGAAAAGGTAGGGTATGTTCTCGATCAAGACCCCCCTGCTTTGCCAATCCATCCTAGTGCTAAACAGAGGGCAACACAAGAAAAGTGGATGGATAATGACAATTGGATCAAGTGCTATATACTGGCTTTGATGACAAATAAGTTGTAGAGCCAGTATGACCACACGTGAATTGTTAGGGCTATGATCACTCATCTACAAGAGTTGTATAGTGAGCAGAGCCGTACTACGTATTTTGAAGTATCGAAGAGACTTTTCAACTCCAAAATACATGAGGGGCAATTGGTCCATGATCATTGTCTGACTATGATCAAGGACCTAGAGGAGCTTAAGAAGCTCGGCCTTATGATGCAGAAGGAATTGCAGGTGGATTTGATCCTGCAATCCCTTACTAGTTCATAGGATTAATTTATAGTAAATTATCATATGAACAAGTTGGACTGTACTTTCTCTAAATTAATCAATATGTTGGTTACTATAGAAGGGATCTTGAAAAGTTCAAGGAGCTCTGTTCTTGCTATAGAGCAAGCACCTTCCTCCCAAAAAAAGTCTTTTAGGAAGAAAAAGAACAAGCCTATGAAGAAGTAGAAGAAGGAGAAAAGGCCAAAGAATGACACTTCGAAGAAGATTGCAGACAAAGAAAAATATATATTTCCACTATCAGAATGATGGCCATTGGAAGAGGAAGTGTCCGTTGTACCTGAAGAGCCTGAAGATTAAGAAGGATGAGAAACCTTCAGAAGATATACTCGTTGTTGAATCTAACTTAACAATATCCTCTACGTCTAGTTGGGTATTAAACTCTGGTTCAAGTGCTCGCATTTATACTTTTATGTAGAGTCTAGTAGGCAATAGAGGATTGAGATATGGTGAAATGATCCTTCGGATTGGCAATAGAGTAAGGGTTGCTGCTGAAGCCGTTGGAACTTATCCTCTTTGACTACTGTCAGACTTTAGATTAGTTTTAAAAGACTGCTATTATGTACCTGTAGCTAGTCGACATCTGATTGCTGTATCTGTACTAGTATAAAAAAATTTTATATTCAATTTTAATAAAGATTTTAGTTTGATTTATTTGATAAATAAATTGATAGCATATGATCTTTTAATTGACAGTCTTTATCACTTGCATGTTGATACATGTGTAAATATAAATGAGCAATTAGTGAGTACCATAGGTCATAAATGATCTAGAGATGATGTTAACCATAAGTATATTATAGAGATTTGCGGTGGTCCCATAGCCTTGGAGGTGACCACAGGTGGAGTTAGTTCGATAGGCTCCAAATACACTATGACAGATGCGATCATAGACTAGGATAGGAGTGATCCTAGGGTGATGGCGGTGCATAGCTTTTATAGACTCAAGGTTCAACGATAAGGACTTAGAGAAGCTTGGTTAGGGCTCTAGATACTTGGGACACACGGTGGAGCAAAGAATCAAGCAAAGGGCTTCTGCCAATAGAGGAGCCGATTCAAACTGCAAGAATAGATGCACGAGATTTTTGTTTGGGTCTGGGATCAAGTTTTGATCCTAGGATCCTAAGACCTGATTTAATGTGTCTTAAGAGGACTAACTCAAGGGGTGAGTGCATGATCAAACCATGGATGTACATGGGTTTGGATGAGTGCATTTGGGTTAGTCAAGAGCAGTTTTTTAGGTTTGGATTTTGACCCATTATATAGGCTATATACATGTAACGTGTTACAAGAGGAATGAATTGAATCCTTTTCTTTTGAAACCCTCATCTCTCTCTTTTCTCTCTTGTTGCATGCCATATAGGAGGGGTAGCAAACCCTAGCCACCACCTCTAAGGAAGGAAAGAAGGGAGGTGCTCCCTTCTCAAGCAAAACCCTAGTGCCGCCTCCTTTATGTGCGGTTTGCTGGTGTTTTCAAATCTCCACATCTTGAAAAATTGCATAACATATATATGACATCTTAGACTTGACCATATAGGAGAGGATAGGATAAATAAACTAAAAAAGGATGGTATCCTTGACTCATTGAATTCAGAGTCATATCCAGTTTATGAATCCTGTCTTCATGAAAAAATGATCAAGCTATCTTTTATGAGAAATGGAGAAAGAGCCACTAAGATATTTATCCTAGTACACACGATGTGTGTGGTCCATTTAATGTGTAGGCTAGAACTGGTTAGCACTACTTTCTTACCTTTATCCATCATTTTTCATGGTATGGATATGTATTTCTTATGAGACACAAGTCAAAAGCCTTTGAAAAATTTAAAGAATTCATAAATGAAGTAGAAAAATAAACAAAAAATTTTTTTAAGATTCTTCGATTAGATCGAGGAAGAGAATATCTTAGTAGAAAATTTTTGAGTTATCTCAAGAAAAATGGCATAGTCTCATAATTAGGAGTGCAAATGAATCAGATCAGATCGAGTCATGAGTGATCTCGATCTGATCCAATCCTTTGATTGGGTCCTAATGTTGGATCCAGACCCAACCCAATTGAAAATCAGATCAGATCGAATTAGATTCATGATCAAAAAGTTTATCCCATTGGATCTTTTGGATCTGGTTGGGTCTATGTATAATCCGATCTCAATCTAAAAAATTTAGATCCAGCTTGAGCCCAAATCATAGTTGGGCTCAGTTCATATGATAAACTAACAAATGTGAAGTTTATGATAAAAGAAAATAAATATTTCTTTGCCTTAGCTATTAATTTATAAGTAATATTCCAAAATCTTGTTAGATATATGTCCTAGAAGCCAATATGGCTGATATATTGTAATAACTCTAGGACCTAATTTTATACTTAATATATTGATTTGATCACTAAAAGGATAAGTTTATTTTTTATTCAAGTGTGATATCTCTTTGAATCATCCATGAAATTAGTTTTTAATACATATTCTCAAAGAGTTGAGAATTAGAGACATGTATTTAATTCTTAAATATTTTCGATCATAGGATCATCTTGAGGATAGTGACTGATCCGGATAGACTAGCGCACAGATCGCTTCTTTCAGGATAGATGAGTCTCTAGTCTACAGTATAGAGACACTGGACGATGAGTGTAGGTAGTTGTTAGAGAACAACTAGTATTGAGCGTAACCATATGAGAGATCACTTGAATTTCTTCTCGATTGTCAGTGATCATCTCGATGCTGTAGTGGTGTGATTGGTCCTTTAACCTGAGATGGTACTGCTGCTCGTAGTGAGGCTGCTGGAGTTTAATAGACACATAAATATGGATCTCAATGAGTCTTTGTGGTGGATATTGACGACAGTTGGTCTACTGTAGGTGTAGGATGTGCATCAAGATGGGATCTATCAATCTTGATAGAAAGGAGTAGTCCTATGAGATTTGAGAGGCTAAGTCTGAGAATTTATGACCACAGTAGTGTGATTGATGAAAAAGAGTTTTCATAGAAGTCACAACTAGACTTGAGCTAATCGAATCTATCATATGACTGATGTTGAGGTTTGACGATTTATCCATGATCTGCCATCTAATCGGGACTCATGATAGAGAGACTGAATCATATATTAACTATATCTAGAGGTTTATTTCAGTTCTATTGGGTTACCACTACATATTGCTAGGTATCACTGGTGGATTGTGAGAGCTCACTAGGATTATTTTGGATCGACAATCCTTGATGAGTTAGAGTGAAATTATTCCGACTCATTGAAAGGAGTTTCAATAATACCTTAATAGAGATCATTGTATATCTCACTATCAGATAGAATTGAATCTATGGGTCACACAATAAAGAGATTAGATCTAAAATTAGCAATTGAGCTTATGAAGTGTCAATTGGGTTTAGAGAAATTCGATTGGGTTCAAGGTAACCTTGCTAGCACATGGTTGGACCAGATTTCTCTTTTTGTTTGAATTTTTTATTTGATAAGATAATTTAAACTTAATTATCTATAAATAATCTAAATGAATTAGATTCATTGAACTCCAATTGTTGGGTGTCTAAGATTTTAGATCAATTGAATTAAGGGTGCAAGCCCCTTATTAATTTTTTTGATAGTTATTATGGGGTGTCACCTTGATTGGAGCAAATTGGGCGTGTCCTATGATTAGAGAGCCTTTTAATTTTATATGGGGCATCCCTTGGGTGTAGAAGAGGGTGTGTTTAATTGGGTGCAAGTACTCCAAGAGTTGGCGCCTAATAGGATTCCTAATGTAAGTTAAATAACTTAAGTTATTAAGAAACTCAATGCAGGTAGGACTTGTATTATGAGATTGAATAAGATTCAATCCTCATACCTATTTAAAGGAACCTCTCCTAAGGTCCCTAGAGCATCCATCCAGCAGCCCACACACCCCATAGGAAGTGCCCACACCCTCTCTTCCTCTCTCCCTCTCTTCTTCCTGGGCGTCCCACACGCCCCCACATCTTGGGCATCCTCCCTTCCCTTCCACACCAAGGCTGGTTGGGCATCCCTCCTTGCTGGTTTTTGATGTTTGGTAGTAGCACAAAGCAAGAAAGAAAGGCAAAAAAAGAAGAGAAGAAGAAGATCAAGGAAAGAGATCAAGTGCTGATCGTGATTTAGGCTTCGTTCAGATTCAGCAGGCTAAATTTTCTTAGAGAAAAAAATTCAACTTGAAGAGGGTTGTTCCAGGCTGATCTCGAGTGGATACCCATAGAAGTCAGATACTTGTGCAGCTGAAAAAAAGTCTCTTCTCTTTCAGATCCAGATTTGAGAAAAGAGATTGCGAAACAAGTATGTGATTTGATCACAATTTGAATTTTAGTATATATCAATTTCAACACATGAACTAGATCCTTGTGATTTTATATTCTTATGCATGTATGATTTAAATTAAAAGTATTTTAATCTTATATTTTACTATGATATTTAGAAAATAAAATTTTGAAACACACATGCATGCTCCAAACCTCAAATTCCAACAGTGGTATCAGAGTCACGGGTTTTATATTGCTGAAATTATCATACATGTTTTGAAAAAGATTTTAAAATTTGATTTTTTTTCTTGATACATAAGATGTATAGATGAATCTTTGAATCTAAAATTTAATTTTGGATTTGATTTTAGAACATATAGTTGATATGCAAAAGCATGCATAGATCTGAATTTTGATCTAGAATGATTTCTTGTTCATGTTCACATGATATGTAGATGCATGCATAAATCTAAAATTTTTATGATCTGATTTATAATTCATATATGAGATATGCAATTGTATGCTTAAGGTCATAAAATTACTTTTGATATGATCCATGATTAGTATATGAAATATATGATATCATGTAGT
The DNA here is from genome assembly GCF_000442705.2 of Elaeis guineensis. NCBI lineage: Eukaryota > Viridiplantae > Streptophyta > Magnoliopsida > Arecales > Arecaceae > Elaeis > Elaeis guineensis. The sequence goes on along the minus strand of NC_026004.2, from coordinate 90,520,901 downwards.
AGATCTGAATTTTATTTAGATCTGAATTTTACATACATATATATGATATATGTTTGTATGTTAAATTTAAAATTTATTTTTATAATTTAAAACTTATTTTTATGTAAAAAATTTAGATCTGAAATTTGATTTTAGAATCTAAAATTTTTGATTATGCATGAGGATTTTGGTTATAAAAAAATCATAAATTAGGTCATGTATGATTGCATTTAAGATTTTTGATTTGAGTCATATAGGTCTAATTTGATTAAGTAATTAATTGAATCGAGTCCAGTATTGATTAGGATCAGATCAATTAAGTTAAATGATCATGTAATTATTGTTGATCGAATCGATTAAGTCCTATATATAGAATCGATTAACCTAAGGATTTAATTTGGCTCGATAGTTTGAGCCTAATTCGCTTGAGCTAACCTGTTTGGATCAATTGACTTATTGGTGTCTAAGATAAGTAATTAAAATATGGTTATTTAATTAGTTCCATTCGTTTATCTGGCTAATTTATTGGTGTCTAAGGAAAGTAAGGGAGAGATCTCCACCTATCTGTACTTATCTGGCCAATTTGGAACATTGGGTCATGAATAAGGTTACTTAGCAATTTGATTTAGCCCATGCCAAGTAGATCGATCATATGATAACTGATTAGATGAGACCTAAATCTAAATCTCTCCACAAATATTAAGTCCATAAGTCTTCCACCGTTGTAGATGTGCAGATGTGCTACCGGTGTTGATGGTTCTCGATTGATCACAGTGGATCAGTTGCATTGAAAACATGCAACCACTCTGTTAGCAAAGAGTTGCTCTAGGATAAGAATGGGGTTGGATCCAATAACTGTTAGGTGAGGGACTAATGATGGCCTTGCACCTGCTTGTGAACAATGGGTCGGGCTTAGCTAAGAAGTGTAGGCAATAACTATTAGGTGAGCCCACATGACTTAGAAACCAAGTTGCTGCAACATGCTTAGAGAAGCATTGGGATAAAGAGTTATCTATGCATTGGTATGCAAGTTACCAATAACTGTTAGGTGAGGTACATGGCACCGGTGGGACCGCAGCACCCACTAGGAATCCTTTATCGTGTTAGGGTTTTCATTTTTTTTCGAGGAGTGGAGGGATCTGATAAATTAGTGGGAGTCATTGTTTGCATCTTAAAGTCTTTAGAAGCAAATATAATATTAAGTACAAAAGTCTAATTTGAATCTCTACTTTCGTAGTTAAACCATGTCAGCCTCAAATCCTCTAGCCCGCATCCTTGAAACCAATTGTTTGACCGGTGCAAATTACAAAGACTAGCTCAGAAATCTTAGGATTATCCTGATCTCAGAAAAACTAGGTCATATACTCAATCAGGAACCCATAGTGTTACCAAACCATCCTACTGCTGAGCAAGGGACTGCTTTTGAGAAGTGGACAGATGAAGACAGTTGGGTCAAGTACTATATACTGACTTCTATGTCAAATGAGTTGCAAAGTCAGTATGAGCATATGCCCACTGCCAAGACTATAATCACTCACCTGCAAGAGTTGTATGGTGAGTAGAGCTGTACAGCACGCTTCAAGGTTTTTAAAAGATTCTTCAGCTTGAAGATGATAAAGGACAGTCGATCCATGAGCACTGTATGACAGTGAACAAGGACATTGAGGAGCTTGAAAAACTCAGGCTGGATATACAAAAGGAATTGTAGATGGATTTGATCTTTCAATCCCTTACGAGTTCATATAGTCAATTTATTATAAATTTTTATATGAATAAACTTGATTGCACTTTACCTGAATTGATCAGCATGTTGGTCACTATGGAGAAAACCTTGAAGAGTTCAAGAGGTACTGTTCTCACTATGGAGAGGACTTCTTTCAAGAGAAAGTCTATTGAGAAGAAGAAGGTTAAATCTACTAAGAAACAGAAAAAGAAGAACAAGCCAAAGAAGAAAGTTCCTAATAAGGCTGAAGCAAAGAGAAAATATTTTCATTATCATATTGAAGGCCATTGGAGAAGGAACTGTCCAACATACTTGGAGAGCCTAAAGATCAAAAAGGGTGATAAACCTTTTGAAGGTATGCTCGTAATTGAATCTAACCTTATGGTTTCTTCTACTTCTAGTTAGGCATTAGACTCTGGCTCGAGTGCTCGTATATGTACCTCAATGCAGGATCTGATAGAAAGTAGGAGGCTAAGGGAAGATGACATGATCATTCAGATCGACAATGGAGCAAAGATTACTGCAGAGGCCATTGACACTTATCCTCTTCGATTACCATCTGATTTTAGATTAGATTTAAAAGACTGTTATTATGTTCCTGTAGCTAGTCAGAATTTGATTTTCGTGTCTATGCTAGCATAAAAATTTTTGAAATTAGTTTCAATAAAAAATTTTATTTCATTTATTTATGAAATAAATTGATTGCACGAGATTTTTTAATTGACAGTCTTTATCACTTGCATGTTGATGCGAATGTGAACTTAAACGAGCAAATAGTGAGTGTCGTTGGCCAAAAGAGATCCAGAGATAAAATTAACCAGAAGTACTTGCAGCACCATAGACTAGGCCATATTGGAGAGGATAAGATAAACAGACTGGAGAAAGATGGGATCCTTAGCTCTCTTAATCCATAGTCGTATCCAGCCTACGAATTTTATCTTTGAAAAAAAAATGATCAAGTTACCCTTTGTAGGACATGGGGAAAGAGCTACAGAGTTACTTGCCTTGATACACACCGACGTATGTAGGCCATTTGATGCACAGGTTAGGGATAGTTATGCCTACCTCATTATCTTTATCGATGATCTGTTTAGATATGGGTATGTATATCTGATGAAACACAAGTCTGAGGCCTTTGAAAGGTTCAAAAAATTTAGACATGGAGTAGAAAAGCAAACAGACAAGCCCGTTAAGGTTCTTCGATCAGATTGAGGAGGTGAATATCTTAGTCAAAAATTTTTAAGATATCTTAAGGATAATGGCATAGTCTCTCAATTGATGCCTCTCAGAACATCTCAGCTCAACGGGGTATCTGAAAGGAGGAACAGGATCCCATTAGATATGGTCAGATCCATGATGAGCTTCACTAATCTATCCTTATATCTTTGGGGACATGCCTTCTTAACCACCATTCACTCATTGAATAAGGTTCCATCAAAGTCTGTTCCTACCACATCGTATGAGATATGGTTCAGTAAGAAGCCAAGTCTAGGTTATCTTAAGACTTGGGGATATCCGACCTATGTCAAGCGACAGATGGTGGATAAGTTAGAGGATAGATCTATTATAGCTCATTTTATAGAGTATCCTAAAGAATCCATAGGATACTACTACTTTTCACAAGACCACAATGTGATTGTGAGTCAGAATGCCATATTCCTGAAAAAACAGTTTATCCAGGATGGTGGCAGTGGGAGGTTTGTTGAGCTCGAAGAGAAGGTCTCTGAAGAGCCAAGAGCTATAGATCCTCAGGAACCTGTTATTCATGAGTCAGTAGTAGACGTTCCTCTACCACCTCATAGATCTAGCAGGATCTCCAACCTCCTAAAAGGTACATGGGTATACTTACGAAGGAAGTAAAAAAAATATTCCTTATGAAAGAAGAGTGCCCTACAAGTCAATCGTAAGTGTATTGCGATAGGACTTTCTTTAAAATTTTTTAACTCATAAAATGACATTTATTATTTGAGGCATTGATTTATTATATTAGCTATATCTTAATACATTTAAGATTATGATGAACCCCAAAGATTAGGATAATGGTTTTAGGAGACATGAATGGATCATGCTAGTGAGATCTAAAATCCTAATCCTAAATATTCTTGATCGTAGGAGCATTGAGTCAGAGATCAATATTCCAAATAGACTGGCACATCCTATGTATGCTTAATGGAGAGGATGGCAGATCTCACTAGCCACTTGTATGAGACACTAATACAACGATGTGGATGCTCATTTGAGAAATAAGTCCACTGAATTGACTCGATGAAAGAGAACATCTAATGGAAGCCTTATTTGCATGTCAAAGATGGTTCTCTAAGTGGGAGTTGTGCAAGTAATCCTTAGATCTGAAACCACCATGGAATCTTGTGCATATGAACCCATATTTTGGTTCATACCCAGACATGGCATTAAGACATGTACGAGGTGTTCTGGATATGGTGGAGTGTGTATGAAGGTTGTGAGTAGATCAATATGGAATCGATCACTCCTAGTAAGAGGAGATTGCATCTTGTATATTCTCAATCCTAGATGACTCAAAAAAGTCTTTTGGCTAAAAGCAGGAAGGAGATTAGAAAAAATTTCTAATGCTTCTTCATTGGAGTCATTATTGGTTAATTGAGAATTGATATGAATATTTATTTGAGTTTTACATGATTTCATACTCATAAACATATTCAGGGTGCAAGGATGATCGAAGGATTGAATTACACGGTAATTTATCACTGAAGGATAGATTTGGTATTTTTATCAAATTTTACATCTTTTGGGTAGTCATGATACGTTGCTAGATATCAATCTTGATTTGTAGGTTTTTGACCGAATTAAAGAATTTAATTCGATTGCCAATTAGAAATGATTCTAATTATTGAACTCGGGTTAGCTCGATTGGACCAAAATCGATTAGATTGAAATCTAATCAAATTTGGTCAACTTATATCTGGTTCTACTACCGGTTAGATATGGAACCCAATGGGTCACACATATATAAAAATTGGTCAAGGACCCTTTTAAAAAGATTGATTGGAATTTTGGATTCAATCAGGGTTCCAGTAAACATGCTAGCACATGTGGAAACCCTTGCTCCTTTGGAGACCAATTTGGTCCCATCCCTTGCTAATTAGCTAGCCTAATTTGGTAGACATTTGGGTCAAGTCATATCACTTGAAAGTAGTCTAAATTGGGACACCACATTTCATGTTAACACCAATTATGAAGAGTCCAAGTTGTGATGGACTCTTGGTGCAAAACAGGTTCTGCGTACAAGTGTTGGCTTGGGCAGAAGAAAAAATATTATTTTTTGTGAGATTAAAATTATGTGTAGTAGCTCATATCACCCTCCATCCTCTGATACACATCTCAAAGTATGAGATATATTTTTTTTAGAATTTTTTCAGACTTATCTAGATGCCAAACGGATGCCATAAGTCGGTCCTGATGCCAGCGTGCGTGGTGATCAGCACTCGCGTGAAGAGGTGCGAGGATAGCATTCTTCCGTGAGAATTTTATCACCATTTTTGATTTTTTAGAATCTAGATTGAATCTCCAATCCATGTGGATTTTTGAAGATTTTTTTTGATTTGAGAGGGGATATGAAAACATCCCTTCTTTGGTTGCACGCGAGCAGACCAGGGTGCTGATCGACGTATCATGGATAAGAGTCCTTCTGCTTGAAGGAACTCTTATCTCTGATAATCAGATCAGATATGCCTTTTGGATAAGGCATGTTCCTCTCTTTTGGCATCTCTCTGGTGGCTATAAATAGGCCGAGACACTGGGTATCTGATGAATCGAAGAGAGATTTCCAATTTCTCTCCTGTTGCTCTCCTTTCTTTCTTACAACCTATCTTAGTTTTAAGACAAGGCTTTGGGATTTAAGACAAGGCTTTGGGATTTAAGACAAAGCCTTATCTGGTCCTAACAAGGGTTGTAAGGGTCCTAAAGAAAGAGAATCAAAAATTCAGAGGAGGTTCTAAGAGGGTGAGGTCAGGTTCTTGAAGAAACTTGATCGGTACGAGGCTAGTCGAGTTCTAGGGGCTAGAACTCTTGAAGCAAGGTGAAGAAGGAGCACTGTCTTTGGTTCAATTTTCATGTGGATCACCATTGGAGGGCGGACATTTGGACGTCTTGTGGAAATTGAGATTAATACTATAGGTATTCTTCTTATCTTAATTTATATTTATTATGCTTTGATTATTATAGTCAAGAGTTTTTGGACATTAGAGCTTTCAGTGCATTGGGTGTTTTGAATGAAAATTTTAAACACCTAACCCTTCTGCTGTGCCACCGAAACTCAACAGTGGTATCAGAGCCCATCTTGATTTATATAATCAATTATTAAATTATTATCTTGATTGTGATCAAGCATGAGTTTTTGATTTGGTTCAAGTCGGGTCAAAAGTTGAACCCGATTGAACATCCAAACCCTATCATGTCTTAGAGATATGTTTTAAATATAAAATGTATGATGTATGTGTAAAATTTTCTTAGTAGCTTAGTACTCTAATTGAAGTTCATCACCAGGCCATCCGATCATAAGAGCAAGTAGGGTTCAAAGATCCTCTCTTCCTATTCAATAGGGTACTCTTATAGCATGTAGGGGTGCCACTGTGATGTTCCAAGAAGAAGAATCATGAAAAGAGTATTTTATATTCATACATGTTATTAAAACTTCATGCATATATGATATGCTTGAGATATTTAGTTATAATCATATTATATGATTTTGCTTCCATATCTTGGAGATATGATAAGATGCCATAATTAGTTGTTATGATTATTAAGATACAACTATTATAGTGTATTCTTGTGATAGATTGAATTAGGATGTGTTTGAAACTATTAAAGCTCTCATAAAAATCATATTAAGTCGTAGTGTTGTGAACTGAAGCTGACCTATTTTCTTGAATCGATTAATTAATTGTTGTCTAATGAGTGTTTCAAGTACGGTGGTTATTTAATTGGTTTCGTTGCTGATCTGACCAATTTTATTGGTGTCTAAAAAAAGTAATGGAGGGACTTCCACCAATCTTAACACTTTTCTGGCCAATTAGGTTAGTTCGAATCTTGAATGAAGGTAGCTTAGTATTTTAAACACTACTAAGGGCCTTCCTTCATGCTAGGTTAATGTTACATCATGAACTATGGCTAGTTTGTTGTGTTACTATAAGGCTTGTCATAATGATTGATATAACATAATTCTGATGCATAAAAGATGCTTACAGTAATTTTGGATATACTGCTTTATTGTGCTAACACAAGGGCAATTATATTCGATTTTGACTATATTGAAATGAAGGGTCTTACTTAACTAAAATATTATAGCTTGTTGTGTTAACACAAGGCTAATAATATTTTAGAGACCAAGATAAAATATTGAAAATTGCATGAGATGTAATTGGAAAGAGTTTCCTACCTATCAACTCATAAGGGTTTGTTGTGTTAACATAAGATTATTATGAGGAATTAGGGTCTCAATTCCACTAAGATAAATATAAAATATATCTCATTTATCATAGGAGAAGACTATGGTATCTGATAAAATAGTGAGAGACATAACTAGTTTTAAAATTTCTCATCTAGTTATGTATGTCAAACATGAGTGGTCTGCTTATACTATTATTTTATGTAAATTTAAGTCTATATTATGGCTTCTTTATTTTTACCTCATGATATAATAAATAAAACTATGTTGACTGATACAACTATGTGGATTGGTTGAGGAACTTACAACTTAGGTTTATATCAGAAAAGAACTCTGATATTCTAGATATTTCTGACCCTAGATTGGTCAGTAATAATGAGAAGGTAATGATATCCGTATGAATATTATTTATGGTAAATTTGAAAATTAACAGTATAATTGCAAGAATAATCTTGTAAGATTGAAGTAGGGTGCAAGTGTAACACCAAAAGGTGTGTATATGATACAGACATATTTTTCAATTGAGTGATTCAGACTCTGATATTTGGGTATTGGATACCACCTGTGGATCTTACTTTTATAGTTCGTTACTGTAACTACAAAATATCAAAGATCTGAAAAGAGGTAACCTCGAGCTTTATGGTGCAAGTGGAGAGTCCATTAGCACAGAGGCTGTGGGAACCTGTATGCTTGATTTACCTTCAAACAAAACTTTAGAATTAAAAGACTGTTATTCATGCCAAAGGTCATTATAAATGTTATTTCTATACCTTTGTTATTAAAACAAGGTTATGAAATAAAGCTAATGGAAAATGGATACTCCATTTTTTTTTCTAATGAATTTTATGGCAGTGGTTATATTGATAACAATCTTTTAATTCTTGCACTCAATAAAATATTTTTCATATTAAAAGAAATATGAAAAAAAAATATATGAATGTCACATATCTCTGGCATTATCGCTTGGGTCATATTAGTGAGTCAAGGATAAACAAGTTATATAAAGAAGAATTCTTTGATCCAAATGATTATGAATCATTGGGGATTTATAAATCTTGTCTCATGGGTAAGATGACCAAGACTCCATTTTCTTAATATGAAGAGAGGACAAGTGAGTTGTTAGCTCTAATACATATAGAAGTATATGGACCGATAATAACTCAGGCCAGAAGAAGATACTTCGATCTTTATAGATGATTTTTTAAGGTTCGAATATGTGTATTTTATGAAACATAAATTTAAAGTTTTTGATAAGTTCAAGGAGTACCAAGGTATGGTCGAGAAATAAAATGAAAAAAAAAAGTATCAAGCTTCTTTGATCTGATCGAGGAGAAGAATACTTATCCATTGAATTTTTTGATCATCTTAAAAGTAAAGGTATTCTCTCTGAATGGATCCCTCCTAATACGCCTCAGTTAAATGATGCAGCAGAAAAGAGAAATCATACTATGATGGATATGATGCAGTCTATAATTTGCTTCATTGATCTTCCAATATCTTTCTAGGGATAATGCCCTAGAGACTACCACATATATATTAAACAGAATGCCTTCAAAGTCTGTTGCAAGCACTCCATATGAGATATGAAATGGAAGGAAGTCTAATCTTAAACATCTTAAGACTTTGGGCTGTCTCACTTATGTCAAAAATATTTTTAGACATAAGCTTAATGCTAGATCAGACAAGTGTAGGTTGGTAGAGTATCTTAATGAAATTAATAGATATTATTTCAACCACCCTACTGAATAAAAAGTGTTTGTTAGTAGGCACGTCACTTTCTTGAAACATGAATTTATCCAAGAAGGAGGCAGTGAGAGAAATATTGAATTTATGAAAGTTCATGATCTACAAATCGATCCAGAAATACCAGTGGTTGGACCATAAGAAGATCCTCAATCAAAAGTATCCAAGGATGAGGTACATCTACTATACACACCTCCTCTTTGAAGGTCAGATAGAGTGTGTCAAGTATCTCTGAGATATAATTTTATCATTGAGAATAAGAATTCTATCAACATCATTTAAAATGTTGATTCACTGACCTATTCGAAAGCTGTCATGAATAGAGACTCAAATAGATAATTGAAAGCTATGAAATCTGAGATGGACTCAATGAATACCAATCAAGTGTAGACCTTGGTTGATGCACCTGAGGGTGTGACCCCAATAGAATGCAAGTGGATCTTCAAAAGGAAGATCAGAGTAGATAGCCAAGTAGAAACCTACAAAGTTAGGTTAGTGGCGATGGGTTTCAGTCAAAGGCAAGAAATTGACTATGATGAAACTTTCTTACTAGTGGCTATGCTCAAGTCCGTCTGGATTTTGCTTGCTATAGCAGCATACTACGATTATGAAATCTGGTAGATGGATGTCAAGATCGATTTTCAATAGTAATCTAGAGGAAGAGGTCTATATGACTCAGCCAGAGAGATTTGTCTCAAGTGGGAGAGTAAATCAAGTATGCAGGCTAATAAGATCCATCTATGGATTGAAGCAGGTTTTGAGGAGCTGGAACATCCAATTTGATATGACAGTCAAAGAGTTTGGCTTTATCAAAAATACAGATGAACCATATGTATATAAGAAGACAAGTGGGAGTTTTATTGTCTTCTTGGATCTGTATGTCATGACATACTGCTCATTGAAAATGATATCCCAATGATGCAATTGGTCAAAATTTGGTTATCAAATAAGTTTTTCATAAAAGACTAGGGTGAAGCATCGTATATACTGGGTATAAAGATTTATAGAGATAAATCTAAAAGGATATTAGGCTTATCCCAGTCACAGTACATAGACCTCATATTAAAGAGATTTAATATGGAGGTAAGTAAGAAAGGTTACTTGTTTGTAAGTTATGGTATACGTCTCTCTAAGAAAATGTGTCTTAAGACACCAAAAGAGAGAAAAAGGATGAATAAAATCTCTTATACTTCGACTGTGGGATCAATTATGTATGCCATGCTATGTACCAAGCCTGATGTAGCTTATGCTTTGGGCATAGCTAGTAGATTTCAGGCTGATCTAAGGAAGGATCATTGGAAAGCAGATGATAGCAAGTCAATATCAGGATATGTGTTTATCCTAATTAATGAGGCAGTGAGTTGGAAGAGTTCCAAACAGCAGATAGTAGCTGACTCAACTACTGAGCCAGAGTATATTGCTGCTAGTGAAGCCATTAAGGAAGCTGTCTGGATGAAGAAATTCATCATGGATTTAAGAGTCATTCCTAAGATTGAAGGATCGATGTCACTCTATTTTCATAACACTGGGACCATTATTCAAAATAAGGAACCTAGGTCTCATTATAGATCCAAGCACATCCTCAGACATTTTCATCTCATTAAAGATAAGATGTTATCTTTGAACGATTAGACAGAAAGAATAATATAGCAGATCTATTCATTAAGACCATACCACAGTAGCTATATGATCGCCATCTTAATTGTATGAGATACAAAGGTGATTAGCTTTAGTGTAAGTGAGAGATTGAAAGAAGAGTACCCTATAAGCCAATCGTAAGTGTGTTGTGATGGAACTTTCTTTAAAATTTTTCAACTCATGAAACGATATTTATTATTTGAGGCATTGATTCATCATATTAGCTGCATCTTAATATATCTAAGATTATGATGAACCCCAAAGATTAGAATAATGATTTTAGGAGACATGAATGGGTCATGCTAGTGAGACCTAAAATCCAAAAATTCTAATCTTAAATATTCTTGATCGTAGGAGCATTGAGTCGGAGATCAATATTCCAGATAGACTGGCACATCCTATGAATGCTCAATGGAGAGGGTGGTAGATCTCACTAGCCACTTGTGTGAGACACTAATACAAGGATGTGGGTGCTCATTTGAGAAATGAGTCCACTGAATTGACTCAATGAAAGAGAACATCTAATGGAAGCCTTATTTGCATGTCAAAGATGGTTCTCTAAGTGAGAGTTATATAAGTGATCCTTAGATCTAAAACTATCATGGAATCTTGTGTAGATGAATCCATATTTTGGTTCGTACCCAGACATGGCATTAAGACATGTACGGGGTGTTCTGGATATGGTGGAGTGTGTATGAAGGTTGTGAGTAGGTCAATATGGAATCGATCACTCCTAGTAAGAGGAGATCGCATCCTGTGTATTCTCAATCCTAGATGACTCAGAAAAGTCTTTTGGCTAAAAGCAGGAAGGAGATTAGAAAGAATTTTTAATACTTCTTCATTAGAGTCATTATTGGTTAATTGAGAATTGATATGAATATGTGCTTGATTTTGATACGATTTCATACTCATGAAAATATTCAGGGTGCAAGGATGATCGAAGGATTGAATTACATGATAATTTATCACTGAAGGATAGATTTGGTATTTCTATCAAATTTCATATTTTTTGGGTTGTCATGATACGTTGCTGGACGTCAATCTTGACTTGTAGATTTTTGACCGAATTAAAAAATTTAATTCGATTGTCAATTAGAAATGATTCTAATTATTGAACTCGGGTTAGCTCGATTGGACCAAAATCGATTAAATTAAAATCTAATCAAATTTGGTCAACTTATACTTGGACCTACTTCTGACTAAATGTGGAACCCAATGGATCACACACATATATAAATTGGCTAAGGACCCTTTTGAAAAGGTTAGTTGGAATTTTGGATTCAATCAAAGTTCCGGTAAGCATGCTAGCACATGTGGAAACCCTTGCTCCTTTGGAGACCAATTTGGTCCCATCCCTTGCTAATTAGCTAGCCCAATTTGGTAGACATTTAGGTCAGGTCATATCACCTAGAAGCAGTCTAAATTGGGGCACCACATCCCATGTTAACACCAATTATGAAGAGTCTAAGTTGTGGTGGACTCTTGGTGCAAAACAGGTTCTGCGTACAAGTGTTGGCTTGGGCAGAAGAAAAATATTATTTTTTATGAGATTAAAATTATGTGTGATAGCTCACATCACCCTCCATCCTCTAGTACATATCTCAAAGTATGAGATATATATTTTTTAAATTTTTTTCAGACTTATCTAGATGCCAAACGGATGCCATAAGTCGGTCCTGATGCCTGTGCATGTGGTGATCAGCACTCACGTGAAGAGGTGCGAGGATATCATCCTTCCATGAGAATTTTATCAGCATTTTTAATTTTCTAGAATCTAGATTAAATCTCCAATCCATGTGTATTTTTGAAGATTTTTTTTGATTTGAAAAGGGATGTGAAAATATCCCTTCTTTGGTTGCACGCGCGCAGACCAGGGTGCTAATCGACGTATCATGGATAAGAGTCCTTCTGCTTGAAAGAACTCTTATCTCTGATAATCAGATCAGATATGCCTTTTGGATAAGGCATGTCCCTCTCTTTTGGCATCTCTCTGGTGGCTATAAATAGGTCGGGGCACTGGATATCCGATGAATCGAAGAGGGGTTTCCAATTTCTCTCCTGTTGATCTCCTTTCTTTCTTACAACCTATCTTAGTTTTAGGACAAGACTTTGGGATTTAAGACAAGGCTTTAGAATTTAAGACAAAGCCTTATCTACTCCTAACAAGGGTTGTAAGGATCCTAAAGAAGGAGAATCAGAAGTTCAGAGGAGGTTCTAAGAGGGTGAGGTCAGGTTCTTGAAGAAACTTGATCGGTATGAGGCTAGTCGAGTTCTAGGGGCTAGAACTCTTGAAGCGAGGTGAAAAAGGAGCACTGTCTTTGGTTCAATTTTCATGTGGATCACCATTGGAGGATGAATACTTGGACACCTTATAGAAATTGGGATTAGCGCTATAGATATTCTTCTTATCCTAATTTATATTTATTATACTTTGATTATTGTAGTCAAGAGTTTCTGGGCATTAGGATTTTCGGTGCATTGGGATTTTGAATGAAAATTTTAAACACCTAATCCTTCCGCTGTGCCACCAGAACCCAACACCTTATGGGAGATAGGGGTCATGATGATGATTCTAATACCTTTGATGAGGCAATGTCTGACATTAATTTTGAGAAATGGATAGATGCAATGAAGTCAAAAATTGACTCGATGCACTCAAACCAAGTATGGACCTTAATGGATCCACCTGAAGGTATTATACCCATTGGGTGTAAATGGATATATAAAAGAAAAATAGGTACTGATGGTAAGGTAGAGACCTATAAAGCTAGACTTGTGATTAAAGATTATAGTCAGCGTGAGGGTATTGACTATCAGGAAACCTTCTTGTCCGTAGCTATACTGAAATCCATCCGTACTCTGCTTACTGTTGCAGCTTACTATGATTATGAAATCTGAAAGGTGAATGTGAAAACTACTTTCTGAATGGATATCTTGAGAAAGATATTTACATGGAGCAGCCTATGGGTTTTACGTCTGGTGATGATGATCACAGAGTCTGCAAGCTGTAAAGGTCGATATACAAATTAAAGCAAGCTTCTCAGAGTTGGAACCATCATTTTGATGAGGCAATCAAATCGTTTGATTTCATCAAAAATAAAGAAGAACCATGTGTATATAAAAAGATCAGTGGTAGTGTGATAACATTCCTCGCATTGTATGTGGATGATATTCTCCTCATTGAGAATGATATTCTCATGCTGACCATGGTCAAAAGATGGTTATCCAAAGAATTTTCCATGAAAGACCTAGGGGAAGCATCCTATATTCTCAGAATAAAGGTCTATAGGGATAGACCAAAATGGATGCTAGGCCTGTCACAAAAGTTGTACATAAAGAAAGTGCTGAAGAGGTTCAGCATGAAAAACTCCAAAAGAGAATTTTTACCTCTTAGGCATAGTATTAATCTTTCCAAGATGATGTGTCCGACCACATCTGAGAAAGTACAGTGCATGAATAGAATTCCTTATACTTCGGCCATAGGAAGCCTCATGTATGCCATGCTGTGTACTCGATCTGATATTACTCTTGTTGTGAGTGTCACAAGTAGGTATCAGTCTAATCCAAGCGAGGAGCAGTAGATAGCTGTAAAGAACATCCTTAAGTACTTAAGAAGGATTAAGAATTTATTCTTGATCTTTGGAGGAAATTCTAAGTTGCGAGTCGAGGGATATACTGACTCAGACTTCATGTCTGATCCTGATGATAGAATGTCTGCATCAGGATTTGTGTTCATTTGCAATGGTGGCATAGTTAGCTGGAAGAATTCCAAGCAACCCATCATAGTAGATTCGATCACAGAGGCTGAGTATGTCAGTACTTCGGATGCTGCAAAGGAAGACTTCTGGTTCAAGAAGTTCACAGCAAAACTTAAGGTTATGACATCGGATGCCATACCCCTCTACTGCGACAACAATGGAACCATAGCACTTGCTAAGAAGTCAAGGTCTCATAAAAGATCTAAGCACATCGAGCGGCGATATCATATTATACGTGATTATCTCAAAAAAAAATATGTTAAAGTGCGAAGAGTAGACTTTGCGGACAACATGGCAGACCCACTGACAAAGCAATTGAGCCAACCGAAAATGAAAGTCTACCTTGAGAAGAGGGGACTTAGATTTGTGACCAATTGGCTTTGGTCCAAGTGGAAGATTGTTAGATGTATGTTTTAAAAGCCAATATGGCTGACGCATTGTAATAACTCTAAGATACAATTTTGTACTTAATATATTGATTTGATCAATAAAAGGATAAGTTTATTTTCATTCAAGTGTAATGTATCCTTGAATCATCTATGAAATTAGTTTTCGATACATATTCTCAAAGAGTTGAGAATTAGAGATATGAATTTAACTTCTAAATACTTCTGATCATAGGATCATCATGAGGACGGTGATCAATTCAGATAGATTGACACATAGATCACTTCCTTCAAAATAGATGGATCTCTACTCTACAGTGTAGAGACACTGGACGATGAGTGCGGATTGTTGTTAGAGAATAACTAGTACTGAGCGTGACCATATGAGAGATCACTTGGATTTTTACTCGATCGTCAGTAATCATCTCGATGCTGCAGTGGTGTGACTGATCCTTTGACTTGAGATGGTACTGCTACTCGCAGTGAGTCTGCTGGAGTTTGATAGACACATAAATATAGGTCTCAATGAGTTTATGTGGTGAATATTGATGACAGTTGGTCCACTGTAGGAGTAGGATGTGCATCAAGTGTTGAAAAATATGTCCCAAATGCCAATCGTCAGCCTGTTGATGGTTGAGCAACCAAGAATTGTAATTGATTTGTTAATAAATAAAATATATTTTTGGTATTTTCATCATAAGTTTTTATCTTTCAATCAACTCTATTATTGTGATGAAGTTCTTAGGACTATTTAGGTTCGATAAAGAGATGATTTATCGATTAGTCCTTAAAACTGTTCACAACCAAATGATAGGCTGTTAATAAGGATGACAGCCTCTATCGAGCATAGGTTGCTGTAGGCCATATGGGTTGGTTGTCCTTTTAACCAAGGAGTGTGGAGATATTGGTATGGCATACAGGTGAGATATAAGGGTATATCATCATTGAACATGACCAACTCCAAAGCATTCTACTATCGAGAATGTCTCTGATGGGATATAGGTATAAGTGTCCCTTACATTTGAGATCATCTCAGTGACTTGCAAGCAACTCACTGTGCTTTGGTACTGGACTAACTAAATTTCTAATTCAGTGATGGAAGACTTCTGGGCACAGTTAAGTACTTGCAAAGTTAGAGTATGATCAAGATGAGATTGACCACTCCAAGAATTGGAGAAGAATGAGTCGCTGTAATTCAATTTAGCAAAATCTTGGCCAGGGTAATCCATTAGATTGATTTGATATTTTGAAATACAATATGGACAATCTGATCAGAGTTGACAGTTAAACTCTGAGGTGTCCTATGAATATTTTGATCAAGAAGATGAATTATATGAAAACTATATCCGCTTGGGCTCTAAGGATGTTGTTCTGCACATTCGACCTATCCGACCGTCGGGTATCATTGCTAGATGATCACTTCGATTGGTACAAGAATTTATTTCTGTGCTACCGACTTAGGTTCAGACCTATGAGGTCATACATATCAAAGTTCATAATCTAATCGGATGGTTGATCAATGATTAAGAATTGTTCTAGGGTTAAACGATTAAGAATTGTTCTAGGGTTAAACGATCAATACGATTGACATTTAACCTAGTGCAAATGTTGCAGGAGGATTGATTAGCAATTTGATTGTTAATTAGTTTAATTTAATTAAACTAAAGGGTTGAGATTAAGTCTAATTAAATATGATTTAATTAGATTTAGTTTGGGCTTGATTAAATTAAGTTCAATTGATTTATTGGATAAGTCAAGTGTAAGGAAAAACTAGTCCTAGTTCAATTAGGACTTGGGTCAACCTAATTTCTAATTTGATTAGAAAATTAAATCAGATTTAAATTTAATTTAATCTGATTAAATTAGAATCTTAATTGGATTAAAATTTATTTTAATTAAGTTAATTTAATTTTGGTTTGATTTGGTTTGAGAAACCAAATTTGAACAAGTCATAGATTGAATCCTAGTAAGACTAGGATTCCACCTTGCGCCACTTTAGCCCCCCACGCCCACTCTCTCTTATCCCACACCCACTCTATCTTATTTTGTGTGACAAAACCCTCTCTCTCAGGTTTTCACACACATCCAAAACTTTCCTCTCTTTCTCTCTTACATGGAATGTGGTTGTGGATCAAGTCAAAGTAGGAATTAGTTTGGATTTCAAATTCTATGAGATAGAGTTTTAGAAAACCAAAATTCTTTTCTTATGGCACTGATTTTATCCAAATTTTTTTTTAAATTTTTATGACTTTTATGGCACATAATATGCGCCCTTTACTGGTGGTCCATGACAAAAAAATAAGGAGGGGATGCCCAAGAGTTGGGCGCCCCTTGTCTTGCCTTGTTTGGATAATCCTTGATTAGGTATTTGATCTAAATAAGGACTCTTCATATCTCTCTATTTAAAATAAATTTCTTTATGAAATTTTTGTAGATTATAGAGTATTGAGAGTCCTTTGGGGGATCTAAAAATCAAGGAGAAAGAGTATTAGGGCATGGAGATCTAATAAAAACAAAACTAGGTGTCTAGGTTAGAGTAAAGAGAAGAAGAAGAGGGTCTTCTTCTAGAGTTGCTGGGTTCATCTCTTCCCTTCCTCCATCTGTAAGTTTTCTGAGAGTGTCTCATCTAAAACTCCTTCTTCTACTTTTCATCTTTGGAGCAGTCTAAATCAAGAAGAAGGAGGCATCTGATCGACCATCGAAGAAGGATCAGCGCAGTACTAGCATACTGTGCTGATTTCCTAGATCAGGACTTCTGATCGTGATTCGTGAGCTCGTGTGGATGACTCCTAGAGATCAGACATATGTGCGGCTCACAACATCATCCTCAAGCCTGGATCAGTAAAATTAGAATGTCTAACTTGCAAAGTAATAGATTTGATCTATTATATTTTACATACATTAGATGTAGTATAGAAACATGTTGATATGATCAACATGTAGGTTTTGCTCTTTATATTTTAATTTCTGATTTAATGCCATGTAATAATCATATAATAGGATCTTAGATCTAGGGATTCTCTAATTTTACAAGATAAATTTTGATTTATTTTAGTCTTCCGCTATCTGATCTTGAAAAAAATTTAAGATCTAACCCTGAAATTCTAGATCTGGTTCCTTCATCAAGATGGGATCTATCAACCTTGATAGAAAGGAGTAGTCCTATGAGATTTGAGAGGCTAAGTTCGAGAATATGTGGCCACAATAGTGTGATTGATGGAAAAGAGTTTTCATAGAAGTCACAACTAGACTTGAGCTAATCGAATCTATCATATAACTGATGTTGAGTTTTGACGATTTATCCATAATCTGCCATCTAATCGAAACTCATGATAGAGAGACTGAATCACACATTAACTATACTTAGAGATTCATTGTAGTTCTACTGGATTATCATAACATACTGTTAGGTGTCACTGGTAGATTGTGAGAGCTCACTAGGGTTGTTCTGGATCAACAATCTTTGATGAGTTAAACTAAAATTATTTTGATTCATTGAAAAGAGTTTCAATGATACTTTAATAGAGATTATTGCATATCTTACTACCAGATAGAATTGAACCTATGAGGTTGCACAATAAAAAGATTAGGCCTGGAATTAGTAATTAAACTTATGAAATATCAATTGAATTTAGAGAAATCTGATTGGGTTCAAGATAATCTTGTTAACACATGGTTGGACCCAATTCTTCTTTTCGTTTGAAATTCTTATTTGATAAGATGATTTAAACTTAATTATCTACTAAAAATCTAAATGAATTAGATTCATTGGACTCCAATTGTTGGGTGTCTAAGATTTTGGATCAATTGAATTAAGGGTGCAAGTCCCTTATTAATTTTTTTGATAGTTATTATGGGGTGCCATCTTAATTGGATCAAGTTGGATGTGTCTTATGATTAGAGGGCCTTTTGATTTCATATGGGGTGTCCCTTGGGTGCAAAAGAGGGTGTGTTTAATTGGATGCAAGGGCTCCAAGAGTTGGCACCTAATAGGATTCCTAATGTAAGTTAAATAACTTAAGTTATTAGAAAACTCAATGTAAGTAGGATTTATACTATGAGATTGAATAGAATTCATGCCTATTTAAAGAGATCTCCTCTAAGATCCCTAGAGCATCCAACCAGCAACCCACACACCCCATAGGAAGTGCCCATGCCCTCTTTTCCTCTTTCCCTCTCTTTTCCCTTGGCATCCTACACGCCCCCACATCTTGGGCATCCTCCCTTCCCTTCCATGCCAAGGCTGGTTGGGCGTCTCTCCTTGCTAGTTCTTAGTGTTTGGTAGCAGTACAAAGCAAAGGAGAAAGGAAAGAGAAGAAGAAGATCAAAGAAAGAGATCAAGTGTTGATCGTGATTCAGGCTTCGTTCAGATTCAGTAGGCTGAATTTTTTTAGAGAAAAAAATTCAACTTGAAGAAGAGTGTTTCAGGCTGATCCTGAGTAAATACCCATAGAGGCCGAACACTTGTGTCGCTAAAAAAAATCTCTTCTCTTTCAGATCTAGATTTGAAAAAAGATATTACGAAATAGATATACGATTTGATCACAATTTGAATTTCAGCATATGTCAATTTCAGCATATGAATTAGATCCTTGTGGTTTTATATTTTTATATATACATGATTCAGATTAAAAATATTTTAATCTTATATTCCACTACGGTGTTTAAAAAATAAAATTTTGAAATACACATGCATGCTCCAAATTTTAAATTCCAACAAATCTCATGGTTAAATTGAGTAAAACTGTATAAAAAATAATAATACTATAATAGCATTTAAAATTTTAATCCCACTCTATTTGCTCTATAGCTTACATATTGAATTCCATACTAAATTTAGATCGGGTTGGATCAAATCGAGTCCTAATTCAGTAAACCCAGATCTGATCCGAAATATTGAATGGATCCAATTTTAGAATTTGACTCGCCTCATTGGTCCTTTAAAATGGGTCAAATCGGATCTAAGCGAATCGGGCTGGGTCGGGTCATTGGTCAATCCAACTCATTTGCAGCCTTACTCACAATGGACTCCTCCTGGTATACCTCAACTCAATGGGATATCCAAAAGAAAGAATAGGAGCCTATTAGATATGATCCGGTCTATGATGAGTTTTACTGACTTACCCTTGTATCTTTAGGGTCATACCTTACTAACCACTGTATACTTATTAAATAAGATTTTCTCTAAATCCATTCCTACCACAACGTATGAGATATGGTATGGTAAAAAACTGAATCTTGATCATCTCGGGATTTAGAGATATCCAGCCTATGTCAAGAGATAAATGGCTGACAAGTTAGAGACTAGGTCTATGAAAGCTCGTTTCATAGAGTATTCTAAGAAATCAATAGGATACTACTTTTACTTTTCAGACAATCACAATATGATTGTGAGTCGACACGTCATGTTCTTTGAAAAATAGTTTATTCAAGATGGTGGCAATGAGAGGTTGATTGAGCTCGAAGAGAAAGTCTCTGCAACGAGCTGTAGAACCTAAAGAACCCATTAACACTGAGCCAGTAGTAGTTGTTCCTCCTCCACTTCGTAGATCAAGTAGGATCTTCCATCCTCTTGAAAGATACTTGAGTATGCTTACAAAGAATATAAACAAAATATTCCTCGTAGAAGATAAGGGTCATGAAAATGATCTTAAAATCTATGACGAGACGATGTCTGACATCGACTCTGAGAAATGGTTGAATGCTATATAGTCAGAAATTGACTCAATACATTTGAACCAAGTATGAACCTTAATTGATCCACTAGAGGATATAGTATCCATTGGGTGTAAATGAATCTACAAAAAAAAAATAGATGCAGATGGTAAGGTAGAGACCTATAAAGTTAGACTCATGACGAAAGGTTATAGTCAGTGCGAAGGTGTTGACTATCATGATACCTTTTTGTATGTGGCTATGCTTAAATCCATCCGCACGCTGCTTGCCACTACAGCTTTTTATGATTACAAAATCTGACAAATGAATGTGAGAATAACATTCTGAATAGATATCTTGAAGAAGATATCTATATGGAGTAGCCTAAGGTTTTCACATTCAGTGATGGAGATCATAAAGTTTATAAGCTGCAAAGATCCATATATGGATTAAAGCAAGTTTCTCAGAGTTGAAATACTCGTTTCAATGATGTGATCAAAATATTTGATTTCATCAAGAATGAGGAAGAGCTTTGTGTTTACAAAAAGGTCAGAGGGAGCGCTGTGACATTCTTCGTACTGTATATGGATGACATCCTCCTTATCGGGAATAACATTCTTATGTTGATCTCGATCAAAAGATGGTTATCGAAAGAATTCTCCATAAAAGAACTAGGGGAAGCATCCTACATTTTAGGAATAAAGATCTATAGAGATAGATCTAAAAGAATGCTTAGCCGGTCACAGAAAATGTACATAGAAAAAATGCTGAAGAGGTTTAGTATGGAGAACTCTAAAAGGAGACTACTACCCCTTAGATATGGTATCACTCTCCCTAAGAAGATGTGTCCCAGCACATCTGAGGAGATTGAATGTATGAGCAGGATCTCCTATGTTTCAGCTATAAGGAGCCTCATGTACATCATATTATATACTCGATCTGAATTATCTTTGCTGTAAACATCACAAGCAGGTAGCAGTCAAATCCAAGTGAAAAGCACTAGATAGCTGTGAAGAACATCTTTAAGTACTTGAGAAGAACTAAAGATTTGTTCTTAATTTTTTGGGGAGGATCGAAGTTACAGATCAAAAAATACACTGATTTAGACTTTATGTCTGATCCTGATAATAGAAGATCTACATCAGGGTATGAATTTATATGCAATGGTGGTGCTACTAGCTGGAAGAGTTTCAAGCAGCCCATCATTACAGATTCAATGATGAAAGCTGAATATGTCGCTATCTCAAATGCTACAAAGGAAGCCTTTTGATACACAAAATTCATCGTAGAACTTGATGTAATGACATCGGATGCCATCGCTTCATACTGTAACAACAACAATACCATAGCACTTACTAAAAAGCCTAGATCTCATTAAAAGTCCAAGCACATCGAGTAGCGATTTCATATCATATGTGACTACCTCGAGAAGAAGTACGTTGAGGTGCGAAGAGTAAACTCTGCAGATAATGTGACGGATCCATTGACAAAGTAATTAAGCCAGCAGAAGAATGAAGCCCACCTTGAGAAGATGGGACTTAGGTTAGTGGCTAATTGATTTTAGGTCAAGTGGGAGATTGTTAGATATATGTCCTAAAAGTCAATATGGCAGATACATTGTAATAATTTTAAGATATATATTTATACTTAAAGTATTGATTTATCAATAAAATGAGTATTTTTTTATCCATTCTTGTTTAATGTGTCCAAAAATCATCCTAAGAATTATAAAATTAAAGATGCATATTCTCAAGTGTTAAGACTTAGAGATATGTATGATTAATTCTTAAATTACTCTCGATTGATGGATCATCATGGAGATGGTGACTGATTGGGTTAGATCAATACATAGATTGATTCTTTCAGGATAGACGAGTCTTTAGTCTACAATGTACAGACACTGAGCGAGAGTGCAGATGGTTGTTAGAAAATATCGATACTGAGTGTGACCAAATGAGAGATCACGTGGATGTCTACTCACTCATAGGTGATCTTCTCGATGCGGTAGTGGTGTGAGTGGTTCTTTGACCTGTGGTGCCTCAATTGTTCATAGTGAAACTTTTATAGTTTGACTGCACATAAATATGACCTCCTAGCCATTTGGATCCTTGTAGTGTATGTTGACTACAGTAGATTCATTGTAGGAGTAGAGTGCGTACTTAGATGGGATCTATCAACCATAGTAGATAAGGAAGAAACCTATGGAGTTTGAGAAGCCAAGTCTTTAAGTCTATGATCATAGCAAGGTGATTGATGGAAAAGAGCTTTCATCAGTATTACGATTTGGATGAGCTAATCGAATCTTTTATATGATGGATATTAGGATTTGACGAGTTTTCATAACCTCCATCTTGTCGGGACTCACGATAGAAGAATTGAATCACATGGTAACTACACCTAAGGGTTCTAATTATTTTATTCTATTGAATTATCACCACATACTGTTAGACGTCACTAGTAGATTATGAGAGCTCACTAGGATCATTATGGATCGATGATCCTTGATGGGTGAGAGTTAAAAATATTCTAACCCATCAAATGGTGTTTTGATGATACTATGATGGAGATCATGGTGTGTCTTACTATCAGATAGAATAAAACCTATGGGATCATACATAAAAGATATTTGATCAGATCAAATAATTGGATCATGATCAAATTATCAATATAATTGATAATTTGGATCAATTTGTAAAAATTACAAACAAAGGATTAGTTAACAGTGAGCAAAGAGGACCTAATGGCAATTATTGTAATCTAATTTGATGAGATCAAGTTGGAGATCAAGTCCTAAATAATTAAATTAGATTTAATTTATTTGAACTTGACTTATACGAGTCTAATTGGACATCTGAATTTTAGATTTGAGTCCTAATTGGATTAGGACTGAGTCTAGAACGAATCGGGCTCGAATCAAATTCGAATCGGATTCAAATTGAGCCTAGTTAAGCCTAATTGGATAATGCAAGAGTTTCAAATTTACTAGTACTCTCTCTCCTCTCTCATGGTAGAAAGGAGGGGCATGCGCAAAATGAGAGAAAGGGCGCCAATCCTCTTCCTTGGGCTTCTCTTTCTTCTTATCTTTTGGGATTGGATTGGTTTGATTTAAATCTGAATTCTTATCAGATAAGAGTTCAAACTTAAATAAACTATATCCTATCTCCCTCAGCCACCATCTATAAAAGGAAAGGGCTCTTAGACATGGTGATTGAATGCTAAAAAAATCCATCTGAGTGCTGCCGCCCCCTTTCTCTTGTTTCCACCCAGATCCACATGCCCAAAGCCCCCCCTCTCTTCTAGTCGGTCACATAGAGAGAGAAAATAAAGAGGGAGAGATCAAAAAAATGAGAGAAAAAAGTGAAGGAGAAGAAGTTCTCCATTACCTCTCTGTGTTCCTCCAATGCTGCATGACGATATTCTGCACTTAAATCCTCAGATCATCTTCTACAACGGTCGAAGAAGAAGATCAGATCCAAATTAGCAAAGTGGAGATCTGAAAGAGAGCTAGCACTTCGATAATTTTTGGCACTTTCGATCTGCTTCAGCCTCATATGGATATCCATAGAGGCCGAACACATATGCGGCTTTCAATAAAATCTGCAAACATCCTCAGATTCAGATCTGAAGAAGAAAACCAGCGCTATAGGTAGGTGATTCAATCACCAAATTAAATTTTATTTATGAAATTAGATGCGTGTTTCTTTTTATTTTTCCTCATATGAACTAGATCTGCAGGTATAAGATTAGATCTATACATCCGTAGATTAAAAATAGTTTTAATCTAACTTTCCCTACATGTTCAAAATAATTTTTAAAAATTTTGCATGCATGACACCTATCGAAACCCAACAATAACTATATAAAGCTAACTTTAAAGAAAATATAATCATCTTGATTTATAATATGATATTTTCAGGAACCAAGCATATAAGCTATGGCTCCAGAAAGAGTATTCATATAGAATTTGTGATATCATTTCCTTCCAACAATCAATTATAAATATATAGATAATTTACAAAATGTTAAAGTGGTACAAGTACTAACCTAGTCAAAAGAGCCACTAAACAATTTCCTCCGAAATGATACAAGGTGCTCACTCTACCACAACCCTAAACAATATAATACAATAATTATTCAAAGTCATTAAACAAATCAACAGCATTTTTCCATGCACTTTTGCAATTGGAGGATCAGGCAACTTCTGCAACTCAAGTAGGCAGCAGCCGGTGGACCTGTGGCCTCTCCTTTGATCAGCGGTATTTGTGAAATGTTAATGGCTCCTCAAGGATATTCTTACAGTCTAGAATAGTGCTTTTGTGCAAAGCAACCCTCTTCAAATTGGTATCTATTCCATAAACACTCAATTCGTCAACAGAGCAATGGCTTAAAGTGGACTCTAACTAGTGTTTATGGCTTAAATGATCACATGGACAGCTTAGCCTTTTACGAAGAATGCAGAGCTATTAAAATGTTCATCTTGGGGCCATGGCTTATCATGGGAGACTTTAACATCACCCATTTTGCCACTAATCGATTAAGTGTTCTAAGCAGTCGTTCTAAGGCCCAAAAGATTAATAGGATCCTCAACATGCTCAAGCTGTTGGAAATTAGTACTTCTAATTAGAGGTTTACATGGTCTAACTTCAGAGACATAGGGACAATCCTAGTCTAGCAAAATTAGATAGGTGCTTCGCTTCTGTGGCTTGACACAGTTCTGACCCAATGCTAGGCCTTTCAATCCTCCCACATCCTACTTCAGATCATACCCTATTGATGCTTTTATTGAGCTCACAAGTAGTCAATCTGATAGGACAACTAAGGATCTTTTGCTTCAAAAACATGTGGAATCTTCATCCTGCGTTTGATGACCTAATCAGGACTTAGTGGAGTTTTACTCCGTTTGCAGTAGATGCAGCTGAAAACCTGAATCTGAAGTTGCGCTTTATGAGATCCAAACTTAAGCAATAGAGCAAATGCCAATTTGGAAGTCTACATCTGAAGAGAAAAAAAGATCCTTGTCCAAGTCGAGGCCTTGGATGCTATCAAAGAAGAGAGATGCTTGTCTGCAATGGAGAAAGAAGAGCACTCACTCATCAAATCATAACTCGAAACAGCCTTCACCAAGAGGAACAATATTGGTACTGACACTCTCGAAAATGATGGGTATAAGATGAGGATCATAACACAGAGTTCTTCCACATTGCTGCCAGTAATAGAAACCATAAGAACCATGTCTCTGAAATCTTTGTAGTGGCAAGCCAATTTCCAACTTAAAAGACATTCATCAGTCATTTCGAAACTTCTATATCTCTTTAATGGGGACTACCAGAGCTACCAACATTCTTGCTAATTGGAATAGTCTATATTCAGAAGCCAACCCAAATCTTTTGTTAGGTTCTGATGGTGCAGCAGAAGAATTGATGTTTAAAAATTTTCATTCAAAACACCTTAATGCACCGAAACCTTAATGCCGAGAAATCTTTGATAATATCAATCAAAGTATAGATCTATAAGAAGTATTAGAAAGCATACCTTTTTGAATTCTGATTTAGTGAAGAATTACTTTCACAAGATACATATGTCTATCCTCTAATGGTAATCCACACAGGAACCGATCCAAGGATAACGCCCCTTCCTTAACTTTGCTTCAAGAGTTCTAGCTCTTAGAACTCGACCAGCCTCCAACTGATCAGACCCTCTTTCAGACCTAAGTCAAACCTCTCAGAACCTTCTTCTGACCTTGACCTCTTTCTTTAGGACCTCTTAAACCCTTTGTGCTATTTACAATAGGCTTGTTTTACAAAACCAAACCATATCCTAAGACCTGGGGTTGTAAGAGGGAGAGAGAGGGAGTGGAAGGGGTTGTAAGAGTTGAATGATTCAATCTGTCTGCCACCCCCTATTTATAGAATCAGAGGAGGCACCAAATGAGAAGCCACACTCTATCTAAAACACCATATTAGATAATCAGAGTGCCTTCAAGTAGAAGGACTCGTCGGATACATGATATAGCATTTCACCCTCTCTCACAAGCGCACCTCAAAAAAGGATGCTTCTGGCATCCCTTCTCAAATCAGATAAGCCTTGAATTTATCATGTGGCAAGGGCATTCAAATCTGATTTTACATAACTAGACATCTGATAAGCACCACCTCCTTCTGTTTAAAGCAGAAGGACACTTCATGCGACTCTTCGCATGAAGTTCTTATCACCCACGTGCGCACCAAGGTCCAAGGCTTCTCACGCCCATCTAAAAGGCTTATTCACCCTTTAAAATTGGTGCTTAAGAGCATAAGAGGCTGACCTTCAGCCACATAGGTCTGAAACCCAAAGCAGAAGGATTCTGGTTGTTCTACATGCCAAAACTAGAGTGAATGTGTGCCCCTCTAAAATCTACACCAAGAGTTCCAATCCAATTGGAACTCTTGCTTTTGGCGTGGATGAGGCTTGAGGCACCCTATTCTGGACTGCCTCTAGATGGCTCAACCTAACCCAAGTGCTCACCTAATTAGGTTAGCAAAATAGCAAGGTTTGAGATCAAATATGATCTCTCAAGGAACTAGGGTTAGCCACACGTACTAGCATACTTACTGACTATCCAATTGGATCCAAAATTTTAATCAACCATATTGAATGAGTTTTTGACCAATTTTTTTATGTGTATGATCCATTAGGATCGACATTTAGCCAGTAGTAGATTTGGATGTAAGTTGATCTAATTTGATTAGACTTATTTTAATCGATTAAGGTCCAAACTGTGCTAACCCAAGTTCAACAATTAGAACTCTTTCTAATTGATGATCGAATTGAACTCTTTAATTCGATCAAACCTACAAGTCAAGATTGACGTCTAGCAATATGTCATGACTGTCCAGAAGATGTGCAATTTGGTAGAAATATCAAATATACTCTTCAGTGGTAAGTTACCGTTCAATTCAATCATTCGATCATCCCGCATCCTGAATATATTCATGAGTATGGAATCATGTAAAACTCAAATACATATTCTAATTGATTCTCCATCAATCAATGATAACTCTAATGAAGTATTAAAACTTTTTTTTAATCTTCATTCTGCTTTGGCTAAAGACTTTCCAAGTCATCGATAGATGAAAATGTATAAGATGACATCTCCTCTTACTAGGAGTGATCAATTCTTTGTTGACTGACTTATAACCTCCATACACACTCCACCATATCCAGAATATTCCGTACATATCCTAATGTCATATCTGGATATGAACCAAAATATAGATTCATGTGTATAAGATTCCATGATGATCTCAAGTTTAAGGATCACTTGCACAACTCCCACTTAGAGAACCATCTTTTGATAAATAAGGCTCCATAAAATATTTTCTATCAGTGAGTCAATTTAGTGAACTCATTTCTTAATGAGCATCCACATCTTTATATTAGTATCTCACATAAGTGACTTATAAAATTAGCCACCCTCTCCATCGAGCATATATAGGATATGCCAGTCTATCCGAAATATTGATCCCTGACTCGATATTTTTATGATCAGAAATATTTAAGATTAGAATTTTAAAATTTTAGATTTCACAGACATAAACTCTTTATAGCCCTAAAACCATTATCTTAACCCATGAGATTCATCATAATCTTAAACATAATAAGATGCAGCTATAATGATGAATCCAAAAGTTCCATCGCATCACTCATGCAATTGGCTTGTAGGATACTCTTTTTTCAATCTCTAACTTGTACTAAAGATAATCGCCTTTGTATCTCAATCCCATACAATCGAGATGGCAATTAAATAGCTACTATGGTATAGCCTTAGTGAATGGATCTATTATATTATTCTTAGTATCAACTCATTCTACGATAATATCTTGTCTCTTAACAATTTTTCAAACGAGATGGAAGCGTCTGAGGATGTATTTGGATCTTTGATGAGACTTAATTTCCTTGACTTGAGCAACAGCTCCAGTGTTATTATAATAAACTGCACTGGCCATTCTATTTGAGAAATCACATCCAATTCTGTGATGAATTTCTTCATCCAGATAACTTCTTTGGCGACTTCACTAACAGTAATATATTCTACCTCTATGGTTAAGACAGCTACAATCTGCTACTTGAAACTCTTCTAACTCACTGCTTCTCTATTCAAGATAAACACATATCCTAATATTGACTTGTTATCTTCCGAATCAGATTAAAAATTAGAGTCTGTATATCCTTCTAGTTTTAACTCTAATCTTTCATAAATTAGAAAAATATCTTTAGTCCTTCTCAGATATTTGAAAATATTTTTTACTGCTTTTCAATAATTTTCTCCTGGATCAACCTAAAATCTACTAGCTACGTCCAAAGCATAAGTTACATCAGGCCTAGTATATAGTATGGCATACATGATCGATCCCATAGCTGAAGCATAAGAGATTTCACTCATTCTCTTTCTTTCCTTAGGTGTCTTAGAACATATTTTCTTGAAAAGACATATGCCATGTCTTACAAGTAGGTAACCTCTTTTACTTACCTCCATATTGAACCTTTTCAACACAAGATCTATGTACTGAGACTGGGACAAGCTTAGCATCCTCTTAGATTTATCTCTATATATAGGATGCTTCACCCAAATCTTTCATAGAAAACTTAGCCAAGTCTTGATCGATTGTAATATTGTGACATCATTCTCAATGAGTAGTATGTCATCAATGAAAAAATTTAGGTTCCTCCCATATATTTTAATTAATCTCATTAATTAAAATTTATTTCACATGATCTAATTAATCATATTAACAGGAAAGGTAGAGACGAATAGATTCAATCTAATCATGGAAGCACAGCAGAATAAAATAATCTACCTAATCTTTCATGTGAAAAGAAAATCTAATATCATGATCTCTATGTACAGATGAGAAAAGAAATAGAATAAAAAGAAAATAATTTTCTTTTATACCTTTGCATGGGTAAAAGATCTCCACAATTGATGATCGTAGAAAGATTTTTTTCTTATAGCCATACGAGTGTCCAGCTTCTACATATATCTACATGGAGTAAAGGACTGATCAGTAATCAAGTGATTCTTTGGGGTGCTAGCTCCCTTGCAAAACCCTTGCTTGATGGAGAAGTATCTCAACCCTTTGAGATTAAAGCATAATCACAGCTTTCTTCTTCAAGAGAGGAGAGAGAAAGGTTGGGGTGTGGAGAAGAGAGGAGGAAGAGGCTTGGGCGGCAACCTAGGGGCTAAAAGAGATAAATCTTGGGCGTAAGAACTCTATTTCTCCCTTGATGCTATGGCCACTTCAAAACCCTAAGTGGCACCCCAAGCAAATAAGGAAAATTTTCTTCCTAGCAAACCAGAAAAATTTTCTCCCTTCAAAAGCCCTTGACGGCTGGGACTCTTAGAAAGAGAATCTCAAGTGTGTTGCCCCATCTAATGAGCAAACAACCTTCCATATAGGGCTTGGGCGGCTAGGGTTTCACAAACCCTAGATATTGGCACCCCATATTTGCCTCTTTTGCTCCTTGTTATGGTGCCTTAGGAACCTTAGAGAATGGGTCCAGTTGATTGATCCAAGAACAAGTCAAATAGGTTATCCAATGCACCCAAACTCTTTTAGTTACATATGATCTTGACCCAAATTCATTGAACCCAAACCTCTAATTAATTCAATTTGAATTCAACCATAATTAATTAGATCCATCAAATTAAGGTATACAATATTTGCACATTGGTCTTTCTCAAATCTTTTTGCTAATATTTAGCAATTAAGTTCTTGCTTCTTGTAACAGTTATAAGTTAGTCCAATCATTAGTCACATTGATAATTTAGATTTCAACCATCTGATCAATCCCAAACTCCTTATGTGTGTAACTCTATAGATTTTATTCTGTCTAGTAATGAGTCATGTTATGATCTTTATCACAACATCATTGAAACTCCTTTCAATAGATTGGAACACTTTCAATTCTTTCCAATTAAGAATTATTCGATCTATTTGATTTTGTGTGGGTCCCATAATCTATCAGTTGACATCTAACAGCATATGGTGGCAAGCTAACAGAATGGAATAGGAAGAATCTCTAGATATAGTTATCATGTGATACAATCCTATCAGAGTTCTGACTAGATGGAGGTTATGGATAACTCATCAAACCATAATTCTGTTATATGTAAAATTTACTTGTCTTGAGTTCCTAATGTGAAGTATATGGAAATTCTTTTCCACTATTCACTCTATTCTGATCAAAATCTTCTAAACTTAGTCTCATAAACTATATTGGACTATCTTCTTTGTCTATTAAGAATGATAGATTTCATCTTGGTGCACACCTATTCCTACATTGAGCAAAGACCGATATGGATAGGGATCGAGTTTATATGCAGTTAAACTATAGCAGCCTCATTATAAACAGTCGAGGTACCTCAAGTCTAAGGACTAATCATACTACTATAGCATTGAGTAAGTAACTGACGAGTGGATAGCCATCCAAGTGACTTTTTGTAATCATCTCGCTCGATATCTTTGTTCTCCAATAAACATCTGTACTCTCACTCCAATGTTCCTATACTATAGACTCGAGGCTCATCTACCCTAGAGAAAAGTAACTTATACATCGATCGGATCAATCATCATCCCCATTATTATCCATTGATCGGGAGTATTTAAAAATTAATTGTTAATGACATATACCTCAAATTCTCAACTCTTAAGAATATGTGTCATCATCTTATTAATTCTTTGGATGATTCATGGATACTTATACACAACATGAATGAAAAAATAATTCAATTTTATTAATTTCAAAAGTATAATTATAAAATAATATTTTTAGAATGTTTGCAAGTGTCAGCCTACTTGGCTTCGATGGCATACATCTAACAATCAACATACAGAACCAAGAAGATAATAGCACTTTCATTTATTTTCTTATGCACACATGGTTCATCCTTATTTTTGATAAAACCAAACTCTTTGACTATCATATCAAAATGGATGTTTCAACTCCTTGAAGCTTGCTTCAATCTATAAATTGATTTCTTTAGCTTGCATTCTTGATTTGTCCTCCCACTTAAGATAAATCCCTCTGACTGAGTCATATAGACCTCTTCCTCAAGATTACTGTTGAGAAAGTGATCTTGACATCCATCTGCTAAATCTTATAGTCATAGGATGCAGCTATAACAAGTAGAATTTGAATGGACTTAAGCATAGCCACTGATGAGAAAGTTTCATCATCGTCAATTCCTTATCTTTGCTTGAAATTCTTCACCACCAACCTAGCCTTGTAGGTTTCGACTTGACCATCTGCTCCAATCTTCTTCTTGAAGACTCACCTACATCCTATTGGGATCACACCCTCAGGCGCATTAACCAAAGTCCACACTTAATTGGTGTATACGTTAAGTCTATTTTGGATTTTATAGCATCTAGCCATCTGTTTGAGTCTCTACTCATGATAGCTTTCGAATAGATCAGTGGATCATCATCCTCAGTAATATTGATCTCATTATCATTTTTAATGATAAAATCATATCTTAGAGATATCCATCGTATTTTATCTGACCTTTGGAGAGGAAGTGTGTATTATGGATGTATCTTATCCTTGGGTACTTCTGGTTAAGGATCATTCTATGGATCATTCATTGGTATATCTGGAATAGTTTATAGGTCCTGAACTTCCTTAAGTTCAACATTCCTCTCACTTCCTCTTTCTTGGATGAATTTTTTTTTCAAGAAAGTAGCATACCTACTAACAAACACCTTGTGTTCAGTATGATGGTAAAAGTAGTATCCTTTAGTTTTCATAGAATATCCTACAAATCTGCACTTATCTGATCTAGCACTTAGTTTATATCCAAAAATATTTCTGACATAACCAAGACAACCCCAGTTCTTAAGTTGTTTAAAATTTGACTTCTTTTTTTTTTATATCTCATATAGAGTACTAGCAACAGACTTCGAAGGCATCCTGTTCAATATATATGCGACAATTTCTAGAGCATATCTCCAAAATGATATTAAAAGATTGGTGAAGCACATCATGGACCGTACCATATCCATCAAAGTGTGATTCCTTTTTTTTACTATACCATTTAGCTGTGGTGTATAAGGAGGAGTCCATTCAAAGAGAATACCTTTATCCTTAAGATGATCAAAAAATTTATTGGATAAGTATTCTTCTCCTCAATCAAATCAAAAAATCTTGATATTTTTTTAAATTTATTTTTCGATCATACTTTGATACTCCTTGAACTTATCAAAAGCTTCAGATTTATGTTTCATCAAGAACACATATCCAAATCTTGGTAGATCATCCGTAAAGGTGATGAAGTAGAAGTATCCTCCTCTAGCATGAGTTGTCATTGACCCACAACATCTGAATGTACTAGGGCTAATAGCTCTCTTGCCCTCTCTTCATGTTCAAAAAATGAAGTCTTAATCATCTTACCCATAAGATAAAATTCATAAGTTCCTAATGATTCATACTCATAGGGGTCAAAGAACTCTTCTATGTACAACTTATTTATCTTTGGCTTACTAATATGATCAAGACAGCAATACCAGATATATGTGATATTCACATCTTCTTTTTTTCTTTTTATATTTTTATCAATATGAAAGATATTTTCATTGAGTGCAAGAATTAAAAGATTGTTATCAATATAACCACTATCATAGAATTCATGAGAAAGAAAAATGAAGCAACCATTGCCCATTAATTTTATTTCATAATTTTATTTTAGTAACAAAAGTACAGAAATAATATTTTTAATGACTTTAGGTATATAATAACATTCTTCTAATTTCAAAGTTTTATCCAAAGGCAACTTGAGCATACAAGTTTTCACAGTTTCTGCGCTAATAGACTCTCCACTTGCGTCGAAAAGCTCGAGATCACCTCTTTTCAATCCTCTAATATTTTGTAGTCACTGCAATGAATTGCAAATGTGCGAACCACAGGTGGTATCCAATATTCAAATATCAAAATTTGAGATACTTAATAAAAAATAGATCTGTATTATATACACACCTTTCGATATAATACTTGCATCTGCTTCAAATTTGTAAGATAATTCTTACAATTTTTCTTCTAATATCCTATCTTGCCATAATAATAACATGTAATGTTTATAAAAACATTATTTTCCTTCTTTTTTTTGAAGATGCTGTCTTTCTGGCTCTGTTCTCCATATAATTCTTTAAGATTAAGGATTATGAAGTTAGGATCTATATTATTAAATTGCCTCTGCAACTCTTTCCTCATCGAAGCCAACATGATACTCTTGACAGCTATGCTGTCAGACTGCCACATCTTATATATACCCTGATTCTCTTCAGAAACATCTTCACTGATCAGACTAAGGTCAGAAATATCCAGAACATAGGAGACCTTCTCCTATGTGAATCTAATTCGTAATTTTTTCAATCAGTTCATATAGTTCAAACTAATCAATATATTTGCATCAATGATGCCATGCAATGAGAGTGAAGTTGTCATAATATAGAATTAATCTACATGAATTAAGAACAATAGTATAAGTAGACTACTCATGATGACATGCATAACTAGATGAAGTCTTCTGTCTAATTATGTCTCCTACTATTTTATTGGATACCATAGCCCTCACTTATGGTGAGTGAGAAATCTTAATCTGGTCTCTTAGTAGGGTTAAGATCCTAATTTCTCAAAGAAGTCTTATGGATAGCACAACAAATCTCAATGAGTTCAAAGATAAAATTTTTTTTTTAATTACATCTCATGCAACTCTCAACAAAATTTTTGTCTCTAAAATATTTATAGTCTTGTAGATAGTACAACAAGCTATAATATTTTAGTTAAATCAGATCCTTCATTTCTATATAGTTATATCTAAAAAATGCTACCCTTATGGATAGCATAACAGAGCAACATATCCAAAATATACCATAAGCATCTAATATCCACCAAGACAATCTCACATCAATCTCTATAGTAAGTCTTGTAGATAGCATAACAAACTTACTACAGTTCATGGTAAGAAATTGACTTAGCATGATCTTAACACTAAGCATCCTAGATTTAGACTGAATTAACCCAATTGATCAAGTATAAGATTGGTGGGAGGCTCTCCATGCTTTCACAACGATCCTAATTAAGTAACCATTACTCTTGAATACTTGCCTAGACACCAATTGATCAATCAACTCTGAATTCGATTCACTTTTAGTTTCCACCACTATGACTTAATATAATTTTTTAAGAAGGGCTTTATGGTCTCATGCACATCCTATATTTAATCATTCACAATGATGCATAAACATACTTAAATCATGATAATATAATTTAAAGTAATGCATCTAAATATATCTTTAAGATAGATTAGGATTTGGATATTCAATCGGACTCAACTCTTGGCCCGATTTGAATCAAATCGAAAATCTAACTGATCACAGTCAACACTACATGTTAATCTTTGATTGTATTCATCAAGACAGGTTCTAATACCACTGTTAGATTTTGATGGCACAGTGGAAGAATTGGTGTTTAAAAATTTTTATTCAAAACACCTCAATACATCAAAACCCTAATACCCAGAAATCCTTGATAATACCTATCAAAGTATAGATCTACAAGAAGTATTAGGAAGCATATCTTTTTGAATTTTGATTTGCTGAAGAATTACTTTCATAAGGCACATAAGTATCTATCCTCTAATGGTGATCCACACATAAATCGATCCAAAAATAGCACCCCTTCTTTGACCTTGCTTCAAGAGTTTTAGCTCCTAGAACTCGACCAGCCTCCAATTGATCAGACTCTTCTTCAGACCTAAGCCTGAACCTCTCAAAATCTCTTTTTGATCTTGATCTTCTTCTTTAGGACCTCTTAAACCCTTTATTCTATTAGAAATAGGCTTGTCTTAAAAGATCAAATCTTGTCCTAAGACCTAGGGTTGTAAGGGAGGGAGCGGATAAGGGTTGTAAGAATTGAATGATTCAATCCATCTGCTACCCTCTATTTATAGAACTAAAGGGAGCACCAAATGAGAAGCCACACCCCATCTGAAACACCATATCAGATAACTAAAATTCCTTCAAGCAGCAGGACTCGTCAGACACATGATACGGCGTTTCACACTCTCTCACATGCATGCCTCAAAAAAGGATGTTTCTGGTGTCCCTTCTCAAATCGAATAAGCCCTAAATTTGCCATGTAGCAAGGGCATTCAAATCTGGTTTTAGATAACTAGATCATCTAATAAGTGCCACCCCCTTCTACTTAAAGTAGAAGGACACTTCATGTGACTCTTCACATGAAGTTCTTATCACCCATGTGCATGCCAAGGACCAAGGCTTCTCACACCCATCCAGAAGGCTTATTCACCCTTTAAAATTGGTGCTAAAGAGGATAAGAGGCTGATCTTCAGCCATATGGGTCTGAAACCCAAAGCAGAAGGACTCTGGTCCTTCTGTATGCCAAAATTAGAGTGGGCATGTGCCCCCTCTAAAATCTGCACCAAGAGTTCCAATCCAATTGGAACTCTTGCCTTTGGCGTGGATGAGGCTTGAGTCACCCC
The DNA here is from genome assembly GCF_000442705.2 of Elaeis guineensis. Classification (NCBI taxonomy): domain Eukaryota; kingdom Viridiplantae; phylum Streptophyta; class Magnoliopsida; order Arecales; family Arecaceae; genus Elaeis; species Elaeis guineensis. Next base: position 90,485,056 of record NC_026004.2, on the reverse strand, counting down.
ACTTTAGGCTGTCTCCAGATGGCTTGACCTAATCTAAGTATTCACGAAATTAGGTTAGCTAAATAGCAAGGTTTGAGATCAAATTTGATCTCCCAAGGAGCTAGGGTTAGCTACACATGCTAGCATGCTTACCGACTATCCAATTAGATCTAAAATTTTAATCAACCATATCAAATGGATCCTTGATCAATTCTCTTATATGTGTGACTCATTAGATTCTACATCTAGTCAGTAGTAGGTCTAGATGCTGTTGACCTAATTTGATTAGACTCCTTCTAATCAATTAAGGTCCAAATCGTGCTAATCCAAGTTCAGCAATTAGAACTCTTTCTAATTGACGATCGAATTAAATTCTTTAATTTGATCAAACTTACAAGTCAAGATTGATGTCTAGCATATATCATGACTATTCAAAAGATATAAAATTTAATAAAAATATCAAATATATCCTTCAGTGGCAAGTTACTATACAATTCAATCTTGCGATCATCTCGCATCCTGAATATGTTCATAACTATGAAATAATGTCAAACTCAAATACATATTCTCATTGATTCTCCATTAATCAATGATGACTCTAATAAAGCATTAAAAATTCTTTCTAATCCTCATTCTGCTTTGACCAAGGATTTTTTGAGTTATCTAAAGATGAGAATGCATACGATGATATCTCCTCTTACTAGAAGTGATCAATTTCTTATTGACTAACTTATAACCTCCATACATACTCTACCATATCCAGAATATCCTGTATATATCTTAATACCATGCTTCGGTATGAATCAAAATATAGATTCATGTGCATAAGATTTTATAGTGATCTCAGATCTAAGGATCACTTGTATAACTCTCACTTAAAGAACCATCTTTTGACAAACAAGTAAGGCTCCATAAGATGTTCTTTGTCGGTAGTCAATTTAGTAAACTCATTTTCTAATGAGCATCCACATCTTTTTATTAGTGTCTCACACAAGTGACTTATGAAATCAGCCACCCTCTCTATCGAGCATACATAGGATGTGTCAATCTATCTAAAATATCGATCTTCGACTCAATATTCCTACGATCAAGAATGTTTAAGATTAAGATCTTGAAATTTTAGATTTCACAGGCATAAATTCTTCATAGCTCTAAAATCATTATCCTAATCTATGGGGTTCATCATAATCTTAAACATAATAAGATGAAACTATAATGATGAATCAGTGCCTCATTCCATTAATAAATGAATAACATCATTACATGAGTTGGAAGTTTACAAAGAAAAATTTTATCGCATCACTCATACGATTGGCTTGTAGGGTACCTTCTTTCATCTTTAATATTTGGAGTCATATATATCTAAAGAAGAAGTAAGGATAACATCGTCCAGCATGGCCAAGAGTAAGGCACTTGGCTTCAATGACTTCCCTATCTCATTCTACTAGAAGTATTGGGAGATGGTTAAAACTAACATTGTTAAGGTGATACAAGCTATGAAAAACTAAACTACCGACATAGCACACCTCAACTTCACATTCATCACTCTAATACCATAATCTAGTGTTCAACCAACTATTAAAGACTTCAAGCTGATCAATCCTGAACACGCAATGTCACACTATTCTCAAAAATTCTCTCAATTCATTTGAGTAAGATCACCCATCTCCTGATATCACCAGCTCAAGCTGTGTTTGTCAAAGATAGCTTATATTAATTTGAAAGCTTCCTCTCAGCACATAAAATTATCTTATACTGCAAATGAATGAATTCTAAAGGCATATTAAGTAAAGTGGATTTCAAAAAAGGATTCAATTCCATCTCCTGGAAGTTTCCCTTTGACCTACTTTAGAAATGTGGATTTGGTCTATGATGGATATCCTATGTTCAACCATTCTCTTAAACTCCAAAAATGCCATTCTTATTAATGGTCAAGTCAGAAGATAGTTTGTGAATAAAAGTGGAGTTAAATAAGGAAATCCTATCTCGCCTCTACTCTTTAATCTAGTGGTTGATACCATAGACCAAATTCTTCGTTAAGCTGTGCATAAATCTCTCTTTGCTGGTGTAGAGATCATAGGGGAATAAGGTCACTTCAGTTCACTGATGATATGATAATATAGTATGTAATCATGTTAAGACCCATATCCAAAATCTTAAGTTCATTCTTTTATGTCTTCGAGTTGGTGATCGGCCTCAAGATCAACATAAACAAGACGAGGGTTGTCAGACTATAGTTAACTTCATTGAGACAAAGAGTCTTTCCTCACTTCTTACATACCAAATAGGTAAATTTCTAATTCATTATCTTGAAATTCCTTTGCATCGCTCCAATCTCAGATCATCAAACTAGAATTTTCTTATTGAAAAAGTGGAGAAGCGACTCTTAGGATAGAAGAGAAAAATCCTTCCACTTGCTGGATGCTTAGTATTGATTCAGTCAATGCTAAGAGCCATCCCCTTATACTGGATGTCAATATACCAAATTCCATCCATGGTGACTCAAAAGATTGTCAAATTATGTAGATCATTCCTTTGAGGTTACCAAGACATAGGTTCTAAGGTCAAATCTTTAGTTAAATAAAAACTAATCTGCCATCATAAGGTAGCATTTGGTGACCCCGATGGGATCATTGTGGTGATCTAGAATCACTAATGATCCAAATCCTATAGTGATTTGATCTCTAGTGATATAAGATCATTGTATTTGATAGGTCATGATCCAGTTAAAGATCCTTAGGCATCTATGAATAATCTATTTACTATTCTATGAGAATTCAAGATCATTGACCATATAATACCAAATATATCCATGATATATTTCATAAAAATATATCTACTAATCATATAAAATATATTATAATAAAATATTAAATATATTTATTAATATATTAAAAATTAATATATTCTAATAAAAATATATTTATCAATCCTATAAATTATTAATCCTATAAAATACATTAATTATTATTATAGAATAATATTTTTATTTATACTTATAATATGTTATTTATTAATATGAATATTTATTTTGATTAAAAAAATAAGGTGAATAGAAGTAATATATTAAATACTTTTATTATATAAATATAAAGTATCATAAGATATTTTTACTCTAATTTAAAATTATCATTGAATCATAATATGACAATAGTGTGAGAAATAATATATTATAATATAATATATATCATAAATATAATATATAATATCAATATAATATAATATAATATAATATTAGGTGTATAATATTGATATAATATATTAACATTATCAATTTTTTATTAGACTAAGGGATAAAATATTCTTAAATTTCAGCCCAAGATCACTTCGAAGGGATGATCTTGAATTTTCAACCTTAAGAATGGGTATCACATCACTAAATTGAATGATGATTTGAGGAGTAGAGATAATTTAAGTTCACTACTACGTAGGATTATCATAGTGTAACCAAAAATGATGATCTGATTACCTCCATCCACATCATCTTTGATCTTAGGTGGATCATCTTATGTCAAATACATTTTGAAGGACTTGGCACTGTAAACCTCACTGTGGCCAATCAATTGTTACTATTAAGATGGTGGTTCAAGTTTTATAACAAAAAGAATAGATCTTGGAGACAACTCTTATAGAAGATTTATTACTTTAGGAAGCTACTGATTGAAACCATATGAGTTGCACTTAGTCCAGAAGTTATTTTTAAACTATATATAATAAATATATTTTTTTGAATAAAAAAGAAGATCTTAATCAATGTTATCCAAGTGGGAGAATGCTGAAATTTCTTATAAGAGATGGGGTTCTATTGATTATAGACTAATTTTTTACTTTGATTTATTACGAAATATGGACTAAGTTGTCATCTAAATGAATGGTTAAAGAGCCCATAATTATTTATGTTCATATTGCTATTTTTGGTCCTACTATCTTAGTCATGTGATATAGTAGATATTGATGTAGACCTGATTTGATTAATGAGCTCTATAATGGGTTGATCTATTAGTATTGCTAACTGGGTTAGATCTCTACTCCACTCCTATATATATCTATTTGTGAAAATTCTAAGGCATCAAGAATTTCTATGTTCCTATGGAGCACCTATCCTATTGAGAAGACAGACATAAAGATAGAGACGGAGAAGAAGATCTATCCTATTATTATGTATTCTTCTTCTATAGGACTCTAGTACAATAATCATCAATGGTTGATCAAAGTTTTTGAGGTATGTCTTGATTTCATCTTTGATTTTTTTATTGATTTTGTATTCTAGTCTCATACATGATTTTCATGAAAAAATCCTCCAGGTCAAACTTGCACCCATGTTGTCTCTATTTAAAGAGACTGTTGGCATCTTCTTTAGGATGTGGAAGATGGTGAAAAAAGTATGTGTTGAAAAGTATAGGAAGAAAGAGAGAGGAGAAATTATTTGTGTATGGAGACTATTTCACAAGGTATCTTAATGCGGTTCTAGTCTTTATGCTCTTTTAAATAAATTTATTTTTTTCTCTCAATTTTTTCTTTCACAATCATTTTTTTCTCACGATTCTCTATAAATATTTTTTTATTTGATATTTATTTTGGATCTTAGACTAGCATGGTCGATCTACTCAAGGTAGCATGCCATTCTATATATTTCACTCTATATGTTTCAATAATTATGTATTGATGGAGATTCTCTTAAAGTAATCAATTGGGTAATTAAGCATTCTTCTACTAAGTGTGTTACTCTTCCCTTCTTACAAGATATTTGACATTGGCTATTTTCTATTTGGGCAATTAGAGTTTCTTATACATATAGAGAAAGAAATCACCAAATAGATTGGTCGGCAACTCAAGCTTGTTTGTATGATTTTATCATCTCCCATATAGACTAAGTTCATCCAGACTTAGCTCATCTATTGTTAGTTATAGACTTGAGATTGTGTGTATGTAGGCCTAGTCTCAATTTTTATAAGTTACATCTTTTTTATTGTATCATTTTTATGACTCATTTCTACCTGTTTATATTATTAAAAGAAAAACAACTCAATAGCATTAAGGCCTAGGGCTGAAATTAAAAGTTTACTAGAACTTCCTAAACATATAATGAATTGCATGAAATTGTCTCTTTGAAACCCTTACAAAGGAGGGAATCCAAAAAATCTAGCTTTTTGAGAAAACCCTACTCCTAACATGCACGCATACTACCCCAATATGCATATATAAGCAACTTAATGGGATAGGATTTGATTTATATCTTAGGCTTGATTTCTAGATGATTTAAACCCTCTATCCTTTGCCTTTGAGAGAAGAAACCCTAGTTCCTCTATTTGAAAGAGAAAAAGAAAGGTGAAGGCTAAACAATATACAAATTAAAGAAAGAGAGAAAAAAAGGAGACATGAGAGGAAGAGAGAGATAGAAAGAGATAATAAAGAGAGCACAAGAAAGCAAAAAGTAGATGATAGATAGTAATAAGAAAGGGCTTATTCAAGATACAATGTGAGTAAAGAATAGAGTGCAATGAGAGAGAGTAAAGAGAGCAAAGCGGGGCATTAGTAGGTTAGCAATGGAGAGAGATGGGAGAGTAAGATTGCGAGAGTGAGGAGGCACGAGCATAAGAAGAGAGGCAGTCATAAGTCTGAGGGTAAGAATTAAGTTAGATTAAGTTAGATCAATCTCAATAAATAGATGAAGACATGAGCATGAGAGAGAGGTGTGCATGTAAGGTGCATGAAGAGAGACAGAGAGATGGAGATGGGTAGAAGGTCTCGATTCAACTTCAATTCAAAAGTAGCTCTGTTTGTTGATTTAGTATATGACAACTATAATTTCTTTTCATTATATAGATTTTGTTCAAAAAAATAATTTTATACTCAGTATATATAATAATAGTAATAATAATAATAATATTAAAATAAAGAATGCTCAATCCAGCAATTGGTGTGAGTGGAACACTATTATGTTCTCTCAGTGCTATGTTAACTTGGCTTTAAAGTATTTGTCCACCATCAAGCATGTGATCTCTATCAATTTCAATAATTTTTTGTAGTTTGGCTCACCAAGGCATCATATGCCTTTATCACTAAGGCATTATATACCTGTCATCTAAATCTTTCTCCACCCTATTATTCAATTTGGTTATTGCCTTTAAGACCTATATTTCAATTAAGTTGGATGAAACTGATGGCTAGTAATGAGTTGAGTTTTGTTCAATATTAAAGATTTCCAAGGGGCCATGTTTTAGATGTTTTGGCTATACAAGTAAACTCTACATTAGGGGTGGCCAAATACGATCCAACTCATCAATTCGATCCATATTCAACTTACCATAAACAGGTTTGAATTGGGATTAAATGGGTTCATGTTGTAAACATATCGAGTTGTTTAACCTATCTGTTATTTAGGTTGGATTTGGATTCTAATTTATTAACTTGTTTAACCTGTTTATTATACAGATCGGGTTGGGTCAGATATCTATTTGGCATCTATTTAGTTTTAAATAAAATTTGCATTAATGCCTTTTACAGTTCTTCTTCTGAAATCCATTTAGACTTTAAAACCAAGCGATTCAATCTAAGTGGAGCATTCTTTCAAAAAAAAATTAAGCATGCCGTGCGCTACAAAAGGACGCTTGTCATGCCACCCATGTGGACTCGCGGCCTGAGGCTATCTTTTCTCTTTTGAGTAGCTAATAGCCTATTATCCAAAAAAAATGCCGGCCTATTGCCCACTCATGAGTTTTTCATTTAAAAAAAAAATAATGCTCGTGAGTCATACCTATTACTTTCAACAAAAAAATAGCTGACAAACTATTTTTCTTTCAAAAAAAAAAAGGCTGATAGCCTATCATTTCTTTGAATAAAGAGAGTTCCTCTTATGACCAAAACAGAAAAAAATCTTTTTCTCCACTTTCATATTCCTCTCCATCAAAAAAAGACTTCCACCATCCCTTCGACTGTCCCCTCCTACCTTTTCCTCATGCCACCATCGCAACAAGCAGCACCTAAAAATCCTCTATCGAGAGCCACGAGCAAGTCTGGTGAGTTCACACCATCGATGAGTTTAATGATGCCCTTTAGTCGATCAAAAATAAACTGATTGTTGTCATGTATGCCACCGCATCCACCCATGCATTGTGGAGCTCTACCGCATGTGCAACGATATCAACTTTATCCTCATGATGGGTGACAAATCCAACGAGATCTACAATCTCTATTGATGGGAAGGCGTCGACAAGATCCCCTATTTTACCTTCTATAAAGGCATGGAAAAGATCCATAAGGAGGAGAGCATCGACCCAACAAGCCTGATTCTTTGTTTCGAAACTTTCACCACCATAACTCCACCACCACCGTAGCTCCAACACAACAAGCTAACCACTTCGCCTGGATTTCCAAAGCCCTAACATACATTTCTTTCCCCCATCTCTCCCTATTTGTCTTTATGTTTTGGATTTAAGTTTTGGTTATAGATTAGGTTAAAAAAGTTAGATGTTGGATTGGGTAAACCATTTAATCTATTTATTAAACAGATTAAATGGATTGGATTAGGCTAGGTTGTTTAATAAATAAGTCAAGATTCAATTTTTAATATTTGACCTGTTTAATAAATGGGTTGGATACAGATTTGGACTTCTTTGACCTGCTCCAAATCTAACCCTACTATTTATGACTGACCCGATTCGATTGCTGCCCCTACTCTACATGGCATGCTTAAAGATTCAAACAATCATTGAAAAGTTTGAAGTCTCAAAGATTCTAATGGAGTAGCTTAAAGCCTACAAATCCAACAAAATGAAAGGTTGCGTGCTTCAAGAGGACATGCCCTCACCATACGATCTACTCACTTTGATATTTTTCTAGAGAAAGAAAGGGAGACTCATTTCTAAAATAGCTACTCTCACCAAAAGTTTTGAGGATTCACCATTGAAAATTCGAACAACTTTTGATTAGAGAATAGAAGGTACAATCATCAAGACTAGCTTTCTTCACTTGTTGTTGTCATCAATGTTAATATAGGAAGGCTAATTCGTTGCTGGTTGGCTCTCAAGATAGGATCTTTTCGATCCAAATTTAAGGTGTTAGAAGTTTGGTAGCTCATGACTTGTAAGAGATATTGTATTTAACGTTCGATCCTTTTTTTTAAAAAAGGCAAGTCAATCAAATCATTTTAAGTTTTTTTTTTTAATTTGATCATTTTTATATGCTATAATATCATCTACACATAGGGGGTGTTTGGTTAGAGGGAGTGGAGGTCTGAAATCAGAATCAGAATCGGAATTGGAATGGGTGACTCCCATTTCAACTGTTTAGTTGGGAGGAGTCCCATTCCGATTCTGATTATGGAGTAGAATGTGAATGGCTCAATCTATATAGAACTCAATCTCTACTCTCCTCTATGGATTCAAATTTTCATTCCAATTCTTATTTCGATTTCGATTTCGGTCACGAACCAAATGCTTCGAAGGATTTGGCCATTTCGATTCTGATTCCAAGCCATTCTGATTCTCATTCCTATTCTGATTCCAGTTGCGAAGCAAACACCCCTATAGTATAGTAGAGGTACAGGTTCGCTCGTTGAAATGATTATTATTATTATAAGATCCAATAAATAAAATAAAATAAAATAAAGATCTGAAAATGGTTTACAATATCCTATCTATAAGAGGGTGGTCTCATAACAAAAAGAAAAAAGATCTTTGAAATCGAAATGTCCTTGTATCAAAAAAAAATCTGAAATGTCCCGATCATTGATTTCAACCACTAGCTAGAGTGCAGCCTCTAGGACTGGAACTGGGCCAGGCTAGACCTCAGAACTGGGCTTTGGGTCAGACTTAGGTCCGATTTTTTTGAAAAAATACAGACTCAAGCCCGAGAATGGCCCGAGCCCAATCGGGCTGGCCCACATCCAATCGCGCTTTAGCCTCATCTCCTCCACCCGTCTGCAGCTCCTCCACCTGTGGCTTCTCCATCTCGGTCCCCCTCCCCCGACCACCCTACCTCGACTCCATGGACATGTCCCACTCGTCGACGACGATGTGAAAGCCATGGAGGATGGCATGAATGGTGCCGTGGAGGGACGTCGAGAACAAGATGACCTTGGGGTGCTTAGGCTCATCGGCGCGGTGCTTCCAGAGGGGTTTAATGGCGAGATGCTCATCCTTGGCCTTGATCAGGAAATGGTGGTGGTGATGGTGGTGCATGAGGGATCGGGGGAGGAGGTAGGGCTTCTTGGAGGCGAAGGTAGGGGAGGGAAGATTGTCGAGGTCATCCATGAGGTCCCAGGCATTAATGACGGTGGTGGGTGAGGCAGAGGTAGCGGTGAGCTGGGGATTGGGGTCGTCTAGGGTTTTGAGGGAGCCGTAGGTAGTAGAGGTGAGGGAGATGAGATGGATAGACTAAAGAAGAGAAAGAGAGATGGAAACCTGGGGAGAAGAGGAGGCGGAGGAGCAGGAGGGGAAGGTGGTGCCGTCGAGGAGCACCATCCAACCCGCCTCCCTCACGAGAGCGGCGATAACCTCATTGATGTCCGTCCGTGCCCGAAGGTTGTAGTTCCCATGCCATCGGAGCCCAGATAGGATCCTCACAGTGATCACCCACCGATGCCGCTCCCTAAGCTTCATTCTTTCCTTCTCCTTTGGCCGTGGCCGCCTCATCGCCCCCCTTGCATCATCCCCTCCCCCCCGCCGCTGCTATCGAACTCAGGCATGACTCCAGTTGCTAGAACTCAGGCGCAACTCCAGTCAAATCTAATCCAAAAGGTAGCATCACGCGGTAAATCAACTCTCAAATCCGGTGGTCCCTGTGCCAGATCATGATAAGCGTCTAACGGGGGAAAAAGCGAGGTCATGCATCGAGGCACGTGGTTTTCGTGGTATTGGTCGCTCCAACTGTGGGAACTCTTGGCAACAAGATAGTGTGGGGGCCCGAGCCAAACTTTGAGCCGAGTTTCAAGCTCGGGCTCGGGTCGGGCCAAAAGTTTACTCGAGCCCAACCTAAAAGTAAAACAGATTTATTTTTTAGGCCCGAGTCTGATCTGAATAATTTTGGGCCAAATCCAAAATCTGTACCGGGCCGATCCGAACCCACTTCCGTCCTGGCAGCTTATCAACATATAGGCCCAGTGGGCTAAAAATAAGAACCACGGATCAGGTGGCCATCTAGAAACCCATTACTGCACGTGTGTCTCACGTGCACCCGGGAACTCCGCACGGCGGAACCAGGACTACAAAAGTAGGGTTTTGCCCCGCCTCCTTTTTTATCTCCCGTTCCCTCCCAAGGTTTCTTACAGGCCGGAGGGCGCGTATCCATTCCTGCCACCCATCGCGGCGGAGCTCCTGGCGGATTCCAGTGGGCAAGATCCCCCCCCCCCCCCCCCTCTCTCTCTCTTCTTCCGATCTCCAGGGCTTCCGCTCTATAGGTCTCTCTTCAGGATGCTGTTGTTTTGTTAGTCCGAATCTTGATCAAATTGTCCTTTCCGAATCGGTAAAAGATCGGACGTTTTTAGGTCCCAATAAGGCCATGCGATGCGTTAGCCTTGGACTATTCATGGAATTACTTGTGTTGGTAATGGTATTGCTTCGAAACCATTAGGTTTTTTCTGCTTCCAGTTGATGAAGGGTTGTCGTGGTGAATGTTTTGTCTTGTTTTCCTCCTAGTTTTTAAATGTTTTAGCAGCATCAGAGCAGCCAAAAAACGCAGATAGAAAGATAGAGAATGAGAATGCATGTTATTAAGGATTTTATAAAACTAATCAGCCTTTTAATTTGCTAGATTTCAGTTACCCGAATGGTGAATGTTTCTCAACCTTTCTATAGTATCAGGCAAAAGAATGGAACTGACCATTTCTTTTGCTGTACTTTTAGTAGTTTTGCAGTTTTGGCAGTGCATTTTTTTTGTCATGCACGGTTGGGTTGATTTTTAGCCGAGTATGCAGAGTGATTAAGATTTGTGCTACTTAAATGGCAAGAAATATTTATTGTTCTGAGCAATGTGTTATTGCTTGTTGGAGAAAGATGTCTAGGGAAGATCGAGTTGATACAACTTTAATATGGTCGGATCTTGTCATCCTAAACACCATACTTTGTTGTCAACATTGAGATGTAGTGTAGAGTGAGCTAGTCTGGTATATGATATACATGCGACACCATTTCTAGAAGCTTATTAAATTGTGGAAGGTCATTTACTTTGGGATCAATCTCGGTAGGCATATTGGCAAAACATTGTTGAGTTCTTGGTTTGATGTGTTTAGGCATGATATTTTATGGTGCAAATATATTTCAAGGCAGGCTCTCTAATTGTTTTCATTAGCATAATTACCTGTGTTAGTTTCATGTAACTTTTGTAGTCACACTCAACTCAATAATGTATTCAACTTAAACAAAAGGCTTCTACCATGCTTTTTCTCCGCACAATCCAATTGAAAATTTCTCCTGTTTGATTTGTCTATTTTACATGCATATGTATGTTTCGCTTGTTTCTTCAGAATATTTGAGATATGCTTGTCATATTTGTTGTATTTGAGTGGAACATAGTTGTGATAAACATGCTCTGTGGATTGACGTATTTTGTTTTCTCCCTTGACTGTATAGTTGTTGAGCCATGGTTAAGCATAACAATGTTGTGCCAAACGGGCACTTCAAGAAGCACTGGCAGAATTATGTCAAGACTTGGTTTAACCAACCAGCTCGTAAAACCAGATGACGCATAGGTAGGCAGATCTCTTTCTCTCATTATTGACTTGATCCCATAAATTGCACCTTTTTTAGGAAGAAAAAGTTATATCCATTCACTGTTCTTAGTAAGTTGGAATTGTCCTTTAAAGTCATTTCTCTCTTGACTTATCAGTCTATTCTATCATGTTTTTCACAGCTCGACAGAAGAAGGCTGTGAAAATTTTCCCACGCCCAACTGCTGGACCCCTCCGACCTATCGTTCAATGCCAAACACTCAAATACAATATGAAATCTAGAGCAGGCAGGGGTTTTACCCTTGAGGAACTCAAGGTGACACTTTGATTTTTTGTTAATTAATCTACGACATACTTGGATATTCTTATTGCTAAACATAGTGTGATTCCAACTTGCAAAACTTCTGTTGCTTGATTATGAGCTACACCTTGGGCTACAATTATCACACCTTTTTTACAATATGCACATGTCCAATAAAATATATGTGCTTGCCATGGAAATGGACTAAGGTATGATAGCAAAGAATTTCTTTGTCATGAAGGTATCATTCATAAGTAAGCCAAAATTTCCAACCAATGCGGGAGAGAAGGAAAAAAAGAAACAAAATATTTAATAAATAGAAAATGGAATGAATTGGTGTAGTCGTACCCTTCTACGATAATTTTTATATGCTATCTAATTGTTTACATGTTTTTCATGTTGTAATCCTCAAAGGTACTTATGAAGCAGGTATGCTAAAATATTTTGAAGGTGGTTTTTCAGTTAGGTTGAGAGTGTATTAGGACTTTATTATTACTTTTTTTTTTATAATATCAAGCATATCGGGACTTAGTAAAGGCGACAAGAGTTGCAAGATGAAGCCGTTTGAGTTGTTTGGAGGCATGTGGTGCATGTAAAGCAAAATCCATATATGCAAGACTGTTATAGAGATAATTTGAGCAGGTGATATATGATGATATAGCTATTATGCAATCAGTACGGCAGATACGTGGAAAAGTGAGCTGCATCTTTTGCAAGATCAACATGGAAACTGAGTATGGTAGGGTACAACATTCTACCTAACTTGTCTACTGGACATCAATGTAGTTCCAGCAGTATGACTATACCAATTCATGCATTACTGCTGTTTCTTGCCCTATATCAAATTAACATATTCTCCAGTGACTTTTAATAAACTTGAGAGGTTTAAGACTAGGATTTCCATGATGCTTTTGTGGACAGGGTGTATGGTAGGTTGATAATGAGGGTTGAGAACCTTGATCAGCATAGGGATTTCGTTATGGGATTGTTTACCATCCTTTATCAATTGTAATATCTGTCAAGTTTTTTGATGCATCACTAAATTAGGTAACAAATGCACACAAGTGTTTAAGGAAAATGCATATAAAAGAAATGAATAGCTGAAATGTATGGAAATGAGGGAAAATTTGAATTTCCTTTCTGATGCAGAACTTGATGTTAAATTGGCAAGTCTTGGTATTGAATTGAAGGATTTCTAAAATGGTTGGTTGAAATGGATAAGGATCTGCATGACTTGGGAATTTTTTGGAGGCTGGATTGGACTTTTGATCAAATTAAATAGAAATGTTTGATATGGTATGTTGGAAGATTCATGAACAAAGGGCAATTGCGTGGACTTAAAGTGGAATTTGCTATATAAATGGCCTATAACATATTTTGTATAGCCGGTTACTTATAACCATGGATGGGAGTTGTGGATGCTTGTTTTTTATTCTAAACAATATATTTACCTCCTTTTAATTTGGCTATATTGGTCAGTCAATTTCTTTTCGATGAAAGCCTATTAAGAGGCAGGTTTCCATTGTGCATTATGACTTGCTGATGGCATCAACTCCTAACATTTTTGCACCATTATGAAAACGTCTCTATGCTTTCCCTTAAGATATATTGTCATCAGATGATCAGAAGTATTATGAATGTACTAGTTTGCTCACTCTATCCAATGGTTGTGTGCTCTGTATTGCAGGCAGCAGGCATTCCAAAGAAGCTTGCTCCAACTATTGGCATTGCCGTGGATCACCGTAGGAAGAACCGTTCCCTTGAGGGTCTCCGAGCTAATGTCCAGAGGCTGAAGACATACAAAGCCAAGCTAGTAATCTTCCCAAGACGTGCACGCAAATTTAAGGTTAGTGGACTCCAGCTCCTCCTTATTTATGAGCTAAGTTAGTCTGTTGATTTCTAGGCAAGCTTTCTAATGTGCTGGTCTTTACTCAGGCCGGTGATTCTGCTCCGGAGGAACTTGCAGCTGCCACTCAGGTCCAAGGCCCATACATGCCCATTGTCCGCGAGAAGCCCACGGTCGAGCTTGTTACGGTCGCGGACGAGATGAAATCATTCAGGGCCTATGCTAAGCTTCGTGTCGAGCGGATGAACAAGCGCCAGGTTGGTGCCCGCTTGAAGAAAGCTGCGGAGGCAGAAAAAGAAGAGAAGAAGTGATTGGATTCATTCCTTGGCTGGTGTTCAGCTCATTTATTTCAATATTTTGGAGTGCTAGTTTTGAATCATATTTTGGCCTATTTTTTCCCGTTAATTCTAAAACAGCGAAACTCATAGGCATTTAGACATATTTGCTCGGGCTCTCTTCTGGTCTGTTCATGTTGTGACTTATGTTTGGTTATGGCTGAAGTTTTCTAGTTGGCAATAGAGCTAAGGTTGTTTTTTTGCGACTCTTCCGTCAAAAATTGAAGTTTCTAGACTTACAATATTCAGATCATCTTGGTTGGCAACCTCTACCGTTTTCATTAATTTCTGCATTTATCTTGCAATTGAAATCTCACCAACCCAACTACCTGGGTGGTTGTGGTATTAATCAGAGAGCAGATTTGATTAATGAGTCCCATTCCCAGTACTTGTTACTGTGTAAGATGGATATGCGTGATTTCTTTCCCCGAGAAAAAGAATTAGGCAAGTCTGAATCCAATTGGATTTGAGGGATTATCGTTTAGCTAGAGCAGTTGCATGTGCATTGGACGGTGGCAACGAGAGTAGCAGGTGGAAAGAAATCTGTTGATGGAATTCGATGCAGGTGTTCCATCTTGGATAATTCTCATTACCGTAGTAGACAAGTGTAAATGCTGTCAAAGTGGGCTATCATTGATGCAGGGAGTTACATCACAAGACAATTTTGTTCTTGTTAATTGTAGAAATGTAGTTGCAGCAGGTGATCGTCTTTTTGATATACTGTAGGTGGTCCTCCTCTTCCCCTCTCTAATCTCCATGACATTTGGGATATGTTTCGTGGCATGCTTCCCTGATATTTAGGATTTGTTTGGTGGGACAAGTGAAAGGCAACGCAATTTTTGTGAGGGGATATTCTCCACATATTTCTTGAAGCGATATCTTCAAGCACAACAATGTGAAGGAAGGCAACAAACACTTTTCATGAAGGAAAATTTTGTTTGTGTATGTTTGCTTCTTTCTGCATCCAGGTCTTAGTCGGCTTACTTCTCTGCCAGATTGACCCCCTCCTGCCGTATGTGGATGTGCTTTTCTGAATCTATAGGTGAGGATTTTGGTTCCCTCTGGCCAATAAATGAATAGATAAAACAAAATAATAATCGACTAGGCTGCAGTGGCTTTAGAATAAGACTCGATTGAAACTTATGCCTTTTGTTATTCATTTAAGTTGGTTGCCATGAATCGTCGCTCTTCATGGTTCGACGATTTTGAGGGCTCAGATACTTAGAGCATGATTATATATATATATATATATATATATATATATATATATATATATATATATATATATATAAAAGTTTGTTGTCTGGTATTACTGTAAGAACCCTGCTCAACACTAATCTTCTTTTTGGTGATAAGTTATGATTATGATTGTTGGGACAAGTCAATCGATCTCCGACTCCGACTCTACATCGGTCGCATAAGCAAATTACGCTGACTCACAATCGACTGATCGATCGATAGTCGACTACTATCAACTATCAGTTAACAATTTGGTTAACTTCCGATCGAAGACCATCGGCATATCAGAGTTACCAGCCGATGCACATTCGGATCTTCTACCGACTTATCTCTACCGATTTATCAGTATCGTCGACATATAGTCGATCTATCTGCTCAACATACCCTGACCGTTATGAACGGTTATCGACTACGTATTACGGTCATTAATGAGAATAAACAGTCCACTAACTTCACGATTATGGCCCGATTATGGCCCACTAACTCTACGTGCTCGATGGTTACATCAGACTCATCTATAAAAAGGGAGATAAATGAGCAGCACGGGTAAGATAATTTGGAGCTAAAACTCTGCCACTCTCAACATTCTTATTAGCTGTTCACCAACCCCCTCTCTGACTTAAGCATCGGAGGATCCCCACCGGACACAACTCCGATCTGTGAGGACTTTGTCTTATAGGTGCTCTTCATCGGCGACAGACGATAGAGAGTTGGCCGCAACAGATTGGCACACCAGATAGGGAGAAAACTATAGTCAATCATGCTGAGAACTAGAGCTCAGCATTCGATTGGATCGGCGAAGCAATCTTCCCATCGAGAAGATGTTCCTCCCCCATCTCCGATGGTAGAGCCTAGTTCCTCGTATCTTGTGGTTACCACGGACGCACAGATTGCTACACTCATGCAGCAAATGAAAGTTTTGATGGAGGTGATTCAAAACTTCCAACAGCAGCAAATCCAACAGTAGTAGCAGCGCCAAGTGGAGCAACCGGTGGCTCAGTCAGTGCCATCTAGGCACAGCCACCATCCTCCACGACGCTCACCCTCCTCATCTCCGGAGCGACCGTCTCGATACTCCCATCGAGACGGACAACCACATTCTCGGCACTCTCACCGTGCCATCCACCAATCACGGCGTTCTCCCTCTCCTTCTCATGCACATAGTATCAAGAAGGGGAAACGGCCACGGACGCCTTCTGCTTCTCCTTCTTCGAGCTTTTCAGAGGGTTTCACTCCTGGAGTTTTCCAGCAACGGCGGCTTGATGACTATGAACGTAAGTTTTAAAAAATTGATCATCAGTTTGTCCGACTTCAAGTGGAAGATCGGAAGTCTTTTAATGACTATGACTTCCACACTGTCCAGCCTCTCTCAGTGCATCTCGGATGAACTGTTTCTTTCTCGATTCAAGATGCCGCAAATGGAGTCGTACGATGGCTCCACCAACCCGATCGATCATCTTGAGAGCTATAAGACTCTCATGATGATCCAAGAGACAACCGATGCATTATTATGCATTAGCTTTCCGGCAACTCTTCGGAAGGCTGCTCGAGCCTGATATTTCGGGCTTCAGTCGGGGAGCATTAACTCTTTCGAGTAGCTCGAGCATTCTTTTGTTACCCACTTCAGCATAAGCCGAAGGCCATCACGGATATCCGACAGTCTCTTCTTAATCAAGTAAGGTGAGACAGAGATATTGAGAGACTTTGTGACTCGTTTCAATACAGCCACACTTGAGGTTAGGGACCTCAATAAAAATATGACTATATCAACTATGAAAAGGGGTCTGAGGGGATCCAGATTCTCATATTCTCTTGATAAAACTCTCCCCTGGATCTATGTTGAACTTCTGGAGTGCACGTATAAATACATTCGCGCAGATGAAGCTGCTTCTGACCGATGCCAAACAGATGGAAAAGGTCAGAAGAAGAAATAAAAGAAAAATGAAGCTCCGACCGAATCAAATAGGTCGACTGTCAACAAAAAAGCTTCATCTCGACGATGGAGTCTGAAGCCGAACAACTATGGCAGGTATGACTCCTACACTCCTCTCTCTGCTCTCCGTGCGTAGATCTTGATGGAGATCGAAGGAGAGGAGTACTTACAAGACCCCCCACCAATGAAAGCACCATCGAGGAGCTGAGACAGGAAGAAGTACTATCGGTTTCATCGTGATCATGGTCACGATATTAAATAATGCATCCAGCTTAGGGACGAGATAGAGGCTCTGATTCGATGAGGCTACCTCAAAAAATTCTGACGTGATCACCCGACTCAATCTCCCACCGACCAACAACCTCTGCTGCAAACTGAGGAGACACTCAACAATTGACCAACGGTGAGAGTAATCAACATGATCTCCGGACGATAAAAGAACTGGGGGGCAACTTCCGAAGAAGAATCGACGAAGAAATGATGACTCGACAATGTAATAACTTTTTCAGAAGAAGATGTTCGGAGAATTCAAACTCCTCATGATGATGCTGTCATTGTCTCGGCAACGATAGCTAATTATCATGTAAAAAAAATTTTAGTGGATAATAGAAGCTCGATGGATGTATTATTTTACTCGATTTTCTCTTGAATGTGACTTTCGACTGATCGACTTAGAAGAGTTTCAACGTCATTGGTCAGTTTTACAAGAGATGCAGTCACTATGGAGGGAGAAATCACTCTCTCATTAACTACAGAAACTGAACCACGACAGAATACTATTCTCATAACATTCACGATTGTCTGAGTTTTCTCAACTTATAATGCTATACTCGAACGATCTGGATTGAATGCTCTGAGAGCAATAGTCTCGACTTATTATCTACTAGTCTGATTTTCAATAAGAAATGGAGTCAGAGAGATGCATGGAGATCAACAACTTATCCGACATTGCTTTCTAATTTTCACACAAAATAATCAATCTGAAGACTCTTTATCCGTCGATAAATTGGATCAAAGAGAAAATGAACAGAGGGGTGAACCAGCTGAACAACTGATTTTCATCTCATTAAAAGAAGAAGATCCTGAGAAGATGGTCCAAATTGGATCGCAGCTGTCTGATCCGGAGCGGCAGCAACTAATAAATCTACTCAGGACAAATGTCAATATTTTTGCTTGGTCGGCTACTGATATGCCAGGCATTCCTCTGGAAGTAATAACTCGTTGGCTAAACATCGATTCCAAGATTAAGTCGGTGAGACAAAAGAAAAGGCCTTTTGCTCCTGAAAGGCAGAAGGTCATCAACGAATAAGTCGATAAGCTCCTCGCAGCTGGCTTCATCAGAGAAGCTACCTATCCCGATTGGCTCGCCAATGTAGTGATGGTGAGAAAGGCCAATAAAAAATAAAAAATTTGCATCGACTATACAAATCTAAATGAAGCTTGTCCAAAAGACAGTTTTTCTTTACTAAAGATTAATCAACTAGTTGATGCAACTTCAAGGCACCGACTCTTAAGCTTCATGGATGCTTTTGCAGGCTACCATCAAATTCAGATGGCACCTGAAGATGAGGAGCACACAGCCTTTGTAACTGACAAAGGTATTTACTGCTATAAAGTAATACCTTTCAGTTTAAAAAATTCTAGAGCCACATATCAATGGTTAGTCAACACAATCTTCAAGATACAGATCGGACGAAATATAGAAGTGTATGTGGATGACATGCTGATGAAAAATTCTCAAATTACTGATTATGTTCGAAATCTAGAAGAAGCCTTTAGCACATTTCGACGACATCAGATAAAGTTGAACCAGATAAAGTATGTGTTCGGAGTAACTTTTGAAAAGTTTCTCAGATTTTTTGTGTCCCAATGAGAAATCGAGGTCAATCTCGAGAAAATAAAGACTATCATCAATATGAAGCATCCTAATTTCAAGAAAAAGATACAGCAGCTCAATGGAAGGATTGCCACACTCAGCACATTCATATCAGAGTCGGCAGAAAGATGCTTGTCTTTCTTCAAGACTTTGAGACAATCAAATGACTTTATATCGTCAGATGAGTGTCAACAATCTTTCAAAGGCCTAAAAAGATATTTAACATCTCCATTGCTGCTTACAAAACTAAAGGTCGAAGAAACTTTGTATCTCTATTTAGCGACATCGATGGAAGTAGTTAGTCAGTACTTATCCAAGAGGATGAAAATCGAATTCAACGATCAATCTATTACACTAGCAAGATGCTTCACAATGCTGAAGTGAGATATTCACGAGTGGAGAAGATGATCTACGCTCTGATCATATCATCACAGTGACTTCATCCATACTTTCAAGCACACTCTATTGTCATCTTGACAGATCAGTCGTTGAAGATAATTTTACATCGACCTAATATGTCGGATAGAATGACAAAATAGACAATAAAGCTCGACGAATTTTACATACAATATCGCCCACATCCATCAATAAGGCACAAATTTTAGTCAACTTCATCGTCGAATATACAATACCAGATAATAAACCTGAGGATGAAGCTAATGACAAAATAAAGTAGGCCGCAACTCTCAAACCCAACTTAACGTTGGCATGGGTGCTACATATTGATAGAGCATCTAATGCACACAAAGCTGGTCTCATCCTCACCAATTTTAAGGGGGTTATAACTGAATATACCCTTCAGTTCAATTTTAAAGCTTCAAATAATCAAGCCGAATATGAAGTACTCTTAGCCAGCTTAAAAATTGCTAAGGCGCTTGATATCGACAGTCTGAAGATTTTCATCGACTCACAACTGATTGCTGGACAGGTTAAGGGTGAGTTTGAATCTCGAGACCCTATTATGATGAAGTATCTTTAGAAGGTGAAAGATCTAACTTCAACATTAAAGTATTTTAAAATCTTTCACATTCTAAGGATAAAAAATATTCGAGCCGATGTACTTTCGTGACTCGCAACCACTTCTTTCAACTCACTAGATCAGACATTCGTCAAATGCCTGGAACAGCCGAGTATTGATAAAGTCGAAGAAGTGCTACAAATCATTGATGAGCCAAGCTGGATGGATCTGATTGCCCAGTACTTGACTGATGGAACTCTCTCTATGGATCCCTCAGAAGCCAAACGACTCAGATAGACGGCCTCTCAATATATTTTAATGAATGATCATCTATACAAAAGGTCATTTTCTCTTTCCTTACTGAAGTATTTGGGGCCAACAGATGCCGACTATGCACTTAGGAAGGTCCATGAAGAGATTTGTGAAAATCATTTGGGGAGTAAATCTCTAACTTACAAGATCCTACGACAAGGATATTATTGGCCTACCATGAAGAAAGATGCAGCTGAACTTGTCCGAAGGTGTGAACCATATCAGAGATATACAAATATACAACACCAATTGATAAGTCAGTTGACATCAATTATTGTACCATAGCCCTTCACATAATGGGGGATTGACATACTTGATCCTTTCCCTCTGACATCTGGTCAGAGAAAGTTCATAGTGGTCACTATCGATAATTTCATCAAGTGGGTGGAAGATGAACCTTTGGCACAAATCACTGAAAGCAAGATGGATGACTTCATTCAAAAATCAATTATATGCAGATTTGATTTACCACACACCATCATCACTGACAATGATCGATAATTCGACAATCAAAATTTCAAAAAATTCTATGCAAAATTTCATATTACGCACAAACTTACATCAGTCGGTCATCCACAATCCAACGGAGAAGTGAAGGCAACCAACTGAATGATTCTGCATGGACTCAAAATCAGACTGAATGAAGCTAAAGGCCTCTAGGTGGAAGAACTATATTCGATCTTATGGACATACCGAACGACTCCTCACATACCAATGAAAGAATCACTATTTAATCTGGCTTATGGAACAGAAGTGATGATCCCACTTGAGATCGGACTACCATCAGCAAGGATAGAGTAATACAGTGAACCGAGCAACTCAGAATATCGGAGAGCCGATTTAGATCTACTTTCAGAAATCCAACAGCAAGCTCAAGTTCGGATGGTAGCCTATCGATAAAGGATAGCTCGATATTATAATGCAAAAATTAAATCGAAGGTCTTCCATCCTGAAGATCTGGTCCTAAGGAAAGCAGAAGTCTCAAGACTTCTTGATCATAAAAAGTTATCTTCGAACTGGGAAGGACCTTACAGGATAACCGAAATACTTAGATTAGGCGCATATCAACTAGAAACTCTAGAGGGAGTAACCATCCCCTGAACATGGAATGCTGACAACTTAAAAATCTATTATCAATAAAGTTGTCTGTGTGTACTTTATTCAGAATGAAACATTGAATTTCAGAATCACAAGTTTCAGTAAACTACAAAGTGGTAATAGACTGACAGATGAACGGTCAATTTTTATCGACTATATTTTGATTTTTCAATATAAAAATTGATGCATTGACTATATTTTGGCTTTCACTGTAAAATCCAAAATATCGACTATATCTCAATACCGATCATATCTCAGCTTTCCACTGTAAAAGCCAACCCTAGTCGAATGACTATTATGCTGACTTAGTCTTAACTAAGCAAAATGCTATGCCAATACGATCCAGATCGAATTAGAATTATACCGACTCGACTATGATCGATCGAAAGATAATCGACTTGCCATCGATTATCAAATAACCTGACATACTAAACCCGACTAAGGTCAGATGAAGGATATTCAGTTTGTTATCGCTTATTCGATTTATTAACGAATGAATCCTATAATTTCTATCAGATGTTTGACTTGTTGATTGATATTCGATAATTAAAAAATAATTCTATGACATTGCAGATATACAAAAAAAAGAGAGTCTATACTTGAAAATTTTTTTATTCATTCATTGAAAATAAAGTTACAAAATTGGACCGAAGTCTGATTACAAAATTTTTAAGTACAAAAATAAAATTATACCGATCATCAGTTGCCATCTCCATCTCTTTGCTCTGATGTAGCATCGGGGATTTGAATAATTTTTGATGCTGTCGGTGCTCCATTTTCGATCGGCACGACTTCTTCAGTAGCTCTATCTTCCAAGACGGGAGGGATGATGCTGCTCAAATCAAGATCTGGGTATAACTTTTCGATCGTATTTCGATCATCTTCATACCTGACACAGTAAGAGGTGAACCCATCTTTGAGAATCTCTTCCTTGAATTCTTTTGAATTTTTGAAGTTCTCGATGGCATGGTTCAGAGCCTCCCTTGCTAACTCTACTTGCACTCTCGCCAGCTCTGCGTCAGCTCTTGCGGAAGCTGATTCATCATCGGCCAGTGCCAATCTTTCCAGGGTGGCCCGATGTCTTCCACATTCGGCTTCGAGTTCATTGATGCACCTGTCCCTCTCCCTTCGAAGTTGATGGATAGAATATTTCTTGCTCTTGATCTTCGACTCAAAAGATAAGATGTCTTGACGAGCCGACTCAAATTTGGCTCCAGAAGATTGAAGGTCGACGGTCAGACGGGAGATTTCCTCCTGAAATTTTGCCTCCCGCTTGATCGCCATCCGAAGTTGTTCAAGGGCAGCCACCTTCTCAGCATTGGCGGCCGCCACTTTGTCCATCCATGTCTGATAGAAGTCAGCAACTTTTCGGTAGCCGACCTCCAAGTCGAACATGTCTTGTGCCAACTGCAAGTAGAAGATAAGTTAGATCAAATAAAAAAAAAGGAGTGCAAAGAAAAACTTACCCTGAGTATCAACGGATAGAAAGAGGAAAACATCTCAGCGATGGTTCTGTTCTTTCTGTTCTCCCGATCAGTCGGAAGAAGAGCAGCTTGGATGAGCCGCTTGGCCAATGCCGGATTGGCCAAGGCCGACTCATCCTCAGAAACTCTGATATCAAAATGAACAGTATAACCTGTCGATGATCCATCATCTGCTGAAGTCGCCGACGCCTTCCCTCGATCTTCTGTCAGCAGCCTCGTGCTTGAAAATGCGGGAAAATCAGAGCTCAACTGTGCCCGAGAGGGTTCCACTAGAGGAACCACTGGCATAGCCGTTGATTATTCTAGCACGATCGTGACTTTCGCCTTGGCCCGAACCTCAGTTGGTGGAGCTGCCGATAGTGTTACGATAACTCCATCTTCTTCTACCGCCCCACCCTCAACGGACGGCACTTCAGGGAGCACTGTCAGGGCCGATAGTATCAAAATTGGCTCAAGAACCGATGCCGACGGTTTGTCAGATTCTCCTGCCGGTGAAGTAGGAGTCCAACCCTTCTTCGGTGGTCGGGAGGGTCCGACTTCGGATGCTGTCCTCTTCTTGGCAGCATATTGACGAATATCGATGGTCGATACTCGTGTCTTTGGCTGTATAGCTACAATCGAACAAGGAAGTCAGTACAATTTAGAAACAAACAAAGAAAAAATAAAAGTGATCGACTATGCTATACCTAAAGTGATGACCGAACTAAGGCTAGCATCGTAGAGAGTTTGTTCGATCATCAGTTCTCTCTACGGTGGGACCACCATATCTTTCAGTCGGTGGAAATCCTTCCGATCGTCGATCTCCACCCGATTGTTCTCGTTCGGGCCGATCCTTGGATCATCCCAGCATGAAGGAAAGCCTCAGGGAAGAGAAGAGGAAATAAAAAAAAATTGGTTCATCTATCTATAGATGGACGATAGAAGATCGGTGATGAAGGAAAGGCCTTTTCTTGGGTTGAAGAGCTACCAACCCTTGGCCTTTGGATGGATACAAAGAACAAAGAAGGTACGAAAAAGAGAAGAATGAGGCTCGATTGGTATTAGCTGACACAATAAAGCAAAACTAATTATTAGCTGAACCGAGTTTGGTGCCAGCTGAGCGGGGCAAAGACCATAATAGTTAAGCAAATTTTGGACAAACTCTGAAATTGGGAATCGAAGATCAATCTGAAGGTCTTCGACATAGAAAGCAATCTGATCCGAAAGAGGAGAGTTTACCCGACCATCGGCACCAGGTGCAAAAAGCTGATACTGCTTTGGGATGTAATACTGCTCTTGGAGCTGTTTAACATTGGATTCAGATAGTGAAGAAGCCTCCATTTCTGAATCCGAAGGAGATTCATTGGTCGGATTCTCTGACTGACTATCTTGAGAAGAAGATGCCCTAACCATGGAAAAGGAAAACTAAAGAGAACTAAAAAGGAGATGAACCCAAGAAGGACAAGAACACTTGACCTGAAAATCAAAAAAGAAGGTGAAGAAGGGACCCTGGAGTTCTCTAGTACTGGGGCGACCTTCCGGTAGAGTTTCTGCAGTAGAGGATGAAGATAAAATGCAAAGTAAAAATTTGGCCAAAAGTGATCCTATATATATAGGATCCATCAACGGTCAGGATGGAAGCAATCAAATCGAAGTCTCATCAGATGACAACACGTGGCAACATCCGGACCGACCATTGGTCGGACGGTTCGACACATCTGCTCCTGATCGTGCCACCTCACCGTCATCCGCATGAACAGCTCCGATCCAATGATATTCAGATACGTAGCCAAAATCTACTAGTCAGAATCGTATCGTCCGGCATCGAATTATCTTTCTGAAATGACGTCCGATATTAACATCCGATACCGAATTATTCTGTCGACATGACAGCCCAATAATGATTTTGCAGCCACCGAAATGATAAAACAGGTGGAGAATTCCTGACTAGCAGTTAAGTCGAGGCTCAAGGCAACACATGACAACTCTTTTCGTCCAACATGACAGACCATGTGATAATATACACGTCGGATCACTTTGGACTTGAGAGTGGAAGGCAACTGTTAGGACAAGTCAATCGACCTCCGACTTCGACTCTA
Organism: Elaeis guineensis; assembly: GCF_000442705.2. NCBI lineage: Eukaryota > Viridiplantae > Streptophyta > Magnoliopsida > Arecales > Arecaceae > Elaeis > Elaeis guineensis. The sequence continues at coordinate 90,459,949 of NC_026004.2, read as the reverse complement.
CATCAACCGCATAAGTACATTACGCCGACTCACAATCAACTGACCGACCGATGTCGACTACTATCAACCATCAGCTAATAATTTGGTTAACTCCCGACCGAAGACCATTGGCATATCAAAGTTACCAGCCGATACACATTCGGATCTTCTACCGACTTATCTCTACCGACTTATCAGTATCACAGATATATAGTCGGCCTATCTACTCAACATATCCTAACCGTTATGAACGATTATCGACCACGTGTTACGGTCATTAATGGGAATAAACAACTCACTAACTCCAAGATTATGGTCCGATAAGTTAGCATTATAAAAAGTGGGACTACGTGCTCGATATTTACATCAGAATCATTTATAAAAGGGAAGGTAAATGAGCAGCACGAGTAAGATAATTCGGATCAAAACTCTGTCACTCTCAATATTCTTATTAGTTGTTCATCAACCCTTTTTCTGACTTAAACATTAGGGAATTTTCGTCGGACACAATTTCGATCTGTGAGGATTTTATCTTGCAGATGCTCTTCACCGAAGATAGGCGATAGAAAGTTGGCTGCAATAATGATGATAAAGATTGATGGGCCAGGAGATGGAATATGCTTTAAGCCATTGTCATGTAGGGAAATAGTTCTACCAGTGGCATATCTTATTTGTTTGCACTGTGTGCTTTTACGAAGAAATGAATCTCTATAGTCTCTATAAAAGTTTTTCAACAAGTTGAAACTTTGGCATGATAATTAATGCTACCCATCTACCTCTTTCATGGCTAGAAGTGGTGCCTTTTCTTTTGCTTATCTTACGTGGTTCTGATATATGGGACTTGTTTAACATAATCAATCATGGTTCTTTTCTCCAGTAGAATCTATTTCAAGATAAAATCAAATGAAGTGCAGTTTTGAAACAAGAAACATGTTTTGAAACAAGAAACATAATAGTGCGCGCAAGCAAACGAAGGTAGAGCATACAGCTTAGTACCGTGCTATGAAAGTCTTCAGGACTCATCATTGCAATAGCATGCTTTATAAATTTAACTGACAGTATTTTTCATTTAATAGATGAAGACAAGTATGGGGGGTAAAAACAATGTCAATTCCTTGAAACAGTGAGAATGTGAGACAGTGACTGCCAACTACAAACGATAATCCATTTAATATCGAAGTTTGGAAGAACGTTTATGATAATACCATAACATTCCATAATTTTCAACAGCCACCACCCAAAGTTTGGATCAAGTCAACCTCTGTCACATCTAACCCTGATTTAACTAATCCTAGTAACAAAATTCCTTCTCAGCTTCCATCCTGCAAGCGAATGCCCTCCAGTTCCCAGATTAACCACCCTGCTAACCATGCGGATGGACGCATTTTCCAATTATTTTGGCACGCGTCGCTCATTTATTCGCTCATAATCGCTGTTTCCTGTTCGGATCTCCATAAAGGTGGTGTTGTTTTCGTCATCCGCGCTACCTCCTTCAGTAGAAATCTACAGAACTTCCATGCGGTCTCCGATCCTATGCGTTAGAGTGCAACAGATGAAACGGCAGGATGGACCGACAGGGCAACACCAACGGCAAGACGTAGTTCTCGCATAGGAATTTCTGTGCGCGTAGGCATATAATAGCATATTTCGTTCGAAGATTCCGTCTTCAAATCAGTGTCAAATACTTCCCGTTGCTTCCAGTCAAAAAAAAAAAAAAAAAAAAAAACTTTCCGTTGCGGAAAAGACGGGGGCATTTTCGTAACTTGAGATAATTCCAAGGTACATTATATTCAGATTCGTCTATATGAACGAAGCCGATGTCGTTACCGCCGCCCAAAAAGATCTCAAGCAGAGAAGAGAAAGAAAGAAGGAAACGGTGAGAAATGGGTCTCAAGGTATTCGAATAATGACTCCATTCGGTTCCTTTATTTTCTCTTAAAATTCTTAGCTTTTTTTTATCGTTTATTGTTTATATTAGATTATATTAATGGAGAGATTCGGATATGAGATTGGTTGGTCTTCTTGAATAATGGATTGGTTTGGTTTTCGCCTCTCCGTTCTTGATTTTTCTACGATTCGTTTTAGTATTTTGAGTTATTTTTCTTGAAAATATTAGGACAGATCGAAAGAGAGTTGGACTAGTGTTTTTCTCTCTCTCTCTCTTTTTTCTTTTTTCTTTTTTTTTTTTTGTGTGTGTGTGGAAGATGTTGGACTGTTTTTGTGTGGAATTGCACTCCTTTTTTCTGGTCTTATGGCCTCAAGAGCTTATGAATCTATTTTGATTTATTTTGTTTCTTTGTTCATTATTTTCTAGATCTGGATCAGTCATCATGTTTTTCGTTTAATTATGGATAAAAATGAGACACCTGCATGCGTCCAAGTCGATCATTACAGATTTTTTATTGTTACGATCTGCAGTATTCTTTTCGTTTAAAAGTGAATTAAAAAAAAAAGAAAAAGAAAAATAGAAAGGGAGGACTTAGACCAGGCTAACTGAAAGCTGAACAGGGGAGATTAGTAAAGGAAAAAGGAGGTTGTATACCTGTTCTTATGATATCTTTGCTTAAAGGGTGTGTACTCCGTACTCTTGATGTCTAATAATCTCTCTTGAGTGTGAAAAAAATTATCTTCCGTTCATCCAATATCATTCCTGCTGAAGTTCCTTCAATCACGAGAATCGGAGGCCGTATAGGGGTAATCGCTACCAGTTGGCCGTGGTTGGGTTTGTAAAGTAAAGCTTATGTGGAAGCTTGGGGGTAAAGCAACATTAAGAATGAAAGCACAAGAAATGCATGATATTCTTAAAATATTCATGGAGAACTCAAAGTGCATGAAGTATGGATCTTCAGTTATGAATTTATAATCATGAAGGATAATGGTATGTATGAAGCATGTTTGTTGACGATGTTTCATGCTCGTTGTCTTGGTCCTCAATTCTTATGAAATCTTGGTACATTTTCTGAATTTATTCTTTAACCACTTCCTAACAAACTAGACAGGGTGTGACACGCATCTTTTGAAGGTAGATAATATATTTACAAGCATGCACATAACTTACCCCCCTTCTCTCTCTCTAGCTTGTTTTCTCCTCCCTTTCTTCATGTCTCTAGACGTCTCTCCCAACCACATAGGCGATTTCAACAATATGATTTCAAAAAGAGCCATCAATTTCTACCAACCACGAATTCTCTATTGCCTGACCGACCTTGATGGGATAGCGTATAATTTCCATGGAGTAAATGTTATTTTGATAATATCTACATGTGTTATATACATTCTTCTTTCTTGATTTCTGCTTGTCAATTGCCTCGATACGTCCTAAAATTCTCGTGATGCACCAAATATCACTTTTATGATTACGTTTGGTACTTCTCCCCTAGCTACAGGAGTGTTTCTGTCTAAATTATGGGATCTGATATACCCAATATATGGTAGTGGAGATGTATTTTATCCTTCATGTTCTAGGTTATGCATCAGATAAGACTCCTATATATCCCAAGTTTCGAAGCTTTACCGCGGGTAGAGTTCCATGCTTATTCCTTAGGTCTTTAGTTGTCCCTAAATCTTGGCTTGTAGTGTCAAGGCATTCTTCAATCCGTTCCTAGACAACTAACTAGGTTGGGTGTGGTGCGTCTTTATTGTGCATGTGATTGGCAATATATTTATATGTATGCAAGTAATTCTTGATTGTCAAGGAGTTCTATAGGTTATAACTATGTATAATCAAGAGTCTTAACACGAACTTTCCATTTATATCATTTCTGGCACTCTCATTTTGTATCTTTTCTCCTCCATCCTTCTCTCCCTCTTTCTATCTGGCTCTCCTCCTCCCTCTCAATTTATCAAGTTCTCTCTCTAAATTGCACATACTTTGAACCACATAGGTAATTTATGTATCCAACATGAGTGTCCGTCTTCCACAAACCCAAATTCCAGTTTTTCCTCTCCTTGCCGGAATGACATATATTTTCCTATGATATTATCAACCCTTAAAATATGAAAAATGCTGTAGATGAGTTTTCTTCCTTTCTTGAACTTTATGTGCTACCTGCCTTGATATGTCCTACGATTCTTCTCCTACGGCACAGACTGCTTTTATGCACATACTTGATACTTTCCAAGCCGTGAGCTTCTTTGTTCCTCTTCCCAGGTCATGAATTTTAAGATATACAATATCTTAGTTGAAATGTGCCTTGCATAATATCTGATATGATATAACTATGTTACATGATTTTGGTTGTGCATCAAATCAGACTCCTCTATTTACACCAAGAGTCTTTCTTTCTGTATGTGCAAACAATTAATTGATTGAATGCCATAACGAATCTTCTTTTGAATTTTTATTGCAGGAAGAATTTGAAGAATATGCTGAGAAAGCTAAAACTCTACCTGAAAATACTGCCAATGAGAACAAATTAATCCTGTATGGGCTTTACAAGCAAGCAACTGTTGGACCAGTGAATACCAGTATGACTTCGTTTCTGTTATATTGGTTGACAAATATAAAAATATGTGTGCATATAGTTAGAGATTATCTCCCTTGTGACATATAATTTGATTGCTTTTGACTTGTTTAGCGTAGTCACTGGCTGGTATTTCTTGTAGCTCTGGTGTCTCGGTTATAGCACCGAGTAGCATCCTCTTGGCTCTCAAATATAGAACCCAATAGCCATCCTTTCTCCATGAACTAGTCCTTCAATAGAGTCAAAACCAGCCAAATAAATAATTGATTTGTGTAATGTCAGCTTCGCTGACACCCATAACCTTAACCATCATGTCTTCTCCTAGATTTTTCCATTGTCGCATGTTTTTATTTTGGTCAGGGGCTTAGCTTTACTACAATTTTCATAATAATAATTTCACTAACATGTGAAGATTGTATAACACTTGGTCTTATGTGTGTTGTCCATTCCCTACATGCATTGTGTCTGTTCTTATTCTTCAAATCATTGCTTTGGTGTCTTTTATCTGAGATAATGGATACAACTGGTTAGCATTACCTTTTAGCATCAGTTTGGAAGATAGCACAGTTCCACTTGCATGCTCATTAAAATTTCATTTCTATTATTGTGGTTTACTTTTGGTGATTGACTATATATCCTCTGGCTCTTCGCCTCTGCTTTAAATAATGACCCGCCACTCTGTTACACTTTGTCACTTTCATGAAATGAGTCTTCATGCTCATACTCAAAAATAAGCCATGCTACATGGCTGGATTAAATTGAATAACAAAAAAATTAGCAAGGAGGTACAGATAAACAATAGGTATATGGAACCATGTTGAATTGCCTGGTTCAAGGCATACTGAACCATATCAGGGGATGGTTTCGGCATCTGATGAAGGCTACCGGAGACTGATGGAGGGCCATGGGAGCCTTCGGAGGATGCCAGAGGAGGGCCTCTACCCTTGTCCCAATTGAAATAGGTGTGACGGCCCATCTTTTTTATTTTTGCCAATTCCTAATGAAATTGGCAACAGGCCCTCTGGCAGCCTTGCGAACCTCTCCCTCCCTCCCCTCTCTCTTGCTCTCTCTTTTTGCCTGTCCCGTTCTTCCTCTCCCATCCCCTCTCTGCGGTGTTGGTTCAGGCCCAACATAGAATGGCATGAGGGTGCACCATACGTGCCACTAGCCAACCGGTTCAAGCCCTAGTACTTGCACAGTCAACCTTAGTTACAGTTGTATTTTTATAGAATAATAAGTGCACCTTGAAATCCATCCAAAGCAAGGGATCAACAGGCGCCCCAACCCCTTCAATTGCATTAGGTAATACATTCCCTAATTTATCTGCATAAGGCCTAATGACCAATTGAATGAAAGAAAGAAGGTTGTTGTAGAAAAACTAAGGCCTTGAGTCTTCAAAAGAAGAAACAACTTCTAGCCTAGGAGAATAGTGTCATCAAACAAAAGCTTCACAAACAACACTTTCTTTATGTTAGGCAAGATTTATATGGCATTGTGTCCTCCATTTAACTGCCTTCAGCCGCAAATGCAGTGAGTGTAAGAGCTAATGATGTTAGATATGCCCTGGTTGTGCAGGCAACAGGGATGTCAAAGAGAGCTTTTTTGTGCTATAGCAATGACTCGGTTATTTATCTCCCGTAGGCTTCCAGTCCAATTTGATGGAATATGAAATGGAGGGCTAAGCTTATTGCCATAGCGAGTTGCTATTCCCATTGTTGGAATCTGCAGATGGCTTTTATAGCGAGTTGCTATTCCCATTGTTGGAATCTGCAAGATACTAAAGCCATCTGCAGCAATATGTGGTATCAATCACACTAAATCACCCTAGACAGTTATGTGAAATCAATTATAACAACTAATGCAACATCAGAATCTCTACTTCATGCCATTCTCTGAAGCAAAGCATTCTAATAATCCCAAACAACATGTAACCAAAATAAAGAGCGGGGACTAAACGACTACTGTAACAAAATTAAAGGAAAAATAGTAATGAATAATCCAAAACATTCATTAGAGAAGCAACTAAGCACCAAAAAAGACGCCTGATGGATTTGCAGAAATCGAAGAAATATGGATACACCTCAGATATGCCAAAGATGGAGAGGAAACAGCCAAAAAAAGGGAGAACATTAGCTATGTGGTCGTCAAATGTAGCATTGAGCTTAAGAAAGAAGCTGCTCATCAATGCTCTTGTTCCAAAAGTAGCAATGCATAAAATTATTGCACTGACATATCCCCAAGATGTGCTCAGTTTTGTAGACTCAAACTGAAACTGAAGATCAATTTCTGCCTTTGATTGCACCATGCGGACCTAAACTAGAGATCCATTTCAGCCCAATGGCACCATGCGACCGAGTGAGAGGGAGAAGGGGAGAGGAAGAGAGAGGAAGGGCGGCTGGAGATGCAGCAGAGGAAGAGGGAAGAGGTCAGTGGGTGCCGGTGAAACAGGGGACGGCGCTATGCCATCCACCATGCGACCAGGTGAGAGGGAGAAGGGGAGAGGAAGAGAGAGGAAGGGAGGCAGGGGCTTGTGGGCGAAGCAGCGGAGGGTGGCGGTGATACCTGCCACAAAGGAAGATGACCAAGGAGAGAACGAGATAAGAGAGGGGTTTAGCAGCTTGCCATTCCGGCAAGGGGAGGGTTGGCGATGCCTTGGTGGAGTCCAGTGAGGCTGCCGGCAACCAACATAGGGGGAAGAGCAAGAGAGAGAGAGAGAGAGAGAGCGCATGCAAGGAGAGAGAGGAGCAAGTCCAGCCCGCATTGCTAACCAGTGGTGTTGAGGGGATACATGGCACGCACTAAGGGGAGCTGAACTCCCGTTTAGTATAGTTGGATAGATTTCACCTGAATTTTCTCTTTTCTTTTTTACCAAATCTCCTCTTGCTATTCTCTTGCTATCCAAATCTTCTCTTGTTCTTCTCCTGTTACCTGAATCTTTTCTTGTTCTTTTTGCAGGCCGGCCTGGCATGTTTAATTGGAAGGATAGAGCCAAGTGGGATGCTTGGAAGGCTGTTGAAGGTTCCAATATCCACCTTAAGGACGTGCTAGTCTTTGTATCTTTGTATCTAAGTTTTGGCACATCTTGACATACGCAATTGCTTATTGGCGTCAATGACATCTACAGGGAAGTCGAAGGAGGATGCCATGAGTGACTACATCACCAAGGTGAAGCAATTGCAGGAAGAGGCTGCTGCTGCTTCCTGAACAGGTTTCTGATGCTGCTTGAGGAGGTGGCCTCTACCTGCTCTCCTCAGTGGTATCAGCTAGACTAGTGGTATCTAGCTAGAAGTTTGAATCATGCAATGGATCATATGTATTAGCGTATGTGAATGCATTTTCTATCACCAACCATGAATGATGCTTCCTAATATTGCTATCTATGTTCTCCATTAGCACTCAGCTTTTTTGTGAGCTTAGTGAAAAATTTCTTCCACTTAGTTTCAGAAATTGAAATATCAGCAGAGCTCACTGGTTCTGCTTGGGTTTAGCATGTTGGTACACTTCCTCCGAGGGAAGCTGAAATAAGACACAAATATGGTTTATCTTGCCACATTTTCTGTATTTTCGATCTTGCCCCATTGTTATCAGGCACGTTTAATTTTTGGGTCATAACACAAAAGATTGAAGATTGTGAAGTACTAGCTTATGAGATATTGGTTGATGAGAAGGGTTTTGATAGCTTGGAGGGTATTAGGTTCACATTTGGAGAAACAAGAGAATGATTGTTGTGGGATGGCATCTCGGTCGGTCTGACTGTTTCTGAGTAGCAGCTCAGCTTTGTCTTCTAATTTCGGAGCACGGTGTTTTCTATGAAAACATAAGATTTGATTTTGAAGTGGAAAAATTTTGTGTTGGATTAATGAGTTTGGGGTTGTGAATTGAAGGATATTTCCAATGGAACTCGCAAAACGAGCATACTGTGAGGGTTCACTTTGTCACGGATTTCACTTCTTGATAGCTTAAATTCGTGCGCTTAAATCTGTGTGGTGCCCCAATGTTACCTGCACAAAGGAGCCCCAATGTTACCTGCACAAAGATCAAACAAAGGAGCCAGCCGATACATACCAAGGAGCCAGCCGATACGTCCCAAAGAGCCAGCCGACCTGCACAAATTCGTCATAAAGTTTATTTCGGATGGCCATGTTTATTTCGGATGGTAGGGTATGTTACCTTGATTTTGTGGCTCTCTTTAGCGGTTCAACCTTAGCTTGTACTAGACAATTTCTTGAATCCTGACCTAAAATTGGACTTTAACAATAAAATAGGGACTACCATTTGGAAGTGTATATTGACAACTAGGCCCTTCGTCAACTTGCTGAAAGCAAGGAGAAAACCAGCAGTTTTCTATGTACAAATTAAAAAGAATGACATTACGTATTCTTCATTGTGAATGTTCTGTTGTCAAACATGAATTTGCACATATGTACATCTCCAGATGAAGCATAACACGGATGACATGATGATCCATTGTTGAAATTATAGCTCCACGGAACTACGGCTTGCACACATCCTACGAAAGGCCCACTCTTTGGTAGGTAAATATCACGTGAAAGCTGGTTAACTTTTCTAAACCAACTAATCCATATCCTTGTACTTCTCGGATAAGTTATTTTTCTATAAATAACATTTAACCCATATGGGGGGGGGGGGGGGGGGGGTGAGAGAGGGGGCTGTCTTACCCATCTAAAAGGTGGATAAATTAATTTTCCATCATCTAAAAAAAATTTTTTTTTATTCTATTCCTAAAGTACTCCTAACACTATAATAATTATATTATATTATTCTATTCATAATATAGTATATAATAATATAATATAATCTATTATTTATATTAAACTATATATTATTATATATTATTGTATATTATATGATACATTATATAATATGATATAATATAATATAATATAATATAGTTATCATATAATGATGTATTATTATTATAATATAATATAATATATCAGTAAAATAATATATTATATTTGATATAATATATTTAATCATTATTATTATTATATCATACTATATTATTTTAATATAATATGTTGTAATAAAATATAAGATAAATTATGTTCGAGGTTTCGAAACTAAGTCGGATTTTCTTAAGTGGTTTCTAAACTTTAAAATCCTAAACTTTAGCCCTCCAACTATCTGAATAGGTTTAATGTTACTTTCAGATACGATTCTAACGGTTTTGTCTCATCGAAAGTCTGATCTGACAAAAAATGGTGCACACGTAGACAATCTTTCCCTACCGGTGTTGATGTGAATTTACATCCTTTAAAAAAAAAATGCTGACCTAGCCAAAATGGATGATTAGATAGTTTAAACCATCCGAACGGATGTTTTATGCTGTTTTTCCCCGCCTATGCCCTAATTCAGAAGACGTCTCTTCTTCTCTAATCAGACCCCCCCTTCTTCATCTCCAATTCAAACAAGAGGATCGATTTTCAGTCGGAATTTCTTTACAGAGGCACTAGAGGGGCAAGTCGGTCTTCTTCTGCAGTGTTCATTGGGATTTCGTCCTTCCTCTTTCGTAGTGATCGTCAGTCGGCATTTCTTTGCGTCTTTCTTTTCTATTGAATTGAGGTATTCTTCCTACATTTATAATGTCGGTTTTATAATCTGCATGTATGCAATGTATATGAATTAGGGTATACAAGTTTGGAAATTTTGTTGTTTTTTGCTTGCCATTATGAAATCAAGGGTTTGGGATAAAAGGAGTCCATAGAGGGGTATGCATCATCACCAACTAGGGTATGCATGCTTCCCCTTGTAGCCTGTGGCAGTTGTTGAGATGGGTTTGGGAGGGATTCATCAGTTTGTGCAGTGCTCTATTTAACAATTGAAGTTATACTCTGCATACTTTGTTTTTAGACTGAAGTGAAGATGTTTGGTGCTATAATCATAGAGTTTGTCTGTGATCCTTAGCACATATGTTGATGTTTTAAATAGTCCTCATTCTTCATGCTCTATTTGCCAATTGAACCTAGTTCTTTGTTAAAATACACATGGTATATGTATAGTCCTCAAAGTATTTGTCAACATTTTAAATGGTCCACATGCTTCGAAAATCAATCAATAAGTTATTTATTTTTTTAAGTTCAACAGTTAGTCCTTTTGTATGCATGTATGCATTGTTAGATAGTAGATTGCTCACTATTATGCTTTTGTTAAGATGCATTATTATATGGTTTCCTTTAACATACTTCTCCATAGTCCTCACAATATATATTCTTTTTCTAAATGATCACTAGTCTTCAAAGAATATAAAATTTTATCCTCAGAGTATCAGTGGATATGGCTTCCGACATATTTTCTATAATAATTCATCATGATGAAAAATTCATGTTCAGATCTATGTAAGATATGTTGGAGGTCAAATTTTAATTTTTGACAATATGAATCATAATATATTCTCTGTTCCGGAGATGGAGAGCATGTTGATGGATATTGAAGTTTCTAATTTTTCTCAATTTTACTATGTCAAGTCAGAAAAAAATTTAAATAATGGATTGAAGTTTTTTTTTGGTGATCAAGATGTTTTAGACATGGTTTCAGACATTCCTCTAGATGGCATGATACATATTTATATGGAACATAGAGATGAAGTTGTGAGTGCTCAGCAGGAAGCTATGCCAAAGCCAGTGTAGTAGGAGCAGCTACAGCCTTATTCAGTTGCTGAGCTATTGCTCAATTTAAAATATGTGCCCATTCATTTATATGGAGAACCTATTGGAGAAGGAAGTGAGGATGTTAGGGCTGAAGGAGTGAGGAAGTTGGGGCTGAATAAAGTGAAAGTGAGAGTGATGAAGCATTAATTTGGATGACCTATATGACCATGATTACTTGGGGAGTGATGATAAGGAGGTACAACTTAGGATTGAAGAGTTTGAATCTAGGGCTACAGAGGCTGAACCTATGGCTGAAGAGGCCAAACCTAGAGCTAATAGGCTGAAACTAGGGCTGGATCATCTGCTACATTTCGACTATCTGGGAGGACTGCAAGGGATACATCTGCTGGTAGTAGAAGTGTTGGACCTAATTCATCTGCTAAATAAGTATTTCAATATGCTGTAAGTAGTATTGCTTAAGACTGTAAGTCATAGGCATCTCGATTTTTGGAAGTAAACAATGTTGGTTTTGTCACTTTATTTCTGTACTTATTTTTAAAAGGTATAAATGATGGTCCCATTCTATTTGATGTATTACAGAGTCAAGAGTCAGAGTCAGGATAAAGATGATCAAATGATATTATACAATGAAAGTGGTCTTGCACTATTATCAATAATAATTATTTTAAATATTTCATATTAGGTGGCTGTCAGCCTTTATGTTCCTATACAGTTTAGATTTTGATAAATTACTGTTGAAATTCAAAAAAAAAGCTTATGCAGTATATATCTTATTAGTCCATGAAATTTCTGACTTGTTTTTATTTGGTTCTCAATGTCACTGCAATGATATATTCTATAACGTCCGATTTTTGGTTACTTCCACAACATCATTCCATTTTTTTTGAATTATTATTGAAACTCAAAAGAGTAGCTCGTGCAGTGTATATCTCACAAGTCAATGAACTTTCTGCAAAATTTTTATTTGATCCTCAATATTACTGCAATGACATTTCATCTAGTTATATTTTTGGATACTTCCTCAAGTTCATTCCAGTTACTAGTTTGTAGCATATTTTAGTATAAAACCGACAATTGAGGAGCACAAAAATATTTCATTTGAAATTATGGATGAGTTCATTACAAACATCCCATTAAACAGCCACGAACCTCCCATATTATCCACATTGAATTCTCAAAATACATTTCAAATTAATGCATTCCAAGGTTCTATTGCTGATTCTTGGCCATCAACATGTCAAGAACGAACCAAGTGAACAAAAGCATTCTCCAATGCATCCTCTCTTTGGCACGGAAGCGTCCCACTTGGTCCCCCATCTCATCCATTTTCTCCTTAAGTTGATTGATGACCACCTTTTCATAGGGACAGATTTCATCATCATACCATTCAAAGTAGTCACAAAATGAATACCTCCCCTGTACAAAATACTTATGAAAGTCAAAAATAAGAAAAAATATCAAGTGGGATTAAGGCAAAAGATAACTCATACCCCAAATCATAGGCAATCAAAGAACCTTTGATCTGGGTTTATTTTTGTATATGAGGTCCTTATTTGAGCCTGCTGCCCATAAAAGCAAAATCTTTCTCCTTCATTATTTGAAGTCCTTGATCAGTGGGAGTCAGTAGGTCCAACTGTTGAACTTCTATCCATAGAGATTATAGTTGGAAGACCATTTATTTCATAAGATATTAGGTAGAAATGAGAGAAATAGGATTCCAAAAACAACATATACACGGAACAAAGATCCGCATGAACCTAAAATGCATACCTGACTTCGGTGGGAAAGAAATAAGCTGAAAAAGATGGGGAAATGAAGAAATGCCCTATGGGTGAACAAATGAATGTTGAAGATTGGGGAAGAAATAGCCTAGAGACCACTGCAAAAATCATCCCTCCAGTTCGAAATGGGGAAGAACACAGTTACAGATTGAAGGAGAAGAGAACATTAGGGATTCTGGCCATGTCAACATCTTTTTTTAAAAGGATTTAAACCCACATTAGTACCAGCAGGAAGGTTGTCCACGTATGCATCGTTTTTTGCTAAATCAGACTTTCAATGAGATAAAACCATCGAAATCGTACCTGAGGGCAACATTAAATCAGTTCAGATAGTTGGGGACTAAAGTTTAGGATTTTGAAGTTTAGGGACCACTTAAGAAAGTCTGACTTAGTTCAGGAACCACGAACATAATTTATCTTAAAATATATTATATTATTATAATAATTTATATTATTTTTTATTATATTTATATAATAAAGAATATTATGAAAAATATAGATAGATCTTAGCAACTTATTCAGAAAAGTAGTAATGTAAAAGAAGATAGGTAATAGATTATGGAGCTATTTTTCAATACATAAAAGAACATAAATAAATTATTTTTTTATCTAAATATTTTTTAAAAAATAATTATTCAGAAAATGCAGATTCTCGTATCAGTTTTTTTTTTTTTACCCTTTAAAGCATGGGCCCAAAAAGTTTTTTTTTTTTTTTTGGTTGGGGGTAAAAATTCCATTGTAGTATAATTGGAGACGTACATATGGTCATATAGCCACTGGAAGGCTAATACATAGAAAAACCGGCCCTTCCACCATGCTAAAGCCACAAAGTAGATACGTACAAGGAGGCCCCAAGGATCCCACATGTGGTCATGGACGTCGGAAAACCACAGTTCCATCCAGGCAAATCCACTGTTGTCCTTTCACCTTCGACCAGTTCACCAAGTCTTTTTGAGAAATTAGTTCACCAAGTCTCCATCCATTTAAATGGAAATCATCATCGGAAGTCTAACTACCTGCTTACTACAAAATACATAGAATCTGGCGTGGCTTGTGTGGCAGTTTATGTAAATCCCAATTTGTCTGCAGGCCAAAGTTCATCAGCAAAGAAGCTGCTTGTGTACGGTACTTGTCCCTAGCTTTTCGGGTTTAGTCGGCTGGGAAGAGAGAATATTTTCTTTCAAAGTATAGTTAATAAACATATTCAGGCATTGATTTAATTTCGATTCTTAACTTGGCGAGGACATCGTAACTTAGAACTGGATGAGTATATAAGGATCCATAGTTAATTCGAATGATATTATTCCAGCTAGTAAAATCCTGGATTGTTATAAATAACATCAGAGTGGACACAACCATGATTTATGTGAACTATGAAATACTGCCACATGAGCCCATTTGAGACTGATTGTGTGAAGATCAAAGGCGTTCGTGATCAAAATTGATGAGATTTAGACCTTTAGCCAATGAAATGCAACGTGTTCTAGCTTCACCGCATAACAATGTGGGATCCTAGAGGAGTTGTAGTCACCCCAGGCATCTGGTGCAACTTCCTTGCAAGATCTAATGAACCCAATCTGCACCCATCATACTAGTATGCTGGCGAGACGTCGAGAACTTGCATAAAAAAATATGTGGTTTGCCTAGGAAAATTGAAAAAAAAAAATAGGTTAAAAATAATATAAGGTTGGGTGTGCCTCTGTTTGTCTTAGCTGAAGACCTGACTTCTCTTTTGTGGAGAAGTTTGGGAGACTGGCAACCAATGGATTAATGGAGTTAAGACATAAAGAGAAGTTTGTGATTGAGAGCCATTGAGAAAATCAAAGCTCAAATCTGAATGGGGCAAAAAAATAAAAGTAGGATCTTAGATTTGGTTAACTATAGCTCTTGCACGATCTTGCGCCCATGCCCGGCCTCTCTAGGATGCTCATTCTAACAAATTTCCCGCTCTCTCTCTCCCGAGCGGCCACAATAGACTGGAGCTTCCACCTCTTTATGTCTAGAGGCTTTAGATAGAAGGAAACTCTATTTAATTAAGAGTCTAATACTAGCTCAGAGATGATAGAAGGGATACAAGTTTCCCACAAAGCAAAGGCTTCAAAGATTAAAAATTTTTGAATCCTTCCAAAAAAAAAATGGAGAGACACTCAAAAGGCAGCGAAAAATATGACACCACTAATGGACTAGATAACCAGATTACATTGAATCTTTGAATTTCTTGGTCTAATATAAATGCTCAAGATCTATCCAATATACAATCAACATGGGACTAAATATATCCCCGCACAAGTCCTCATATATCCCCAATCCCCCCAAATTTAAGCTTTGATATCTTTGCCTAGTTAAGTGATCAAATTTATTCAAATCTAATCACAAACATCATGATATTTCCTTGTCCTCATAGGTTGAATCCACTTTGATACCATCTGTAAGAACTCAAGATCTTATCAAAAAAAAACTAGCCGAAAGATATTATTTTGATTCCTTGATCGAGTATAAGTACTCAAATCTTCATAATATATAGCCGATGTGGGATAAATATATGCCCACACGAGTCTTCACACCTAGGATCCTCTACGATGCACTGTTTGTATTATAGAGTGATGCATGGTGGCTGTACATCTTAGAGGTTATATGATGGCCATCCATCTCCTGATGGTAGCTATTGAGTACTGTATAGTAGTCTATGATATGCTAGTGTGAAACAGTATGCCAAAAAGGATCTATCTCATTATATCAAATACCAAATTTTATGACAATATTGCTAAATATAATTGGCAAAAATATATTCATTAGAAGTTAACTACTCAACTCTATGTTTTTATTGAAATAATTTAATAAAAATCAAGATGATGATGACTCCACAATTTTTTTTTTTTTTTTTGATGATAACTCACCACCTAAGTTTTTGCCTTGAGGTCAGGCCTAGGGGCATTGATCTCACATGCTCTTTGATGCCCCAATAGTTCTCTCACCAATCTTAAGCCTTTTCTCCCTCCAACTGCCCCATTCTTGCCCCTGCTTCGCTTGCTCTCAATTATCAATGAGAACCTTCTCCTCTCCAATAGTTGCAAGCCATGAGAGGAGGCACTTTCTTACACCAAAGAGATAGAGAGGCCAATAGAGTTTACAATCTCCTCGATGGGTCTACGACAAAAGAACTATTGAAGACAACTCAATTCACTTAGTTTGTTGAGGAAATAGAGGTGAATTATGAGGAGGAACCAAGGGGATCTAAGAGTGTATATAGATATTAAGGAGTAAGCATCCATACAGTACAACAAAAATGATTTTTGATGACAAATTATTTGTGGCATTTCTTATTACATACCGCTAAATTTTTTTTTTACTTTATTTTGATAAAAATACTACTATCTTTCAATAAGTATTTTTTTATTAACAATACTTATTATAAATGCTATAATAAATTTATATTTTATGGTGTATAACTTGAAGTACCAGAAATCAGATGTTGATTGGAATTGATTAGATTTGCCTTTAGCCCATGAGATGGAATGTGTTCTAGCTTCACTGCATAACAACAAAAAGAAGAAAACTATATGAGATCTGAGTTGTGTTGGACATTGTTCTTAGAGAAGTTGTAGTCACCCCACAAGAACAGGCTTTCGGTCCAACTTTCCTATAAGATCTAATGAACCCAATCTGCACCCATCGTAGTGGTATGCTGGCAAGACATCGAGAACTTGCATAGGAAAACATTTAGTTTGCCTAGGAAAATTGAGAAAAAATAGGTTAAAAACAATATAAGGTTGGGTGTGTCTCTGTTTGTGTTAGCCAGAGACCTGACTTCTCTTCTGTGGAGAAGTTTGGGAGACTCACAACAATCCTGGTGGATCAATGGAGTTGAGGCATAAAGAGAATTTGGTGATTGAGAACCATTTGAGAAAATCAAAGCTCAAATCTAAATGAGGCAAAAAAATAAAAGTAGGATCTTAGATTTGGTTAACCAGCTCCTGCACGATCCTGCGCCTGTGTCCGTTCTCTCTAGGATGCTCATTTGAACAAATTACCCACTCTCTCTCCCAAGCGGCGACAATGGACTGGAGCTTCCACCTCTTTATGTCCAAAGGCTTTAGGCAGAAGGAAACTCTATTTAATTAAGAGTCTAATGCTAGCTCAGAGATGATAGAAGGGACACAAGTTTCCCACAAAGCAAAAGCTTTAAAGATCAAAAATTTTTGAATCCTTCCAAAAAAAAATGGAGAGAAACTCAAAAGGCAGCGAAAAATATGACACCATTAATAGACTAGATAACCAGATTACATTGAATCTTTGAATTTCTTGATCCAATATAAATACTCAAGGTCTATCCAATATATAACCAATATGAGACTAATATACATATGCCACATAGATCCTCATATAACCCTCCAATTTAAACTTTGGTATCCTTGTCCAGTTAAGTGTTTAAATTCATTCAAATTCAATCACAAACACCATGATATTTTCCTATCCATATAGGTCTTAGGCTGAATCTGCTTCAATAACATTTGTAACAATCCAAGATCTTATCTAAAAAAATTAATTAAAAAAATATTATTTAAATTTTTTAGTCAAAAATAAATACTCAAAATCTTCATAATATATAGTTAATATGGGACTATATATATGCCCACATGAGTTTTCACACCTAGGATCCTCTATGATGCATTGTTTGCACTGCGGAGTGCTGCATAATAGCCGCACATCTTAGAGTGTTGTATGATGGTCATCCATCTTCTAATGGTGGCAATTGAGTATTATATAGTCTCTATGGTGCACTGATGCAAACAATATGTCATTGAGAATCTATCTTATTATATTAAGTTTCAAATTTTATGATAATATCACTAAATATAATCGACAAAAATATATTTATTAGAAGTTAACTACTTATCTCCATGTTTTTTTCGAAACAATTTAAAAAAATCAAGATGAGATGTTTTGCTAATAGTGATGATGACTCCACAATCTGATTTTTTTTCTTTTATGATAACTCACCACCTAAGTTTCTACCTTGACATTAGGCATAGGGGCTTTGACCTCACATGCTCTTTGGTGCCCCAACAGTTCTCTCACCAATCTCAAGCCCTTTTTTGCCTCCAACTGCCCCATTTTTACCCCTACTTCTTTTGCTCTCAATTATTGATGAGAACCTTATCCTCTCCAATAGTTGCAAGCCATGAGAGGAGGCACTTTTTATTGATGGATGTTTGGCCAGGACACTACCTTCCGGACTTTTTCGATACCGCGCGTTGCAGTAGGAAAAAAGAAGAAATAAAACAGAAATAATTAAATACGTCGATCAGCCAAAAAAAAGTTCGCCTCTATGGGGCATGTAAACTTCACTATGAGAAAAGAGAAGAAAAATTACAAGAGGAGATCACACTCTCAACCCTCGTACACCCAATCTCTCCCTCACAGGAAGTTCTCCCTCATAAAAGCTCTCTCTCTAGGAAGACCCCCCTGAACTCCTGAAGCGACTGCTATTCGCTGTCCAGAAGCCCTGCTCCTGCTCCTCTCAGCACCGCGTCTGCTCTCTCGCTGGGTTTTGCATTTTTCGCAGCTGATGAAACTGCGCCACCACCTCAATCCCATTCTGTTCACGGATTAGAGCCTTTTAAAGGCTTAAAACCATGACAAGCTAGGAAACATAATCCCACAGCACCCCAAAGACCTCCCTGGACCCTTGGATCACGACCGGCAGCTCCCCAGGCTGTCGGATCGCAATCCGATCCACGAGATAGCCTGTAGACCGTGAGAATCGATCCAGAAACGACATCTGGTCTATGGTGGATCATGAGAAATGCCTGGAAAATGCCCTTGCGGTCCATGCGCTCAGCCATGGACCGCCCGATCCACCATAGATCGGCATATACAGACTGAACACATGCTCGCGCGTGCGTGTGGGCTTGGGCTGCGCCCGCGCACGTACGCCCGGGCCTGGGCTGCACGCTCTCGCATTGGGTTGGGCTTTGCGCACTGCCGCACCTAGGCTGCTCACTGCCACATGCGACCATGCCACCACCGCTCCGTTGGCCCGCCATCGGTCCTCTGACACTTCGAGTTTTGTGCCAACTCAATCGAACGTATCTTGACCATCCAGACTTCGTTTGAGGTGATCTTAGACTCATTGGACTCTATTTTTCATCGCAGATCTTGCTGTGTGCTTAATATGGATCGAATCTCGAGGTATATTTCTTAACAATCTCTATCTCGACTCGATATTTGGTCTCCACCTATTTTTGAGAGCTTTTGGATCTCCTCACTCCCATGTCCTGGGGCAATCGCTTGCTGATCATGGATAGGCAAACATGGGAGTCGAGCCAGGTCGCTCGATCCCATCTCCGTCGTATGCTGTGCTCCTCCTAACCTAAGGTCTGCTCAAGGTGTCATCCTGCGGTAATAGGAATCTCACCTTACGATATCACCTTTCATCCTCCCGAGTCTCACATCTCATGCCCGATCCACCTCCACCTGGAGCTCCACCTTGCTCTAGGCTCCTCCTGGCTCCTAAAGCTCCATCTCGCATTGGAATCCCTGTCAGGTAGTAATGTCCTCTCATCTTCTTTTCTCCTCCAGAATAATTCTATCACCACGCAGCACCTTCAGGATTTCTCCACCAGCTACCATCCTGTAGCCTTTCAAATTCAATCTGCTCAGTAAGATAAGATTCCGTCTGAAATCAGATATGTATCGGACCTCCCTCAATCTTCTCACTATACCATCATGTGTCTTCCAACTGTCCATCCCGATACCTCTGATCGCACAGCTTGATCCATCTGATAGATAAACAGTGCCATCACTGTTCTCTAGGGAGTCGAACTACTCTTCTCTACAATATACATGATAGGTACATGCAGAATCTAAAATTCACTGCTGAAAAGAAGTAGATATCTCGTCAGATATCTCCAGGACATCTCCCTCTGAATCGCTACTGGCCATCATTGTAGTAGCCCTCATCCGATCTCTGAGTTAAGAGCAATCTCTGGCTAGATGTCCCAACTCATCACACCAGTAACACCTGGTCTTGCTCAAGTCCCTCATTCTGGACTTGGACCGCCCTCATCGCGATCTTCTATCGCTCCGTTTACCGCCTCCTGCTCCTCCAAAAATCACCAAAGCTAAGCTGCCGCTATCTGAGCTCGAAGCTGGATTTTTCCTCCTGAGAATCTTGTTTTGGAGAATCACTACGGTGACCTCATCCATCTTGATGGTACTCTTTCCTACTGAAGAGCAGTCATCGAGGACTCATACGAAGGAGAGAGCGATGCTAGCAAGACCAGCATTCTGATCTTCTCCTCAACTTTCTCATCAAGATTGAGAAGGTCGGTGAGGATCTTTTGGAAGTGGCTGAGATGCTCCTACACGCTGTCCCTCAGTCATCCGCAACTGGTAGAACTGCCTCTAGAGAAAAAGAGTATTGATGAGATTTCGCCATGTACAACTCCTCGAGCTTCGACCACAGCACCATTGGGGAGTCTCACCAAGCACATGGATTACCACCTCATCCGCTAGATGCATGCGGATGGTATCACCGCCTGCATCTGTAGCCGTCTCCAATCCTGCACCTCTATGATGGTCGGCTTCTCCTCACACAAGAGAGCATCGATCAACCCTTGCTGGATGAGCACGTCCTTCACCCTTGCCTACCACAAGAAGAAATTGCTCATTTCATCAAACTTGTTGATCTCTATTTTGATTGATCTTGTCTTCTCCATCTTCAGTCTTGCTCACCACCACTGTAATTTACGTCCTTATATAGCCTCGCTCTGATACCACTTGTAGGTGGATGTCTGGCCAGGACACCACCTCCCAGGACCTTTTCGATACTGCACGTTGCAGTAGGAAGAAAGAAGAAATAAAATAGAAACAATCAAATACGTGGATTAGCCAAAAAAGGGCTCACCTCTACGAGGCATGCAAACTTCATTATGAGAAAAAAGAAGAAAAATTATAAGAGAAAATCACACCCTCAATCCTCGTACACCCAATCTCTCCATCACAGAAAGTTCTCCTTCACAAAAGCTCTCTCTCTAGGAAGATCTCCCTGAACTCCTGAAGCGACCGTATCCACTATCCAAGAGCCCTGCTCCTGCTCCTCTCAGCACTGCGTTTGCTCTCTCACTGGGTTCTGGGTTTTTCGCAGCTGGTGAAACTGTGCCACCACCTCAACCCCGTTTTGTTCATGGATCAGAGCCTTTTAAAGGCTTAAAACCATGATAAGCTAGGAAACATAGTCTCGCAGCACCCCCAAGACCTCCCTGGACCCTTAGATCACAACCGGCAGCACCTCGGGCTGTTGGATCGTGATTCGATTTACGAGATAGCCCATAGATCGTGAGAATCAATCTAGAAATGACATCCGATCCACGGTGGACTGCGAGAAATGCCTGGGAAGCGGCCTTGCGGTCTATGTGCTCGGCCATGGACCGCTCAGTCCATCATGGATCGAGATACACGGGCTGAACCCATGCTCGCGCATGCGTGTGGGCCTGGGCTGCACCCGCGCTCGCACGCCTAGGCCTGGGCCGCACTCGCGTGCGTGCACCCGGGCCTGGGCTGCATGCTTCGTGCATTGGGCCGGGCTCTGCGCACCCGGGCCGTGCGCTGCAGCGCACTGCCACACCTGGGCTACGCACTGCCGCGAGCGGCCACGCTACAGTCGCTCCGAGTTTCGTATCAATTTTAATCGGACGTATCTCGACCATCCGAACTCTGTTTGAGGTGATCTTGGACTCGTTGGACTCCATTTTTTGTCACGGACCTCGTTGTGGGTTCAATATAGACCGAATCTCGAAATATATTTTTTAATATTTTTTTTATGCCAAAGAGATAGAGATGCCAATAGAGTTTACAATCTCCTTGAACGGCCTATGACAAAAGAACCATTGAATACGACTCAACTCACTTAGTATGTTGAGGACATATAGGTGAATTACGAGGAGGAACCGAGGGAGATCTAAGAGTGTATACAGATATTGAGGAGGAAGCATCCATAGTAAAACTAAAGTATTTGACATGTTGGAAGATGTTGCAACTAGGACATCAAAACATTTGGATCAAAGGGAGAGAAACAGTGTAACTTTCGAGGAATTTTGTAGATCAAGAAGCAAGGAAAAGTGATAGATTAGTCTCAGGGGCCCAAGGAAAGTGTGACTTGAAGAGAAAAATTAGACCACCAATTTGATGGAAGAAAGTATAAAATGGCACGCGACCTCGGGTAGATAGACCGTGCTAGCCAGAATCTAGGCTAAACATCAAGAAAAAATAGATAATAGAAAAGAGATGCTAGCTAGAAAAAAAAAAAATAGGAGAGAGGAGAAAAATATTAAAAAGAATTGTAAGCTGAGATCAAAGCACAGCACTCTCACAAATAAGTGGAACTGTGTCTCTTTCTCTTCCTTTCTTATGCTATGCCTAAAGGCACCTTATGTCACACACCTCTCTCTCCTTTTATTATTCTGACTAAAAGACAAAATCTCACCGCAAAACAAAATAAGATTCTACTTGACTAGGCTTGGATTTATTGAGGCGAAGGCTCATCTTAAGCTAACTTAGACTAGCATATAAAAACAAAAATACCACTAAGTATTAAAGTTGATAATGACTTCTAACTCATCAGTATGAACCCTATGCTAATACTTTCAAGCCTATTGTGCAAATTTTGAAATTACTCGACTGCTTATCCTTTGACGAAGATATCCATTAGATGGTTCTCTATACCACTATAAGAATCTAAATTATTAACAATGACTAGTTACCATCGCTAATAGTCCACTTACCGTCATTAATAACCTCACCATCGCTTATTCCGTCGTAACAGTCAATCCAAAAAAATCTCATCGTTAAATATCCTTATTAGCGATGGAAATCCTAACCAATGCTAATAAAGCTATTAACGATAAAAAAATTCCATCACTACTTATTTTTTAATTTATAAATTAAATTTATAATTTTTTTTTAAAAAAATATTAGCGATGGCATTTTGTGTGGCTAATGCCATCTTTAATAATTATTAGCGACCAACATACCTTCGCTAATACCGTCTCTAATTTTTTTAATTTTTAAATTAAATAATTTTTTTTAAAAAAAATATTATCAACGGTATTATCATCGCTAATGCCATCGCTAATAAATATTAGCGACAGTAATATTCATCTCTAATACCGTCGCTAATAATTAATTTTATTTTTTTTAAAAATTAATAATAATATTTTTAAAAATCTATTTTAGTTAATCACATTGAATTAGGATTTCTAAGACCTGTTATAATTAAAATCCAAAAATAATATAACAATCATAAATTAAAAACTAATTATATTATATTAAAAATATAAATTATATTATATTTTTTATAAGCAGTATCAAAAAAAATATAATATATCAAAAAAAATTGGATCCGATCTTCATCATCATCCGCCTCCTCCTCCTCCTCCTCCTACTCCTCTTCAGCAACTGATGGATGAGAGTCAGATATCCCAGTATCCTATAACGAAAAAAATAAAATAATATTAGTAAGTTTCGATACAAAGGCGTATCTTTCGATACGGAGGTGTATTTTTTGATATACTCCTCAGATTCTTGAATAGATTATTTCTACACATTTCATTCGATGATACAGAACTATAAACACCCTCAATCCATCGATTGTATAGTTAGATTGAATTTTTAGCCCCTAGATCCTTTTTCTAAACTCATACCTAAATATATGAAGTTTTTAAATATGAAAATTTAAAACAAATAAAAAGAATCAGTAATATAATTATCTGATATGATGGCTGGGATGACAAGTCCAATCGATTGTGCAGCTATGGATCCCTGAGAAGCTCCACGATCGTATCACAGATCGCTAGCTTAGAAACCATTGCACGACCTCCTCCATGTGCGCATCACTCCAGTTCTGGAACGTCGAGGCCCGTGAGGATGTCAAAGGGTATCGAACCTATAGAAAGTCGAAGTTGTGGCCGAATCTTATGATCCGACTCCTACTCACCCCCTCGGTGATGTTGAGCGATCCCTCAAGGTCAAGAGGGAGCTGAGAAAATGGATCATCATCGTACCTCTCAGCAACGTACACTATATAACGTACCTGTACAGTTCAGAAATACATTAGTTCTAATATAAAAATCAGATTCTGTAACAACTTAATTAGTAAATAAAGTTTAAAGTTCTTATCGCGATCTGTCGTGATGTAGAATCTAAATAGTCACCAGTCCTCTTTAGATTGGTGTGTAGCCTGCCACAACTGTAGCTGGTTTGGTGGATGATCCAGTTGTCATATCTATAATAAGTAAATAATAAAATTAAATTAATTAAAACATGCATATAAAAGTTTTTATAGTTTTAGTGAAAAATTTTGATATAGATTTTTTATCAGTCTGTCGATCACAATATATGTGCCGATGGAGCCGTCCATGTGCTTGATCGAATCCTACTGGGCAATCTGATTCTATCGGACCCTCTGCCCTCTATCGACATACTCCTCGCTGCTCTATTGATCGTAAAGGGCCTTCCATATGTCCACCCGCATCCAGTGATCCTTGTAGGACTTCCAGTCTAAAGGCGACTAAGAACTGGAATGCTTGATGGCAGACTGTCGTAGGCTATGTAATCCATCTCAAAATCTACGTATGGCCACTTACTCAAAGATCGGATGGCCAGCCTCCTCATCCTGAGGAGATAAGAATTGATAGTAGTCCTGCAAGTAGAAGCAAACATGTATTAATAAATAGAATATAAACCTATTACGAATTATTAAATTAAACACCTTTGACTTATTCAGAACATCTCTCAAACTGCATCACGCGCCCCCGATGGCTAACTGGAGAACGTATCCATCAGCCACGGCACCAATCATCGGATGATCCTAGTAACCGCATGAGGCATGAAGCTCTCTTTAAATATGCTGCAAAATTGATTTTGAACAATAAATGTTCGACTCTATAATGACTAAATTTTAAACATATTCAGTAAAGGTATAATACTTACGAATGGCTCTGAATATGGATGAGCTCTCTATCCTCCGACCGAGTTGAAGGTATCGTGAGCTAGGCGAGTCCTCTACCATGCCTTTATGTTTGAGAGTTGGTCACTGCTACATGTGACTGTGGGGTCACTGGTGATCCCCTATCGTCTGAACCTGAGAGTATCAAGACATCATAAAAAAATATTATATTAGATAATAAAAGATAAAATAACATAAAAAAGAATAACTAAAATATTAGAGTTTACCACATGGCATGTATACTGTAGAACCATATGAACTGGCTGCATGAGAGCTCTCTCTTCCAGAGCTCCCTCCTCAACTGTGATGGCTCCACTTTGGAAAGACATGATCTATAATCTCTAAAAATAAAAATAACTATGCATCATATTGTATTAACTATGTATCAGAATAAAATAACTATGCATCATATTTATTTAACTGTATATCATGATACCTTAATTTTGTACCACGTTCATAAAAGTAACGTGCATAATTTGTGACTAAAAAAAAAAGCAATATTAGTTTGAAACATAAATCGAAAAAAAGATGCCTGACTGCATCAATAGGATACTTTTGCCCAGATCTTGATGATGTATGATTCCAATTCCCTTTCGAGCATCCTAGTTTCTGCAAGAAGTAGTTCTTTTTTGATGAAAGGCAACTTGTCATAAGTATTTATCATCTTACAGAGTTTGACTTCTATCTTTGTAGCCATACAGACTAACACATTATCATATATTGCTGGATGAGAATCATTTTTCTACTGATACATTGTAAATACTAACTAACAATCTTACATAACATCCAATCTCTCTGATGAAGGATTGACATCGATGGGCGGGTCTAGGGATAGGTCTGCTATGGTGCGTCATCTGTCGAAGATCAAAGATAATGTTACTAGAGGCATCAAGTTGATCTAGTAAAAATAAATAGATATTTAGACAAGTGGAGCCTCAGTCCATGACTTTCTAGACTTGTAGGATTCCAAAGAAATTACTATTTATGGGTGGTGTTTAAGGGAAGGCAAATTCCAGTCCATAGTGTACTAGTAAGTTGCTGCTCCAAGGCTAATGACCTCTCAAAAGGAGAAAAAAAGATGTAGGACTCTGAACATACAGAAGAAAAGATCAGTTCTCATTGCATAAAATCTTCTGTTGTCCTCAAAAATGATAAGCAAAATCCATCGGCACCCATCAGATTTTAGACATTATATGGAAACAAAAAAAAAAGTCTATAGCAATCTGTAGAGTCATTCCCTTCAATATCTATTAATTAAGTTTGAATCATCATCAGAAAAAATAAGAAGGCAACCATAAGAATATAGCAAGCAAAATCTATTGGCACCTATCAGGTTTTAGACATCATATGGGAACAAGAAAAAAGCCCATAGCAATCTATAGAGCCATTTCCTTCAATATCCATTAATTAAGTTAGAATCATCATCAGAGAAAATAAGAAGGCAACCATAAAAATATAGCAAGTAAAATCCATCAGCACCCATCAAATTTTAGACATCATATGGGAACAAGAAGAAGAACCCATAGCAATCTGTGGAGCCATTCCCTTCAATAATCATTAATTAAGTTTGAATCGTCATCAAGAAAAATAAGAAGACAACCATAAGAATATAGCAAGCAAAATCCATCGGCACCCATCAAGTTTTAGATATCATATGGGAACAAGAAAAAGAGTCCGTAGCAATCTGTGGAGCCATTCCCTTCAATATCCATTAATTAAGTTTGAATCATTAGTAAGAAAAATATGAAGGCAACCATAAGAATATAGCAAGTAAAATCCATTGGCACCCATCAGTTTTAAGACATATATGGATAGAAGAAAAAGAGTACAGTCCCTTCAATATTCATTTAGTTTGGATCATCATCAGAAAAAATAAGAAGAGAGCAATAAGAATATAGCAACCAAAATCCATCGGCACCTATAAGCTTTAAGACATCATATGGGAAGAAGAAAAAAATGCCAATCCCTTCAATATCCATTTAGTTTGGATCACCATCAGAAAAAATAAGAAGGCAACCATAAGAATATAGCCATTGGAAAATAAGGCATTGCAAGTTCTTCTGCACCTTTAACTATGAGACAACACTAGCCATCACTAATGCTGTCGTTAATACTCATAATAGTAGGCACGCTGGCACAGGGACGGGGCTGTGAGGCAAGGGTCGTGGGGTCGGGGCGGCAGAACAAGGGCCGCACGGTCAGGCCGACGGGGATGGGGCCACGAGGAAGCCGATGGGCAGGGGCCACAGGGTCTGATCAATGAGGTTGGGGCTGCCACAGGCGAGGCGAGGTCAGGCAACTAGCTCGGGGCTACAGTGTAGGAGGCACCGATGGAGTCAGGGCGGCTATGGGTGAGGCAAGATTGGGGTGGTGGGCTCTAGGCCGTAGCATAGGAGGCATCGATGGGTGAGATGAGGTCAGGGCGGCTAGCTCAAGGCCGCAGCATAGGAGGCACTGGTAGGGTTGAGGTGACTGCAGGCGAGGTAGGACCAAGGTGGCGGGCTTGGGGCCACGACGTAGGAGGCATTGGTGGGGTCGGGACGTTGGGAAGGAGGATGCATAGGGAGCGTGGAATGCCAAAAAGGATGCATCGAGGAAGGGGGCCACCGTCGATTAGGAGAAGGCGCCTACGAGGTGGAGAAAAGTTAGGAAGGAGGAAAACGAGAGGAGATTCACGGGAAGGAGGAAAACAAGTATAAAATTTTTTTTTCCTCCGATGGGCTGGGGGTGTGGTTTAGCTGGACTATTACCGACGACAAAGGTGGGCATCGATAATACGGTCAGTAATACCCCCCATTCTGCATGCCAGGGTATTAGCAACAGCATTTTCCGTCGCTAATACCCATCCACCATCGCTAATACTATTAATTTTTTTTTAAATATTAAATTTTAATATTAAACTTTTTTCAAAACTTTTAAAATAATATTTTTTTCAAAATTATTAATGACAACATATTATTCCACCATTAATACCATCTCTAATACTATTAAATTTATTTTAATATTAAATTTTAATATTAAAATTTTTTCCTCCTTGATTGTTTTTTGGGTGGTTAAAAATCATTATTGAATTTTATTAAATTTTTAGACTTAATTAATTAATGGATCAAATTCTAATTGATTTAAATTAGATTTAATTTAATTAGGCTTGACTTAATTTGAGGCTAATTGAGTTTTAATATTTCAAGTAGGATTTGAATTAAAAGCCTAATTAAATTAGGTTTAACAGAATTTTAAATTAGATTCGAATTGAATCAAGGATCAAGTGTTCATTAATTTAAATCAGATTTAACTTAATTAAGCTTGACTTAATTTGAGACTAATTGGGTTTTATAATCTAAATAGAACTTGGATTCAAAATCTAATTGAATTAGATTTGATAAAATTTTAAATTAGATTTGAATTGGATTCAAATTGAATCATGGATCAAGTCCTAATTGGTTTAAATCAAGTTTAATTTAATTAAACTTAACTTAATTTGAGACTGATTGGATTTTATAATCTAAATAGGACTTGAATTTAAAGTCTAATTGAATTAAGTTTGATAAGATTTTAAATTGAATTCGAATCAGATTCGAATTGGATTCAAATTGAATCATGGATCAAGTCCTAATTGACTTAAATCAGATTTAATTTAATTAGACTTAACTTAATTTGAAGCTAATTAAATTTTATAATCCAAGTAAGACTTAGATTCAAAGCCTAATTGAATTAGATTTGATAAGATTTTGAATTGGATTCGAATCGAATTCGAATTGGATTCGAATCGAATTCGAATTAGATTCGACTTGAATCATAGATCAAGTCCTAATTGATTTAAATTAGATTTAGTTTAAGTAGGCTTGACTTAATTTGAGGTTAATTAATTTTTATAATCTAAATAGGACTTGGATTCAAAGCCTAATTGAATTAGGTTTGATAGGATTTCGAATTGGATCCAAATCGAATTCAAATCGGATTCAAATTGAATCATAGATCAAGTCCTAATTGATTTAAATTAGATTTAATTTAAGTAGGTTTGATTTAATTTGAGGCTAATTAGATTTTATAATTCAAATAAGACTTGGATTCAAAATCTAATTGAATTAGATTTGATAAGATTTTGAATTGGATTCAAATCGAATTCGAATTGGATTCGAATTGAACCCAAATTAAAAAAAAAATTCCTAATTGATTTAAATCAGATTAAATTTAATTAAGCTTGACTTGATTTAAAGATATTGGATTTTACAATCTAATTAGGACTTAGATTCAAAGTCTAATTGAATTAGGTTTGACAGAATTTTGAATTGGATTCGAATCGAGTTCGAATTGGATTCGAATTGAATCCAAATTAAAAATTATTTTTTTAATTAATTTAAATTAGATTAAATTTAATTAAATTTAATTTGAAGGTAATTGAGTTTTATAATCCAAGTAGAACTTCAATTCAAAGTCTAATTAAATTAGGATTGATAGAATTTTGAATTGGATTCGAATCGGATTCGAATTGAATTCGAATTGAATCCAAATTGAAAATTATTTTTTTCTAACTAATTTAAGTTAGATTTAATTTAATTAATTTTAAATTATTTTAAGATTAATTAAATTTTATAATCTAAGTAGAACTTGAATTCAAAGCCTCATTAAATTAGGTTTGACAGAATTTCGAATTGGATTTGAATTTTTGAATTATTAGTAATAAAAAAAATATTATTGTCGCTAATTTTAATAGCTAATAATATTTAAAAAATATATAATTTTCAAATTATTATTCAGATTTTTTAAAAAAAAATTATTAGTTATGGTAAGTTTTTCGTCGCTAATAACCTCAATTCACCGTCGTTAGTAATTATTTTATGTTTAAATATTATAAAAAATTTTAAAAAATTTAAATAATTTTAGCAATGGTATTTGCCATCGTTAATAATTATTTTATGATCACTAATATTATTAACGATAACAAGATTTTTGATCGATTTTGTGGTGGGTAAAAGTTGTTATTAGCGATAGAATATTTTCCGTCACTGATACCATCGCTAATATTCAATATTCTTATAGCGTGCAAACCTTGCTTTTTCTTTCTCATCTTATAAATTTACTTACAAGAAATATTATTTGGTAAAAGAACCAAATCCTATATCCCATATTTCTTAAGAGCTAAAATTTCTTCTTCATTGCATCCTTGCAAACACCAATGCCCTTGATCGCATCATATGGAGTAGATGCTAACTGATCAACAATAGTAGAAGCATAATAATAAGCAAAAAAAGAATAACACCAACCTTCATATCTGTTAACTTTACTTCTCTATAATGGTGATGGATCCTTAATACCTTTAGGTTCATCTTCAAATAACTTCATATCTTTTTCTTCTTCAAC
The DNA here is from genome assembly GCF_000442705.2 of Elaeis guineensis. Taxonomy (NCBI): domain Eukaryota; kingdom Viridiplantae; phylum Streptophyta; class Magnoliopsida; order Arecales; family Arecaceae; genus Elaeis; species Elaeis guineensis. Next base: position 90,429,726 of record NC_026004.2, on the reverse strand, counting down.
AATATGTTCCTTTTTTTACAATCTAAGCATGTACACTAATTTTTTATGAACTTTTTTGAATACTAGATAGGAAAAGATGAAGAAAACTTGAGCATTTGAGTTAAAGAAAAGAAGTTGGAGAAGGAGAAGAAGGTCCATTATTTATCTCTAAGAGTGACATCTTTCTGGGATTTAGGACCGTCATCAGAAACTGATATAAAGTCATCATTACAAAAATAAGACCCATTAGAAGACCATACAAAATTACTCTCATCAAAAACTTGTCTAGAGATGTAAATCTTCACTATTTTAAGATTAATGCACTCCAACCTTTCCTAGTCTCATCATAGCCAAGAAACATGAATTGGACAAATTTCTTATTTATCTTATTAAAGAATGCATTATATTCATGCACAAAGTAAACACATCTAAACATACAAAGGTGAAAAATATCAAGACACTTCTTGAACAAGTTTTCATAGGAAGTTATATTGTCAATACTTCTCAAATATTTTATTAAGAACATATACTGTTGTTTGCATGCACTTTGCCCTAAATTTATGCTTTACATTCTTTGCATTAATCATACTATGACTAGTCTCAAATAGATTTTGTTCTTCTTCTTTACTATGTTCTGTCCAAGAGTACATGGATATATGAACTGTCTACATGTACCATAATTAATCAAATAGTTGGAGAATTTTTTTAAAATGTATTCACCACCATTATCGGTTCTTAAGCAGCTAATTTTTAATTTAAAGAGATTTTTCAATCAAATTTTTAAATTGGCAAAATGTCTCCAATACTTTTGATTTTTCTCAAACAAAAAACTTAGGTATATCCAGAGAAATCATCAATAAAGATAATTACAAACTTGAACTAGAGAAAATAGAGTATTAACCCTTCCTGTGAGATTTGAGTATATCAACTATAGTGGCTGAGAAGATCTTGTTTGTTTCTTTTGAAATGGTAGTTTGTGCATCTTTCTATATTGACATCCAATATAAATACTGCTCATATTAATCTTCATCTTAGAAAGTCTATCACCAATAAAAATGGAGAAATCACCCTGAAAAGCTCGGTTTGCTAATGCATCAGCCACCTGGTTGGCTTCATGATAAACATGAGGCACGAAGAAAAGTTGCAGTGAAGCCTTCCACGCTAAAATGTCCTTCAGCAAGGATGACCCTGTAAGACTCTGAACCAAAGGATCTTGAAGCCATTTAACAACAGTAAGAGAATCACCTTCTAACCAAATTCACTATGCCTGGAGCATTGTGATAGCTGTATGTAAGTCTAGCCAAGCAGCCAGCAATTCAGCATATGAAACCAAGGTGGCCGACAATAGTTTCCCACCTGTACTCATGTCATCGTTAAGGTTGGGTCTGATCAACTTCAAAAAGGAAAATATTTCTTCATGGTAAAAGGTGTCCTTTCTTTCTTCTTAAGATCCATTTGATTGAGAATAATCTAGCTTGAGAAAATAAATTCCATGAAAAAATAATCTAATACGAGATTTATTTTCTCATGCTAGATTACTATATTTAGTATGAAAAATGGAAAAGAGAGATGGTAAAAAAATTAATCAGCCTCATGTTTACTTCCTAGAGAGAAAAAGTAAAATAAATGCCAATGAGGGGATTGGTATTTAATAAATTTCTGAGTGGTAGTAATCTATGCTTGATCAAAATAACTCCAATAAAGCTGTATATATAATCATTGAATTTGTTCTGATATCTTTTCAAATTCATTCAATGAAGAACTTTTACAAAAAAATTAAGATAAAAATGACATTATGCAAAGAGCTGCGATTATAGTCATTATATTAAAACTAATTAAATATGACAATGCTGTCCTAGTATTTAAAAATTATTTTATATTGAAAGATATATTTATAAATTTTGTCATATTTCTATATAACCAAACACAGTAATTTTTTTTTCAATATCATATTCTAGAATAATTTTTCCACCAACCAAACATAGCAAAAATTATTCTCCTCCATAATTATTCTTCTGTATAAATGATTTCTAGGAATTGTCAGATTACCCCATAATCTAACATACCCTAACCAAACGGATCTTTACGGTAAATGCAAGTCAATTGTTTGGATGTCCAAAATGTGAGGACTTACACTAAAAATGCCTCCAAAGATATTTTACATTCTTTAAGTTCTTTTTTTTCTTGTTTCGTAGAAAAAGCTTTGTTTGGTCTAGTAATTAGATTATGCGCTACTCGAATGAGTGTTAATTGGACAAGCTGGTAAAATTTCTTATATTAAGAATGGATATTTGTGTTTGTTTTGGGCTAAGGCTGCAAATAGGTAAGGTTGACCCATAACCTGACTTGAACCAACACGTTTGGATCTAATCCGCCCCGATTTAAGGACCCATGGGGCCAAATTAGGTTCCAAATTTGGATCTATTCCACATTCCTGGTCAGATCGGGTGTTTATTGAGTTTTGACCCATTATGACCTAACCCAGTTCAATGATTATCTGGATCTAATTTGGATCTTTGGACCCTTTACACAAAATCGATCCGACCTGAACCTAGAATACCCCTTAAGCTGAGGTTTTGGGGAGGGAGGGGTGTATTTGGGCTTTCAACTTTATTTGATGAACAGGTATTTGATTCAATGAATGATGTTATTTAAGGCACGGAAGACTCAATCATGCTCAAAAGATAGAGATTTAGAACGACTCGTTGATAAAGCTAATGTTCAAATGGCTGATAGTGATATTGATTTAGGCATGTTAATTACCATTTTCTTAGTTAAGCCTTGTAATATATAAACAGATGCCATTTGCTTATTCATGGTGATCATTTATTAGGTTTATCTTTAAGTGATGCTCGAGATCCAACACTGCATTACTTACCAAGCTCCCCATTAAAAAAAATATGGCAGATGGAGGTGACATATGTAGTTCATGATGTAATCATAAGTACAGAGGACTTAATCGGTATTGAGGCATATACTTTCTAGAAGCCCATTTCCTAAACTCTCCATCATTTTCCGAGAAAATATTTTCCAAAATTATACAACTCAAACAACATTCTAGTTAAACATACTCAGATAATAAATTTTGTGCAAGTCTAATGTGAGAATATAATAATTTTAATAAAGGTATTTTAGAAGCTATTTTGCAAAATGTTTGATAAGGTTCTGATCTTTTTTTCCTGTTAACACATGAACTTATTGTTAAATAAAAAGTATGAATTAAAATTTGAAACTTAGTATCATATGCGTGACCCGACCTGACTTGAATCCAAACTGGATCCAAATTTTTTATGTTGGGATTGGATTATATATGGATCTAATCAATCTCGAATAAAATGTTGAGTCTAAATTTTGGTCGTTGAAACCGACCCAACCTAACTTGATCTTCTATTGGGTTGGATCTAGGTCTAACATTACAGTCCCAACAAGACACTAGGCTGGATTGAGGTCACTCATAATCTAATCCGAACCAACTAATTTGCACCCTATTTGGGATCTTGCTTTAATGCTTCGCTGAGTTTTTACCTATGTTATGAATGAAGAAAATATTTTCCTGAGAATTTTGTGAGAAAATATGATTCTATTCTTTAAAAAATCAAAATACTTTTTTTTGATACATTATTGGACCAACTTACGATTATGAAATTATATAGTTTTTATATGAAAATGCTTTGAGATGCTCGTAAATTACATATGAATTGATCATTAGATTTACAACAACTGAATTTTGACTTCATAATCAATCCATCCATCATTTTTTTTTTGGTACAATAGATGGAAGAAAAACAAGACAAATAACAGTAAAAAAAAAACAATAAAACATATAAAAGCACAGCATCTAAATACCATGAACATAGCAAAAGCCCATTGCATCCATTTGTAGTAGAAGATTAGGCTCTCAAGGAAAAATTGATTCTGCATGAAACTCATAAATAATGTCATTGTCCGCCAGCCAATCTATAACAAAGTTGGCCTCCCTCGGCACATGTGGAACTCTAAAATAATTTAGTGAAGAAACGATATAGTATATGTCCTGAAGCAAAGGACAGGAAGCCGCAGAATAAGTTGGAGCATTGATCCATGTAATGACAATGAGTGAATCACCCTCTAAAATTATTTTCTTGCACTGTAAATACTTGATGATATTGGTGAGCTCTTTCCAAGCTACCTCAAAGTCTGCCATAGAAACCGATCATTACAATAAAAATAATTTTTAGTAGTCAATTGCTTATAATATTTCTTATTATATACCGCTAAATTTTTTTTACTATATTTTGATAAAAATATTATTATCTTTTAATAAATATTTTTTATTAATGATATTTTATTATAAATATCACTATAAATTTATATTTTATGGTATATAACTTGAAGTGCCAAAAATCAGAATTGCTATTATATATTTAACTAATATACTGATAAATAATATCATAATTTATGAAATTTTAAAAAATTATCATTAAATTTTTAATTATTAATTTTTATGTACACCTTCATTTAGTCATACCGATCTCAAAAAATATGTTATTATATATATACATACATACATACATATATATATATATATATATATATATATATATATATATATATATATATATATATATATATATATATTCTTAGCATTACTTATTTAATGACATGAATGTATGTTAATAAGTTAAATAAATTATTTTTACATGCTAATAATATAATTTATAGTTTGATAATTAAGAGCTTATCATTCAAATAAGAGATCATTGGTTCGAATAGTTTATTTTTTGATAATTTTTATTAGTATTTAAAAAATATCAATATTAATATTTTAAAGGCACTTACATGTGATGGAATTGAAATGTTAAATGCACTTACATATGCCGCTAATATAAATTTTTTTTCTAAAAATACTAATAATTAATCACTGACATCATTTTAAAATAGTACATGAGAAAATATCATAAAAATACCACTAAAGATATTTATGGTATTTTTTCTAGTCTATAGCAACACTTAAAAATGTAGGTAATAGCTGTTTTTATTGTAGTGGATATAAAATGAAATTTCATTGAACAAGCTAGAAGGACATGGCCATTATGGTCTTTAATTACGAAGCCAACTCCACCTTGATTATCTGATAGAGGCCAATCAAAGTTAATTTAGAGCAACTGATGAGATGAGAAGGAAGCATCCAACAAACTTGCCAAAGGTAGGAGGATGAGGAGAATTGGAGCTGCAGATGCCCCAATGCCATAAGTTGCTTGACGGACCACCAAGATTAAGACCATAAAATTTTGAAATGAACCTTATAGCATGTTCAACAATTAAGAGAGGATTAGAAGCATTATTTTGAAACATTTAGGGTGCATTTAGTTAGCCATTAAAAAAATATTTTTTTTTATTTTTTGATTTTTAAAAAGCAATAATCAAAAAGCAATGTTTGGTAACACCATGAAAAGCAAAAAACAAAAATCAAAAAATCAAAATAATTATTTTATATGCAAAGAAAAAAAATTTTGCTTTCCAAAACTTGCTTTTCTACTTTTTTTTTTGTTTCCGCACATCTAAAACATCAAACTAAAAAATAAAGAGTCCGAATCCTTCTCCCTCATCGAACTCTTTACCTCCCCACCCCCTTCTCCCTCCCTTTCTAAATTTTTCTCCCTCATAGACTCTTCATTGCTATTCTCAAATATTGCTTTTTACTTTACAGCAACGTAGTTAGCAAATATATTTTTTACTTTTTTGCTTTTACTCACTAGTAAAAATTAAAAAAATAAAAAATATTTTTTAAAAATCGAAAATCAAAAAATATAACCAAACGCACCCTTAGCTATTTCTTACTAACCAAAGCATCCAAGTAGTATAAGCAATAATCAACACCATCATTGAGTGAGTAATAGAAACAATAGAATTTAATAGGGCCTGTAATGAAATATAATAGTCATGGTACCAAACTTATGAAGATCATCGTCCATGTATCCTTTGCAACATGGTGACAAGTCAACACATGCTTAACATCTTCAAAAAAGTCATATATATCAGAACTAGTTGAGTGTTCATCAATAAGTCCTCTTTCAGAAAATAGAGATTTGCAAAAAAGTCTATGCCACCCAATTTTCCATAAGAAGAGCTTAACTATGGGAGCTGCAATCACCTTCCAGATAGTAGAAAATGTTTTACTAGTGTCAATATCCTCCTTAGAGGTAGCAAGAATATCTCTATATATATCCCAAGCCTTCAGTTTATCTGAACCAGTCTTATACCATACTAATGTATCTTGAGTTGGATACTTCGGAATGGGTAAAGCAACAATATGTTGGATTAAATATGAAGTGAAAGGCTCCTATACATTTGGCACATCCCATTCATGAGAGTAATTAGAGAAGAAAGCTGCCTACCATCCAACTATGAAATACTGTCCATAGGAATAGATTTTTTGTTAAATAGTATGTTATCAATCCATGCATCCTCTAGAATATTGATACCATCATCATTGCCAATTCGCCATTGAAATGAATACCAAAAAACATCATGCCCCTTAGCAATAGATCTCTAGATGGCCGACATGTTCTTGCCACAGTAATACTCCTCTCAAGATTGTTTGAATTTATACTTAGCTGCAATAACTTTAGCCCACAACGAAGAAGGATTAAGCATAAGATTAGTGGCTGATTTTGCCAACAAGGCCTTGCGATGAAGCCAAAGATCATGAATGCCCAACCTGCGCACATTCTTTGGTCTACACATATCCTTCCAAGCAATGCAAGAATGCCTTTCTGACCAAAGTTTTGTTGGTAGAAAAAGGATTTGAAGATCTATTGAAGCCTATTAATTAACCACTAAAAAAGGAACATGTGTTTAATAATAAATACATGGAGGCCGTAGTTAAGATAGATTGTAGCAAAATAAAGCGGCCAATTATGATAAGTGTCGCCATTTCCACACCCACTTAGTTTAAGATGAATCTTATACCGAACAATACTGAAATCAGAAGCATTCATGCGCCTTCCTAAAAGAAAAATACCGAGATAAGTAAGCAAACCTTCCTTCTGAGTAATATGTATGATAGAACAAATTTGTGGCTGAGTTTCTTCTCTGGGTTCTAGTTGAACATCACCAAAGACTTCTCAACCTTAACCTGTTGCCCTGACTGATTATAACAAGCTGTTGCAATATTCTTCAATGCATTAGCATTATGAATGGTGCCCTTGGCAATGAGAAGTAAGTCATTTGTTAGCACAAGATGGGATGTGCATGGTCCACCTCTTGCTAGCTTAAGGGTCATCAACTTCTTTTATATACCACATCTTGTAAGCATCTACTTAGCAAATCAGAGCATAGAACCAATAGGAAAGAAGACAAAGGGACAACTTTGTCTCAATCTGGTACTCGAATCAGACGTAGAAGTAGAAAAGTTTGTATTCACGACGCAACGTGATCCAATCAACATAGTAGCAAAGGACTGCTCGAAGGTAACCCCATTTCACTTTTTCATAAGCACGCTTCATGTCAACTTTAAATTACCATCAAGGAATTTCTCTTGGATACAATTTCCATAGAGCGGAGGATCTTCTGACTAATTAGAATATTTTCAAAAATTTGCTGATCTTATAAAAAAGCTCCCTACTCTTCAAAAACTAAGTCAGATGACGAATACTGCACCCTGATAACCAATAATTTACTTATAATTTTGTATAATAAATTACAAAAGCTTATTGGTCTGAAATCTTTTAATCGCTGCGGATTATGCTTATTTGTATAAAATTTATCATGCCCCCGATCCGAGATTTTGAATCGAGAGTCATGGCAACCGCCGCATACTCATAGAAAACTCTTCCCATAAGCATGCAAGACATCTTATCATACTATCCTAAAACAACAGCGGAATAATTAGTCAATAATTTAAATCCAAAATATAACGATCTAAATTTCTTCTTTAATATCTTAATAAATTCAATAATGATTCATAGGTCTTACACCAAATTCAATAAGACTTTCAACCTAAAATAAAAGTATAAGGATTCTGCTTCTGATCACTCTTCCATTCATATCTTGTATCATCTTAATTCCTCAACATCTGTAAAAACAGTAAAATAGAAGGTAATGAGCTAGACAGCCCAGTAAGCAATGATCACTTTTCAACAGATTTCATCAGGCATTTAAGTAAATAATCATTATAGAAAATAAGCATATAGAGTTCATCAATTCGAAATCAATTTCAATTATGCAATATAATTCATACCAAATTTATTTCTTTTTCGAAAATTTAAGTTTCTTTCCAGATTTTAATTTCTTTTGTTCTTCAATTCTTTTCATCAACCATGAGCTATGACCATATTTTCTCTATGGCAGGGTCATAATACCGCGTATCTACTTGCGGTAGGCTGCGAATCATCTGGCAGCCATGTCCTTTGGAACGCTGGTCTCTCTGGCGGTTTGTCGCTGGTCTCTCTGGCGACATGTCGCTGGTCTCACTGGCGACATAAACCCTCAGGACAAACAATTGCCAACGTATATGCCCCCATTGGCAGGATCCTTTACATAGTCAGGTTGTCAATTCATAACGTTTCTTATATCATAATTCTTCATAAATCATATTTCATATTCTAATTTCGATAATAAAATATATAATCATGTAGTATCGAAATCAATCAATATAATGCATCATGAAATCAATATGTTCAATCATGCTTCATCATAACATTTCAAATAAGATATTTTCATAACAAAATACCATTCATCCAATTCATGCATCGTTTTACAAATCATGTCAGAAAAATACATTATAATTTATCGATAAATCTAAAAAAAATAAAACATTACTTACCTCGAATGCATTCCAATAAATCCATATAATTCTATAAATTTTCTTCCAAAAATTCTGTTCGTAGATCATATCGCAATATTCCATGATCAAACATCCACAATCCTATACAGAATCAATTTCAATAATTAGAAAGAATACGAATACCATATTTCAACGATTAAGATTGGGTCCGATCATCTAATTAAAATCTAATTAGGACATAAACGATCCAAAGTTTAACTATCAGATCAAATCGGATTTGAAGTGATAGGACCGAGGTTTCTTCATCGATTTCATAAAATCAAGTGGAGAGAGAAAATCAGAGGAGAGAGAATTCATAAGGTACAATTCGAATGGATCAGATGACACAATCCAATATTACGATTGGTCCAATATCTCGATTGATGAAATCAACATGATCAAATCAAGTCATGGCTAGATTGAAATCATGGATGATCAAATCTAAAGATTCATGGTCTGATTAAGGTGGGTGCCAGTACGCTGTTTGACAATCATGGATCAGAGTTCTTCATTAGAATCAGATCAGGACTATTAAAAGAAATTTCTTCATTCACTAACCTTTTTAGAGAAAGAATCAATCAAGAGAGAGAATATTTTAGAGAGAGAAAATTCTAGAGAGAGAAAATTCTAGAGAGAGAAAACTCATCTTGAATTCTTCAGACAATATGATTCAACAAATTCAATCGATCAGATCAAATCATGCTGAAATTATCATGTGGACAATTCAATAAGATCATGAGAATTAAAATCTAAAAATACCTGATTTGATCAAAGTGGATGTCGGTGTACCGTTCGACGATCACAGATCAAAAATCCATCACGAGAATCATTTAAATTCATCATCATTCTTCTCAAAATTCTAAAAATCTTAGGAGAGAAAAATAATCTTGAAAGAAGATTCTAGAGAGAGAAAGTAGAGAGAGAAAGTTCAATTCTAAAGAGAGAAAATACTAATTCAAGTTGAAGAGAGAGAGGGAAGAAAATTTTATTTATTATATTATTATTATTTTATTTTTCTTCTTTCTTTTTTTTTTCTTTTTCTTTTCCTTTTTCTTTTCTTTTTCTTCTTTTTCTTTTCTTTTTCTTTTCTTTTCCTTCTTCTTCTTTTCTTTTTCTTTTTCTTTTCCTTCTTCTTCTTCTTCTTTTCTTCTTTCCCGTGGGTTTCTTTTGGGCTGAAACAGGGGACCTTGAGATCCCCTCGTTAGCTGGCCGATCGGCGGTGCAACCCACGTGGGGCGGCCGTCGGCAGGAGGAAAGGCAACCCGACGGCAAGAGGAGGCCAAACCCGATGGTCGGCGGTGACCACCGGCGCCGGTAATCCAAGAAAAACGGTAAAAAATGAAGGTTATTTTCGCAACAAAATCCGGCGACTCCGGTCGCCGGCGAGCGTGTACATCGGCACGGAAAGGAAGAGGGAGAAGAGAGGAAGGGGAGGAGGCTTATCTCTGTCGCCGGCGAAGCTTTTTCGGCGAGAAATTGGACGGCACAGGGACGGTCTTCCGCGGGATTTTTCCGACGATTGCCGCCGTTTGAGCTTAGAATTTTCGGTGGAAAGGAGAGAGGAGGGATCTCTTTCTTAAATAGGGCCGGAGGGAACTTGTTTCTGACTCTGATTAGGAGCCGGTGAACGGAGGAAGAAGACTCCCTTCGGGAGTTCTTCTCCTCTATTTTTCTTCCCTCTTCTGGCTGGGCTATCACAAAATTTTGCTTTCGTATCAATGGCATAGAATCGGTTGAAAATATGCCCCGCACAGCATTTATGACATCATCTTGATGACGATCCAAAATACGTTATAAAATACAATACCGAAGAAAATCCATCCAGCCAAGAGACTTTCTGGAGCGAGATTCTTTTTGTTAATTATGCATACAAAGACAAAAAAAAAAAAGAAGAAACTGATCATCTGACAAAAGCAAAGCATCCTTCTGCAAAGGGAATTCCCCACAACATCATGCTGAAGGGGGAGAGAGTGTTAGGCTGGAAATTGCTCCGGATTTTGGACCTGAAATATCAAATGAGTGCCTGCCTACCTGTCGGCCACCATATTGGCCTCTTCATACACGTGTTGAGCCTTGAAAAGCTCTAGAAGATTCATGATTGGCTAGATATCGTTAAGCTTGGGAATAGAGACTGTACCCTATAGCTAAAGTTTGCATCCCAAAAAATCAAGTGGGGAGGGTGCACCCATCACACTTGCTGAGAAGTAGTTTGATTGGACCTCGTCGAGCTGCTGATGTCCCAATACCTCGAACCTTTTTTGATTAACTTCGATGTCTCTTGAAATTGTGTGGCTAAGAAAACAGCTTGAACTACGCTATTCTTTCTGGCGCATGCTGTTACTGGTTGAAGATTCTATTGTTCCTACAATTCCACAATAACCAACCTGCATAAGCTATCATTGATTTCCTCAAAGTAGGTCCTATAGTAGTGCAGTGGATTTCAAGCTCTGAACCCAGCATTCGGATTGGATACGTGATAGCCGCACATTCCTTAAAGCAAAATACTGAAGAATATGCAAGGTCTTCTAATTTATTTCAACACATCAATATCCACAAATAATAACAGTCTACTTTCATAACAATAAGCAAAATTTACAAATTCAATTCCTTCTATCATTTGATCGTATGTCAATAACAACTCTATCTATTCATCCGTTCACTTGTGACCTCAAACCGTAGCCTATGATGAGCATCCTACAATTCTAAAAAAAATAGAGGAGGAGTGAGCTTTACAGCCTAGTAAGAATCCCAACACACTCACACCAATACAATAGTATTATTGAAAATAACATATAAACAGCATAAAAAAAAAAAAAGACATAAGCTACGAAATCTTATGTCACATATCAAGTATAACTCAATATCGATATATATAATCATACATCATACACCATTGAATATCCATCTTCTCTAAAAGTGATATACGATACATTCATCATTAAGTAAAACTCATTTTTACTTAATTATAGTTTTATATCTTGTCTTGCACATCTCATTAACATGATCCAGATAAATCAATAGTTGTCTTTAGCATTTCGAACTAACCACGATCATGCTACAGTCTATAACTGGCAAGCCATGAACCACACTTCAGCCTGTGGTGGCGAACTAGAATAACCGTACTTTAGCCCACGATGGCAAACTAGAATAACTACGTTTCAGTTCACAGTGGCAAATCAGAATATCCACGCTTCAACCCGCAGTGACAAACTTAAACACCATGTATCTGTCCGTGGTGGGGCTATTCTCGGTACCATGTATCTGTCCATGATAGGTTATTTTCAGTACCACGTATCTACCTATGGCATGCTATTCTCATTGTTATGTTTCTGTCCGTAACGTGGCCAGTCCTAACACCCTCTTCTTGATCATCAAATTATTAAATCTAAATCATATCATAAAATATATAAAATACTATTTCATATTATGGTTCTTTTCAAAATTCTTAATAGCCGGTATTATAACCCAAACCATTCGTAAACCATTGTTATTTTGTACAAACATAGGATACAAAATATATCAATAATCATGCCGACAATCATAAATAAATATTAGCCATGAGAAATCAAATCATGCAATGCAAATATATATATATATATATACTAGTGTTTGTGTCCAAGAACCCTTACCCCTATCGCTGATTGATTCAAATATAATAATCGATGAACTTCTCGATCTACGAACTCAGAATCAAGATATTTCACTAGATATCTTTTTATACAATCAATTGCGCCTTTACATAATCATGGACAAATCTAAAAATCATGTGCGATTAAGGATAAAAAATTATGAAAATATTCCTAAACATCACAAGTTCAAGACCTCTCCCAGGATCAACCAAGATCTGGATTTGTCTAAGTATCTAAACCCTCCACTAGTCTATAAGATTCTAGAGGAAGAAAATCATGAAGAGAGAGATGAAATCTAGAGAGAAAAAATTTTAGAGAGAAAAATTAGGGAGAAAACTTGTAGAGAGAGAGGAGAGAGAAGGTAGAGAGAGGAGAGATGAAAGAGGGAGAAGAGAGAAACTCTCTTTTTTTTTCTTTTTTTCTTTTCCTTTTCCTTCTCCTCTTTTTTTTTCTTTTCTTTCTCTGGTTTTCTTCTTCTCTTCATTGAAACAGGGGAAGGGGAAAACTTGCCGGCCTCCTCCCGTGGCCGTGGCTACTCTGACAGTGCCTTAGGTGACTGTGGTTGGGGTGGCTTCGGCCCTCAATGGCCAAAACAAGATCATCTCCGGCAATGGCAAATGGTCCGATGGGAGGAAGAAGAGGAAGAAATAGGGGAGGCTTGGTTTCAAAGAAAATCTGATGACCATAATCGGTGAGGGCATCTAAGAAGCTAGGAAGAAGGGGGGAAAAGGTTTAGAGGCCATACCTTATCTCTGATGAGGTCTTTGATCCTTTTTCTCGATGAAAATGATAGTGACTCTCAGAAATACTTGATAAAAATCCCATGGATTTCACTAGCGATTGATCGAGGGGTGGGAGGTGACACATAGGGGGGAAATTTGGATGCCTTGTATAGATCAATTCCCAGAGCTTTCATCGGAATCCGATGAGCCCTAGGATTCTTATTTCGGATGGAAAATGGAGAAGGAAGCAGACTCCATCAGGAGTCTGCCTCACATGCCAGTCATGTGAGATTTCAAAGTTTTTTTTGCTTTAAAACTTGTGCTAGAGAGTTAAAATTTAGGTTATTACATTCTCCTTCTCTTAAAATAATTTTATCCTTGAAATTAATATATTGCCAGATCGAATCTTTATGGATACAAAATTCTTATTTTATCCTCAAGCTCCTAGATAGCTTCGATAACCTTAAGGGTACAAACTTCTTATCTTATCGAGTTTCGACATCACCAATATTTTTGAAATCGATATCGACCATGGTGTCGATCGTCGGTCAATATGGTACGATATTGATTTCATACTGTACCGACACACATTACGGCCAGGCATGCCAGTCAAACCGACATGCCATTTTTTTTTTGAAAAGAGTATTCAATGGGTTTTTTTTGAGAAGGGAGCATTCAAATTGTTATTTAGTAATATTAATTAATATTTGTATCACTCGAAAGTCTCAGATATAACGTTAATCACATGTGATACGAATTTAAGTATGACATAATATTATTTAGCATCCTAATTCCTAAATAATCAATATATTGATCAAATATCATTGGATCCTAAAATGCTTAAATCAATTAAAAAATTTAAAAATACTAAATACGCATCGATCATCAGAATCTGATCGACCGTCGATGTCCATAAATAGTAGAATCATTTATATATTCAGGAGGAACATTAGTCCACCCCTCTAGCCACATAGCTCTATAATCCTCTGCATTCATTCCATAAGGTAGGTGTGCTGGATCATAACTCACTCTCGAAGTATCATTGAGGTCCTAGCTCTAACCAGTATACTCGGACTGATAGCATGGTTGTGAAGGGGTCCATTCAAATATACCGACAGTAAATTTCGATCCGTAAGATGCTCCAGGTTGTATAGGATAATAGCCACTAGGAGATGTCTTCAATGCACCATATCCATATCTATATCCGTAAGGATCATAGGGTGGCTATGACTGCAAATAGGAGGATTCAAAATACGAAGATGAACCCGATACATCTATGGACCCTACTCCACGTGTGAGATCATCTGCAGCTGCATCATATCCTAAATGATCTTATGGAGCCCATCATCTGTATGAAATTATATCATCGCAAGCTCTACCAGCGCATACACCATGGTCTCTATCCTTCATGGCATATATAAATTGAGACTCATCAGTGAATCGAGGACCACCAACAGACTACATCTCCTATCTTTTGGTCCCTCCATGATCATCAGATCCATGACCAGTTGAAGAACTTATACCATCACTACTCCATCTGGTATCTAAATATGAGTGAACTGAATGCTCGTTTTCTTGCCTTCTTGGAGTGGGAGAGCGAGGGATCTAGTCGAAGAAATGAAGAATACAGCATTTTCTGCCTCCCTCTCTTATTAAACGCATCAAACTAGGCGGTTCAATCCAAAACAGGGCCAAACTGACTGATTCAGGCCACATACTGCTCGGTTCAGGTCCGAACCGGGTGGTTCTCTTTTTTTTTGGTCTAGGTGCCAAAATCCACTGCTGAACTAGACTGGTTAGACATCGGTTCAGTTCGGAATGCCTCGAACCAAGCGGTTTGGGTTAGTTTCGAAAATGCTGGACATCACTTTCCTCACTCAAAAAAAAATTCCAATCCTCTATCATAATATCATTAAATTAGAATAAATCTTTTCGATTAGATTTAAATGACTTAAACCATCAAGCTTTTGCTGTGCATTCTTATCTAAATCCATTGAATTTCTTAAATTTGCTAAATAATTTTTTTTAGATCAATAAAATCATAGATTGTTAATTTCTTGAATTGCAAATCTGAGATACAAATTATCCACCCAAACTCTATGATTCACTTCTATTACAATCCCTAGTAATCATAACCCTAAGTATGTCATACTCTCACCATAAAATCCAATCCACTAATAGAGCCAAATATATTTTTTATTTACATATGAGTTTTATATGTGATCCTCTTGTAGGTCCAATGCACAAAAATATTGATATGATGTAATTCTTTCTTAGGTCATATCCTAAACAACTTCTTTTAATAAATCTAAAATTATAATGATCAAATAATTAACATCAAAATTAAAAAAATCATCATGATCTTCTTCTATATCAAGTTTAGAATTTCAAAATTATCTAAATAATAATTAAATAAGTATACTAAATATAACATTTCAATATATCATACTTTATTTTAGGATCAACACCTTTTTATGCTTAGGTCAAATCCTACTTATTGAAATCTAAGATATAACTCATCAATTCTGTTATAAACATCATATACCACTTATGCATAAATTTCATCATAATACCTAGTAATCTGAGATCCAAACATTGAATCCTTTAGGCTGCTTCTCTCATATCCCTAGCAATTATAACCTTAAGTTTCAATATTATTCTGTCACACTCTATTGATCATAATCTAAAGTTTTGATATCACTTATGTCACAGTCTTTAGTGATTTTAAACCTAAGTTGTGATATTATTCTTATACCATTATGTTATATCTTACTGATCATACATAAAATTTTGATATCACTTCATAGTCTCTAGTGATCTTAAACCTAAACTCTGATACCACTCTGTCATGCTTCGAACCCAGCATCCGGATCAGATACGTGATGGCAGCACATTCCTTAAAACAAAATCTTAAAGAATATGCAAGGCCTTCTAATTTATTTTAACACCTCAATATCCATAAATAATAACGGTCTACTTTCATAATAATGAGCAAAATTTATACAATTATAAATTCAATTTCTTCTATCATTTGATCGGATGTCAATAATATTCTATCTATTCATTCGTTCACTTGTGACCCCAAACTACAGTCTATCATGAGTATCCTGTAACTCTAAAAAGAAAAAAAAAATAGAGAAGGAGTGAGTTTTATAGCTCAGTAAGAATCCTAGCACACTCGCACCAATACAATAGTATGATTGAAAATAACATATGAAGAGCATAAAAAAAAAATATAAGCCATGAAATCTCATGTCAAGTATCCTGTATAACTCAATATCAATATATATAATCATACATCATACATCATTGAATATTCATCTTTTTCTAAAAGTGATATACCACACATGCATCATTAAGTAAAACTCATTTTTACTTAATTATGATTTTATATCTTATCATTCACTTCTCATTAATATGATCCATATTAATCAACAGTTATCTTTAGTGTTTCGGATTAACCACGGTTATGCTATAGTTTATGACTGGCAAGCCATAAAGCATACTTTAGTCTGTAATGGCGAACCAGAATAACCACGTTTCAGTCCATGGTGGCAAACAAGAATAACCGCACTTCAGTCCGCGGTGGTAAATCAGAATATCCGTGCTTCAGTCTGGGGTGGCAAACTTAAATACTACGTATCTATCCATGGTGAGGCTATTCTCGGTACCATATATTTATCCATGGTAAGTTATTCTCAATACTATATATCTACCCATGGTAGGCTATTCTCGATGTCACATTCTTGTCCGTGACATGATTAGTCCTAACACCCTCTTCTTGATCATCAAATTATTAAATCTCAGTCATATCATAAAATAAAATACTATTTCATATTATGTTCTTTTCAAAATTCTTAATAGTCGGTATTATAACCCAAACCATTCGTAAACCATCATTATTTTATGCAAACATATGATACGAAACATATCAATAATCATGCCAACAATCATAAATAAATATTAGCCATAAGAAATCAAATCATGTAGTACAAAAATAAATATATATACTGATGTTTGTATTCAAGAATCTTTACCTCTATCGGTGATTGACTCAAACACAACAATCGATAAACTCCTAAATCTATGAACTCAGAATCAAGATATTTCACTCGACATCTTTTTATACAATCAGTTGCACCTTTACATAATCATGAACAAATCTAAAAATCATGTGCGATTAAGGATAGAAAAATTATGAAAATATCCCTAAATGTCACAAGTTCAGGAGCTCTCCTAGGATCAACCAAGATCTAGATTTGTGTAAATATCTAGACCCTCCACTGATTTATAAGATTCTAGAGAGAGAAAATCATGAAGAAAGAGAAGAAATCTGGAGAGAGAAAACTTTAGAAAGAGAATTAGGAAGAAAATTTGTAGAGAGAGGAGAGAGAAGGTAGAGAGAGGAGAGATGAAAGAGAGAAATTATCTCTCTTTTATTTTTTTTCTTTTTTTCTTTTTTCTTTTTCTTCTCTTTTTTTTTCTTTTTCTTTCTCTGCTTTTCTTCTCCTCTTCTTCGTTGAAACAGGAGAAGGGAAAAACTTGCCGGCCTCCTCCCATGATCGCGGCTGCTCCAGCAATGCCTCGGGTGATGTGGCTGGGGTGGCTTCGGTCCTCAACGATGAAAACAAGATCATCTCCGGCAATGACAAATGGTCTGACAGGAGGAAGAAGAGGAAGAAATAGGGGAGGCTCAGTTTCAAAGAAATCTGATGACCATAGCCAGCGAGGGCATCAAAGAAGCTTGGACGAAGAAGGGGAAAAGGTTTAGAGGCCATAGCTTATCTCTGGTGAGGTCTTTGGTCCTCTTTCCTGATGAAAATAATGGTGGCTCTTGAAAATGCTCAACAAAAATCCCATGAATTTCACCAACGATTGATCGAGGGGTAGGAGGTGACGTGTAGGGGAGGAATTTGGAGGCCTTATCTAGATCAATTCCTAGGGCTTTTGTCGGAATCCAATGAGCCATAGGATTCTTATTTCAGATGGAAAATGGGGAAGGAAGTAGACTACATCGGGTGGACACTAGTCTTTTTGAAATTTAGGAGATTGGGTCTGAAGAGCAAGAGAGCTTGGCCATAGTACTTGCTCCTAGTCCCGGAGGTTTGTCAGAGAGAACTTCAGTTTCGTAATTTTTTATGGTTGGAGCCAAATCTTCTCTCTTCTTGTTTCTTGTTGTACTTTCTATAATCCTCTAATAATTATCATGAATGAAATATTTCATTTGAGACTTGACTTACTCTATGTTCATTTGATCCCTTGCAATTATTTCCTCCAAAATGTTCTTCTAATTTTATGCTAATTAGGCTGAATCCGTAACAAACGTAAGCTTCAGTTCAACCCCTATTTCCATCTTCGATTCGGGACCCCACTTAACTTCGGCCTTGGCTTTGTTTCTGAGCATTAAAAAAATCTAAAATAGACTTTTTTTAAGGGGGTTGATGCTTGAGACTCTATCCGCGGTCCTTGGGAGAGAGAGCTTGATTCCCTTTGACAATCTAGGCGAGTGCAAGAAACTCCTCCCTCTGATGCTTCTCCTCCATTCAAAGTAATCATGGACAAAAGCAATGCCGATTAGGCTGATGCACAATACAGGCCGAAGGCTTGACAAATGAATTGGATAATTGTGCTTGGGTGTTACAATATGTCAATCATGTCCATGTAGTGAGAGCGGCGGTGATCCGAAGGTGTCAACAACTCAAGAGGGGTGAGGTTCAGCAACTTGACTTCGGATCGGCCAAATCAAGTAATATCTCGTGATAGTCGGAATGGGGATGGTCCACTATGTAAGCATAGGGGCTTTCATCATGATTTTGGCTTCCAATATCGTGTGGAGAATTCAGGTGCACATTCCCCTCTGACTTTTGTTTCCAGTAGTTATGCTCTCTTTGCCAGGGGCTTTTGGAGCCTACTAGAATACGATGAGTCAGCTTGCTACTGGACTACATATGCGATTGTTGGGGCATTTGTCCTATATTTATATTGCATTAAATTTGGGTTACTTCGAAATTTGGGGAAAGGAGAAGATGAAGCGGCAAGACTGTCTTGCTTCCACCCAAATTAAATGTGCGCTAGCAAAGGTAATGCTCTAAAAGAAAAATCGCCTTTTTCTTTTGTAGGATCTTTCAGATTTCATCAAATCTGAGGTGAAATAATTTAAAATTTTTATCCTACGCTATTTCAGATCTAATGTTTGTTAGATCTAATTTTATTAACTGATATTTAAAATCTAAAATTAAATCTAAAAGTATGAGAAGTATAGACATATCTCAAGGGCAATCTGATTACCCTGTAGATGATCTCAGCACAGCCCGAGGTTCTGATGTATCCACAGAAGCACCTGGCCCCTACTGATATCTACTTAGGTAGGACCTGGAACATCTTCTCCTCGCAAATCTACACTCCAAAAATCAGATCTCTATCTAATTTGGAAGTGCTTCAGAACTCCTTCTGAAGTTGGAGCAGCAGCCTATCGAAGATGTCCTGCAGTCTTCCTGTTCCAGGCATCACCACGCCTTGGACCTTTGCCAGATGGATGTCCAACTCCTTGGACATGAAGAGAGGAGAGAGGAGAGCAGGAAAAATATAGAGAAGAGGAGAGGATTCTCGTTTTGGCTGGGTATTAAGTAGAAACTTTTTTTAACCCTAGGCACAGACAGAGATTTTATAGACCCTGTATGCTGCGCAGTGCCACATCATTCGACCAATCAAAAAATTTTAATAAATTTAAAAAAAAAATTAATTGGTGGAGTGATGTTATCTGATCACATTAGATAAAAACCCCTACCTTCTCTCCAATGTTGGTGCCAACTTTGGATAAGCACAAGCAAGGGTTGGCGCCAAAGAGTCCATGTTAATCAGGACTCTTCATCCTTATCCATTTGGGGCGCCCACTTTAATCCAATTGGGCTCACGTTATAATTTGATTATGGCATCCAATTTAATGTGATTTTAGCATGTGGACACTCCACAAAAATTTTTCAATGATCTCTCTTCAGTTTAAGACCCATATGTCAATATTTGACAGATGTCCTAAAATAAAATTGACAGGTCACAGGAATTAGCAAGTGCTTGTCTTAAATTCATCTCATAAATTAAAATAAGCCTTTTCTGAGCTGGACAAGCTTTATTTAGACTGAGAGAAACCTTCTCAAGATTCTCTGGGTGAGTCAAATCATATTTGACTCAGTCGAGATAGAAAAGATTACACGAGGAGAAAGTTAGGCTCAATCGAGTGCTAGCACGATTTTCTTGAACCTAATTGGATCTAATCCAAATCAATTGGATTAGCTCAATTGATGACATCTAGACCCTAATCCTTATTTGTGTGACCCAGTTAGATTCAATTTCATATGATAATGAGATATGTCGTGATCTCATCATCGACATCATCGAAACTCTTTTCGATGGACCAGAACTCTTCTGATTCAGACAATTAGAATGATCGATCATCAATATCATTCTAATTACTTCCAAAATTTATTAGTGATATCTAGTAGTATGTGGTGGCAACTCATCAGAACTGAAGACGAACCTCTCGGTGCAGCTACCTGTGTGATTGAGTTCCTCTATCATGAGTCCCGACTGAATTAGGGATAAGGTGAACTCGTCAAACCCAACATCAGTCATATGAATCAATCGATCGATCCGAGTTCGATGTGAAACCCCAATGAAAAACTCTTTTTCCATTATTTCACTCTACCATGGCCATGGACTTAAGGACTCGATCTTTCGATCATCATAGGACTACTCCTCTCATCTACCAAGGTTGATAGATCCCATCTTGTTGCGATCTAGTTCTTATAATGAATATGCTACAACCAACATACACCTTAGGATTTCGAATGACTAGGAGATCGAGTTATGATGTAGTCAAATTATAACACACTCAAGGTGAACTGTCGATGCACCTCAGGTCAAAGAACTAGACACACAACTACAGCATCGAGCTAGTCATCGACAAGAAGGTAGACTTCCTTATGACTGCTCGAGGTGGTCATGCTCAGTACTCTCGTTCTCAGTAAATATCTATACTCTCACTCTGATGTCTCCACACCGTAGACTCAAGACACATCTACCCTAAGGAAGTGATCGTACACCAACCTTCTGGATCGATCACCATCCTCATGATGATTCTATGGTCAAGAGCTGTTTATGAGTTAGTTATGTAAATTCATGCCTTAAATTTTCAACTCTTGAAAATATGAATTGACATCCCTACTAACTCAAAGGATGTATCACAGACACAATGTATACAATGTGATAGAAGAATAACCCATTTATTGATTTATAGTCAAAATTATAAATTTACCCTTAGATTTGTACAGGAATGTGTCAGTCAATCTGGCATCTAGGGCACACATCTAACAAACTCCCACTTGACCTAATGCCAATTGGTTACATATCTAAATTTCATCTTCTCAAGGTGGGCTTCGATCTTCTGCTGGCCCAATGGCTTTATCAGTGGATTTGCCATATTGTTTGTGGAGTCGATTCTCTTGACCTCGACATAACCCTTTTCGAGGTAATCACAGATCAGATGGAATCGTCGCTCGATGTGCTTGAACTTCTGGTGAGACCTTGGCTTCTTAGCTAGGGCTATGGTGTCATTATTGTCGCAGTAAAGAGGTATGACATCTGATGACATCACTCCAAGCTCTGTGGCAAACTTCTTATACCAGAATACCTCCTTCGCAGCTTCCGATGCAGCAATGTACTCTGCCTCCATGGTGGAATCAGCAATCATCGTATGCTTGGAACTCTTCTAGCGACTGCACCACCATTGCAAATGAACAGACCCCCAGATATCAACTTTCGATTATCTATATCAGACATAAAGTCTGAATCTGTATATCCCTGAATCTGGAGTTCTTCATTTTCAAAGACTAGAAACATATCCTTAGTTTTTCTCAAGTACTTAAGGATACATTTCACAGAAGTCCGATGCTCTTCGCCTGGATTCGACTGATATCTACTTGTGACACTCACAACATAGGCTATATCAGATCGTGTACATAGCATGGCATACATGAGGCTCTCTATTGCCGAAGCATAAGGGATCTTGCTCATGCATTCAATCTCCTCAGGTGTGCTAGGGCACATCTTCTTGGAGAGATGAATGCCATGTCTAAAAGGTACTAAACCTCTTTTAGAGTTTTTCATGCTAAATCTTTTTAGCACCTCCTCTATGTACATCTTCTGTGAAAGTCCGAGCATCCTATTTGGTATATCTCTATAGACCTTAATACCCAGTATAAAAGATGCCTCTCCTAGATCTTTCATAGAGAACTTCTTAGACAACCATACTTTGACTGAGGTCAACATAGGAATGTCATTCCCAATTAGGAGGATGTCATCTACGTACAATTCAAGAAAGACAACCGCACTCCCACTGACCTTTTTGAACACACATGGTTCCTCCTCGTTCTTGATGAAACCAAACATTTTGATCACATCATTGAAATGAGTATTCCAGCTCCGAGATGCTTGCTTAAGTCTATAAATGGATATTTGCAACTTACAGACCTTGTGATCATCATCACTGGATGTGAAATCAAGTGACTGTTCCATATAGATATCTTCCTCAAGATGTCCATTTAAGAATGCCATTTTCATGTCTATCTGCCATATTTCATAATCGAAATAGGCTGCAACAGTAAGCAATGGCGGATGGATTTTAGCATGGCTACGGACGAGAAGGTATCCTGATAGTCAATGCCTTCGTGCTAACTATAACCTTTCGCTATGAGCCTAGCCTTGAATGTCTCCACATTTCCATCTGCACCTATCTTTCTCTTGAAGATCTATTTACACCCAATAGGTACAATACCTTCAGGTGGATCTACCAAGGTCCAGATTTGGTTTGAGTACATCGAGTCAATTTTTGATCTCATTGCCTCTAACTATTTTTCGGAGTCGATATCTGATATCGCCTCGTCATAGGTCTTGGGATCATCACCATGAACCCCATTTTCTGTGAGAAATATTTTTTCTACATCCTCTTGTATGGTACCTAAGTACCTTTTAGGAGGACGAAAAATTCTAGTCGATCTACGAGGTGGAAGAGGTTGTGTTAACACTGATTCTGATTGATTAGGTTTCTCAGGTTCTTTAACTCGTTGCTCTAGGGAGACATTCTCCTTGAGCTTAATTATTCTTTCGATGCCACTATCTTGAATTAACTATTTTTCAAGAAAAATAGCATTTCGACTCACAATCACATTGTGATCTTTCAGAATATAAAAATAGCATCCTAATGACTCTTTAGGATATCCTATGAATCGAGCTCTAAAAGATCTGAACTCTAACTTGTTCGTCTGCTGTCTCTTGACATGAGCCGGACAACCCCAAATTCTGAGATGATTCAGACTTGACTTCTTACCATACCATATCTCATACGGTGTGGTAGGAATGATTTTAGAGGGAACCCTATTCAATACATAAATTGCTGTCATGAGACAATGTCTCCAAAAAAATTCAGGGAGGTCTGTGAAGCTCATCATGGAATGGACCATATCTAATAGGGTCCGATTTCTCCGTTCTGAAATCCCGTTGAGTTGAGGTGTTCCAGGTGGAGTCCATTGAGAGACTATACCATTATCCTTAAGATAGTCTAGAAACTCCCGACTAAGGTATTCACCTTCTCGATCTGATCGAAGAACCTTAATGGGCTTTTCTGTTTATTTTTCTACCTCATGTCTGAATTCTTTGAACCTTTCAAAAGCTTCAGACTTGTATTTCATTAGAAACACATATTCGTACCTAGACATATCATCGGTAAAGGTAATGAAGTAGACGTAGTTGCCTCTAGCCAGCATATCAAATGGGCCACACACATCCATATGTACTAGGGCAAGTAGGTCTGTGGCCCTTTCCCCATGTCCCACAAAAGGAAGCTTGGTCATTTTGCCTTGAAGGCATGATTCACAAACTGGATATGACTCGAAAGTCAACGGACTCAATAGCCCAGATTTCTTCAATTTGTTAACCCTGTCTTCCGCTATATGACCTAGCCTTAGGTGCCACAGATACCTATCATTTAGACTATCTCTAGGCTTTTTAATTCTTATAGCATTCACATTTTGCTCAATATTAAATATAGATACATCAATATGTAGCTGATAGAGACCGTTAATAAGAAAGCCATCTGCAACTTTATTATTTTTATAAAAAATATTACAATGGTCCTTATGAAAACTAATCACATGGCCTTCTTGTGCTAAACATGAAACAAAAATTAAATTCTTGCTTGCTGCAGGCACATAATAACAATCTCTAAGAAATAAATCTAATCCTAACGGTAATCGCAGAGGGTAGGTTTTCACGGTCACAGCAGTAACTCTTACTCTATTCCTGACATGTAGGATCATCTCTCCATCCCTCAGCCTCCTGCTCTCCTCAAGATCCTGCATAGAAGTGCACAAATGAGTACTAGAACCAGAGTCAAGCACCCAACTGGATGTAGAAGAAACCGTAAGATTAGATTCTAAAATGAGCATACCTCTAGAAGGACCATCCTTCTTGTTCTTCAGGGTGGTCAGGTACTGAGGACAGTTCTACTTTCAATGGCCGTCTGATTGACAGTGAAAATATTTTTTCTTATCAGCAGCCTTTTTCTTCGGTTCTGTCTTTTTCTTCTTGCCATCCACCTTCTGCTTCTTTGCAAACTTCTTTTTCTTTTCAAAAGACTTTCTCTTGGAAGAATTTCACTCCATAGTAAAAACTGAGCCTTTTGAACCCTTCATGGAAAGCTCAGCCGTAACCAGCATGTTCATTAACTTGGTCAAGGTATACTGCATTTTATGCATATGGAAGTTCATGATGAACTGACCATATGCATCGGACAAGGACTGAAGGATCACATCAATCTGAAAATCTTTGTCTAAGATGATATCGAGTTTTTCAAGCTCCTCAAGGTCCTTGATCATTGTCAAACAATGTTCTTGGACTGACTGTCCATCACGCATCTTGGCCTTAAAAAGTCTTTGACAGACTTGATACTTGGCCGCACGACTCTGTTCACCAAACAACTCTTGTAGGTGAGCCAACATTTGGCGGATAGTCAAAATGTTCTCATGTTGGTGCTATAAGTCATCAGGCATTGCACCCAACATGTAGTACCTTATTTTGTTATTATCATCCATCCACTTTTTCAAAGACGCTCTCTGTTCAGCAGTCGGACGTGCTGGCATGGCAGGTGGGTCCTGGTCTAAGACATGGTCAATTTTTCAAAACCTAGAATAATTCTGTAGTTTCTCAACCAGTCCTTGAAATTGGGTCCAGTCAATCTGTGGGTGTCTAGTATTTTGGTCAGGGGGTTGGAGGCAGACATGTTTCCTGTAGAGAGTCAAAATTTTCTAATTAGATTTTGTAATCAGACTTAACTAATTTGTTTAGAAGTTTTATTTTTAAACAAATTAGGCTTCCACTATTTTCTCAGATCCCTACACTCCCTTGGTAGAGATGTGAAAATTTTCGTGATCAGTGATTTCTAGTGGGTGGTGCGATCTCACCGATTGGCTCATCACCTCACCTAACAGTTATTAGTGATGGGTCAACCAATGAGTGGACAACTCTTGTCCAATGATTCTCTAATCATGGTGCACCCAAAACTTGATCTCTAATTCATGAAGCTCACCGTATCCAGAATATTGCTCCAATCCTTAGTTAAGCCAAACCCACCATTTGCATGAACTAGATTCCTGATTGGGTCTCTCATCGTATCCAAAATATTGAGCCTAACCCATCCTCTAATCTGTAGCATCCAATGCCTAATGGATATGGTTGCATCTTTTCGGTGCAACTGAGCCACTGTAACCAACCGAGAATAATCAACGCCGGAAAGGGCCCGTACATCCATAATGGTGGAAGACATAGACTTAATATTTTTTTAGGAAGATTTGATTTAGGTCTCATTAAACTTGACTTGATATAGTCATAAAAATTATGACTAACCTAGTGGCATGGGTTAACTCGAATTGTTAGCCACCTCTAATCAGAACTGAGTCGACACATATGGCCAGATAAGTGAGACCGGTGGAAGGGATATGCCATTAACTTGATAAGAATGCATTCGAGTCGAGTAGCTCTCAATTAAAAATCAGTCGGTCGCATATGCCCAACTTATCTTAGACACCAAATTATCGAACCAGAACTAATTTGGGTTAGCCTACAATTCAGGCTCTAACCACTGAGCCAAATTAGGTCTAAACTTGATCGAGTCACATCTAAATATGATTCGACCTTGATTCAGACTTAATCCTATTAGGCTGGTCAATTATTAGCTTTCATGATCCCACCTAACTAACTCTTGATTCGATTTGATCAACCGCTAGACCTAATTGAGCTACCCAAGCCCAAATTCAATTTTATGAAAATGTCTTAGATCTGAAATTCTCAATTTTAGATCTAACTTAATTTCATAAGCTTAATTCATTAATTAAGTCTTGGGTTTATAAATAAAATATATAAAATAAATCTTAAGATTTCAGGATCTAGGATTTTGCAGAAAAGTAAGTTTTAATTTCTGATTAAGGATGAACGCGCAGCACCCCTACACGTCATAAGAACACCCTATTGAATGAAAAGAGAGAGCCTTTAAATCCTACTTCGTTCTTATGACCAGATGGCCATGAGGAATACCTTAACCAGAAATATAAATTTAACTACAAAACTTGTTAGATCTAAATTAATATATCACATATACAATTTAAAATCTAACTAATACATGCTTTGCATACATCTCATGTATCAAAAATTAATCTGATTAACATGCTTTCAGATCTGATACATCATATGTAATATCTAAAAAATAAGATTTAAATTGAACTATTCAAAATTAAATCTATTCTAGATAAATTACTGAAATAATTCTACAACTAGTCTAGACATGCAACAGATCAATTTTATGAAAAAATTAAAATTTTATTTTATATTTTTTGATCTGATTATAATACTTATAACATCAAAAAAATAAAAAATAAATAAGATTTAATTCATATTTTAATCTCATTAAAACATAAAACTTAAGATTGTTCATGGATTCAACTAATCCTAGTCTAGTCATGCATCTCATGCATGTTAGATCTTCTTAGATTTAATTTTAAATATTTTAATTTCAGATCCTATTATATTTGATGTGACATCTAAATTTTTTTAATATTAGATAAATTAAAATTAAAATCAGATCTAAATTAGATCTGAAACTGAGCCATCAATTTGGCTCTGATACCAGTTGAAGGAAAAACCGCCTTTTTCCTTTGTAAGATCTTCCAGATTTAATCAAATCTGAGGCAGAATAATTTAAAATATTTTATCCTATACTATTTCAGATCTAATATCTATTAGATCTAATTTTATTATCTAATATTTAAAATCTAAAATTAAATCTAAATTTATGAGAAGTATAGACATACCTCAAGGGCAATCTGATTACCCTATAGATGATCTCAGCACAGTCCGAGGTTCTGATGTAGCCACGCAAGCACCTGGCCTCTACCAATATTCACTTAAGCAGGACCTGAAATATCTTTTCCTCATGAATCTATGCTCCAAAAATCAGATCTCTATCTGATTTGGAAGCACTTTAGAACTCCTTCTGAAGTTGGAGAAGCAGCCTGTCGAAAATATCCTACAGCCTTCCTGTTCCAGGCGTCACCACACCTTGGACCTTTGCCAGATGGACGTCCTACTCCTTGGACGTGAAGAGGAAGAGAGGAAAGTAGGGAGAATGTGGAGAAGAGAAGAGAATTCTCATTTTGGCTGGGTATTGAGCAGAAACATTTTTTAACCCTAGGCGCAGACAGGGATTTTATAGACCCTGTATGCTGCGCAGTGCCACATCATTCGATCAATCAAAAAATTTTAATAAATTCTAAAAAAATTTTGATTGGTGGAGTGATATCATCTGATCATATTAGATAAGAACCCCCTCCTTCTCTCCTATGTTGGCACCAACTTTGGATAAGCACAAGCAAGGGTTGGCACCAAAGAGTCCATGTTAATCAGGACTCTTCATCCTTATCCATTTGGGGCACCCACTTTAATCCAATTAGGCTCACGCCATAATCTAATTATGGTGCCCAATTCAATATAGTTTTGCAATATAGACACTCCACAAAAATCTTCCAATGAGCTCTCTTCAGTTTAAGACCCATATGTCAATATTTGACAGATGTCCTAAAATAAAATTGGCAGGTGACAGGAATTAGCAGGTGCTTGTCTTAAATTCATCTCATGAATTAAGACAAGCCTTTTTTGAGCTAGACAAGCTTCATTTAGACTGAGAGAAATCTTCTCAAGGTTCTCTGGGTGAGTCAAATCATATTTGACTCAGTCGAGATAGAAAAGATTACACGAGGAGAAAGTTAGGCTCAATCGAGTGCTAGTACGATTTTTTTGAACCTAATTGGATCTAATCCAAATCGATTGGGTTATCCCAATTGATGACATCCAGACTCTAACCCTTGTTTGTATGATCCAGTTAGATTCAATTCTGTATGGTAATGAGACATGTCGTGATCTCATCATCGACATCATCGAAACTTCTTTTGATGGATCAGAACTCTTCTGATTCAGACAATTAGAATGATCGATCATCAATATTATTCTAATTACTTTCAAAATCTACTAGTGACACCTAGCAGTATGTGATGGTAACCCATCAGAATTGAAGATGAACCTCTCGGTGCAGCTACCTGTGTGATTGAGTTTCTCTATCATGAGTTTCGATTGAATTAGGATTAAGGTGAACTCATCAAATCCAACATCAATCATATGAATCAATCGATCGATCCGAGTCTGATGTGAAACCCCAATGGAAAACTTTTTTTCTATTATTTTACTCTGCCATGGCCATGGGCTTAAGGACTCGATCTTTCGATCATCATAGGACTACTCCTCTCATCTATCGAGGTTGATAGATCCCATCTTGGTGCGACCTAGTTCTTACAATGAATATGCTACAGCCAATATACACCTCAAAATTTTGAATGACTAGGAGACCGAGTTATGGTGTAGTCAAACTATAACACACTCAAGGTGAACTGTCGATGCATCTTAGGTCAAAAAACTAGACACACAACTGCAGCATTGAGCTAGTCATCGACGAGAATGTAGACTTCCTTATGACTGCTTGAGGTGGTCACGCTCAGTACTCTCGTTCTCAATGAATACCTATACTCTCGCTCTGGTGTCTCCATACCGTAGACTTAAGACACATCTATCCTAAAGAAGCGATCATACACCAACCTTCCGGATCGATCACCATTCTCGTGATGATCCTATGGTCAGGAGCTGTTTATGAGTTAGTTATGTAAATTCATACCTTAAATTTTCAACTCTTGAAAATATGAATTAACATTTTTACTAACTTAAAGGATGTATCACAGACACAATGTACACAATATGATAGAAGAAAAACCCATTTATTGATTTATAATCAAAATTATAATTTTGCCCTTAGATTTGTACAGGAATGTGTCAGCCAATCTTGCATCTAGGGCACACATCTAACATGCTCATGACTAACCCCTAGGCGACATGTGTCGTAAATCAACAGGGGTGGCCATGGAGCATTTAAAGTTAACTCCCTTTTTTTAATAGGATGGAGTTGTTTCCTAATTCAGATGAGGATTCTTTCCTTATGCAGTATGGGACTATAGGATAGTTTCTTCTATCATGGGTGTGCAATGGGCATCTTTTCTACAAATGGGGGAGTTATCCTTTATGGTCGTGGCCGCCATCTATTACTTGAGAAAGAGGGATCACCTGAGAGTCTCCAATTTGGCTTGGGAGTTATTGAAAATAGCCATCTCCTCCAAAGGTGGTGTGAATCTACGGCCTTTAGAGATTACTCTAGCATTACGCGTAGAGCGGGGGCATGGCTTCAACGATAGTCTCTTTATGGTGTTTCTATGGAGTACATACCTCCAGAGAGATGGCCATCGGACTGTGCAGTCACTCTTCGATATGGAGCACAGTCCTTGCCGCCTAGAGACCTCATCCATGGGGCCCTCAATGGCTTATTGACGTAGGTTCCACCCATTGCTGCCGATGCCATGTCTACTTCCTAGCTGGATCGGTGAAGACGGTGATTGCCATCGGTATCCAGGCATAAGAGCACCTCTTTCTCCTTCTCACGCGGTCCTTTCGTGATTTTGAACATGTCAGATCGAGAGGTTCCAAGCATGGAGGGGGGAGATTGTAAGCATTGTCACTTCCTCCATTTCTGGGAGCATAGGGCTCGTATATGGAAGATGGTGGCATCCTAAGTTCTGATTTTCTTCTTGGCAAAATAAGAGAAAAATTCTTTTCCAGTCAGGATGCAGGGCTAACATTGGCCTTCATTTTTCCTTCTATTTTTCTTCCTATCTATATGATCGTACTCATCATGATGATTTCCCAGTAACCATCATGAATAAAATATTTCAATTGTGGCTGAACTCATATTGCAGTCTGACTTTTTATAACTTCATTTCTTGATTGTATTTAGCCATCTTATGCTAATTAGGTTGGATCGCTCACCCCTCCCCTTTGGGCCTTACTAAAATGGTTCTAAATGTCATCTTCTGTCAAGAGGTAACAGGAGTAGCTAGGCTAGGTGTTCGGAGGCTCCCACAAGACTCAAATTCATAGTTGATGGTTCTAAAATTAGGTCATTGGCACCACTTGGGATTAGAGTAGCCTTTAATCCCGACGCTGTTCAAGATTCGGCCCCCTAACTGGCAGTTCTCGTTTTGCTTTTGGATAAATGTGGGGGATGCGTGCAGGGAGTTTGTGGTATAATCACAATCCAACAAACACGTAAACAACCAGACCTAGATCTTTGATGGTGCGAGAAGTAGTCTAATGTCGTAGGGGTTTTATCTGCACTCGCACTAAATAGGTTGGAGCTTCATTTGTACTCTCACTGAATAGATAGAGGCTTTGAATGCTCTCCCACTATTGTGGGGGCTTCGGATGTACTCCCACTGAATAGATGGAGGCTTCAGATGCACTTCCATCAAATATATAGAGGCTTTGGATGCACTCCCATCAAATAGGTGAAAGCTTCGAATGCTCTCCCACCATCATGGGAACTTCATCTGCACTCTCATCAAATAGGTGGGAGCTTTGAATGCTCTTTCACCGTCATGGAGGCTTCATCTACACTCCTATCGAATAGGTAGGAGCTTCGAATGCTCCACCATCATCATGGGGGCTTCAGATGTACTCCTATCGAATAGATGGAGGCTTCATATATACTCTCATCGAATAGACAGAGGCTTCAGCTGTACTTCTATCGAATAGATAAGAGCTTCAGATGCACTCCCACTGAATAGGTGGAGACTTTGAATGCTCTTCCATCATTGTGAGAGCTTCATCTACACTCCCACCGAATAGGTGAGGGCTTCGAATGCTCTCCCACCATCATGAGGGCTTCATCTGCACTCTTACTGAATAGGTGGGGGCTTCGGATGTATTTCCATCGAATAGGTGGTCACTTCATCTGCACTTCCATCGAATAGGTGGAGCTTCGAATACTCTTTCACCATCGTGGGGGCTTCATTTATCCTCCCACCAAATAGATGGAGGTTTCAGATGCACTACCATCGAATAGGTGGGACTTCGGATGCACTTCCATCGAAAAGGTGAGGGCTTCCAATGCTCTTCCACCATCGTAAAAGCTTTAGAGCAAGGCAAGCATTAGACTTGAGCTAAAGATCAACTGACAAATGGGATCATTCAAAAAGGAGATATCTTTTATTGGCTAGATACATCATCTATAGTACATGTAGAGATTTTTTGAGTTCCAGGAGCAGGATAGGAGTGTCCCATCCAATTGTTTAGGTGATAGATTTCGGGTCTGACGATCTCTTTCACTTGATAAGGACCTTCCCATCTGGGAGTCAGCTTCCCATGCTTCGTAGGTTGAAAGACTTTGGTTCGGTGCAGGACCAGATCACCAATCTTGAACCCTTTATTTCTGACTCAAGAGTTCTAATATCATGCCATTTTTTGTTGATAGATAGCCATCCAAACTTGCACATTTCACAAACTCCTTCTAGCAGGTCTAGCTTTGCTCGGAGTTATTCTGCATTGGCTTCATCATTATAGTTCTCAACCCAAAACAATGGGAGCCCAATCTCCACCAGTATGACAGCCTCTGTTTTGAAGAAAATGTTGAAAAGAGTCTCACATATCGGAGTTCTCTAGGTGCTTTTATAGGCCCATAACACACCATAGAGTTCATCGATCTAGGCTCCCTTAGCTCGATCGATCCTGACCTTTAACCCTCATAGAATAGTCCGATTGGTAACTTCAGCCTCGCCATTAGCTTGTGGATACCCCATCGATGTAAAATATTGAGAAATGCCACATTCTCGATAGAACTCAGCAAACTTTGACCCAGAAAATTGATGTCTGTTGTCTGTGATCAATACTCATAGGAGGCCGAACCTACAAATGATTAACTTCCAGACGAAGTCCATTACCTTAGCTTTAGTTATATTAGCTAGGGGTTCAGCTTCTACCCACTTAGTGAAGTAGTCAATTGCTATGAGTAGAAACTTTCTTTATCTTGAAGCTGGAGGAAAAAGACCCAAGATATCCATCCCCCATTACACGAATGGCCAGAGAGCTGCAATTGGGGTTAATGGAGTGGCCGACTGATGCTGGATATTGATGATCTTTCGGCTTCGATCATAACATCTGACAAAGTTGACGGCATCATCTTGCATTTTAGGCTGGTAATACCCCTACTGAAATAGTCTGTAGGCCAATAACTTTCCAACCACATGACTTCCGCATATTCCCTTAGCACTTCCCGAAGGGCATATTTAGCTTCAGTGGGGTGAAGGCACCTAACAAGCAGCAAGGAGAATGATCGCTTATAAAGTTTTCCTTCGTAGAGGATATAATATAGGGCTTGATGTTTGATTTTCTTGACTTCCTTCGAGTCAGTCGATAGGACTCTATCCCTCAAGAAATGAATGAAGGGGTCGATCCAACTGAGCTCTTCATCAACCTGCCGAACTTGGATTGGATCTTCAAGGCTTGGCTTTTCCAGCACTTCAAAGAATGAATGTCTAGGGAGATCGCCTGACACCAAGGTGGCTAATTTG
Source organism: Elaeis guineensis (assembly GCF_000442705.2). Classification (NCBI taxonomy): domain Eukaryota; kingdom Viridiplantae; phylum Streptophyta; class Magnoliopsida; order Arecales; family Arecaceae; genus Elaeis; species Elaeis guineensis. Next base: position 90,396,488 of record NC_026004.2, on the reverse strand, counting down.
GAGAGTAGATCGACCTTCAAGTTCTCCATTCGAGATATCTGTTGAATTTTTAAATCAAAAAATATCGAGGTGAAACTCTTAACCTTCAAGAGGTATTTTTTCATGTTCTTCTCTCGTGCTTCATACTCCCCTTTAACTTGGCCAACTACTAGTTGTGAGTTAGTGTAGATTCTCAACTTCTTGAATTCTAGCTTTTGTGCAATTCTTAGTCCAATCAAAAGGGCTTCATATTCAGCTTCATTGTTGATTGTAGAAAAATTGAACCATAAAATATATTCTACAATGAATCCATCTGATCCTACAAGCAACAGGCCCACGTCAAATCCAGTGGAACTAGCCGATCCATCCATGTTCACAGTCCAAAATCTATCTTGTTCATGAGATAGATCCCATTCGAATGTCTCGGCTCCTTCTTCGGGTGATTCTGGCTCCATAGAGTCTTCAGGGATAATACATTCTATTATGAAGTCAATCAAAGCTTGAGCTTTAATGGAGGGTTGAGGCTGAATTCTATCTCGAACTCTATGAGTTCAATTTCCCACTTTGCCAATCATCCGAAAGTGTCAGGATAGTGTAAAGCCACTCTCAAGGGTTGATCAGTCATGACAATGACCAGATGTGCTTGAAAATAGGGTCGAAGTCTACGAGCAAAGATAATAAGGGCGAAAATGAGCTTCTCTATTTTGATGTACCAAGTCTCAGCATCATGGAGGGTTCGGCTAACATAGTAAATGAGTTTCTGAATTTTTTCTTGTTCCTGAACTAGGACAGAACTCATGACAATCGATGAAACTTTCAAGTACAGATAGAACTCTTCGCCTATTCTTGGCTTGCTGAGAAGTGGTGGGGAGGTCAGGTAGCTCTTTAGCTCTTCAAAGGTGCAGCTGCATTCCTCAATCCACAAGAAGTCCTTATGTTGTCTCAGAACCTTGAAGAATGGGAGGCATCGTTCAATCGATCTGAATACAAATAGGTTCGGTGCCGCTACTCATCCAGTAGGATGTTAGACCTCCTTTACAGTTTTTGGAGGACTCATGCTCTGGATGGCTTTAATCTTTTCTGGATTGGCTTCCACACCCTGACTTGACACCAGGAATCCTAAGAATTTTTTTAAGGTCATGCCAAAAGCGCACTTCACCGGGTTGAACTTCATCTAGTATCTCTGAAGTGTGGCAAAGGTCTTTTTGAGGTCATCCACGTAACAGCACAAAGTTTTGCTTTTGACAAGCATATCGTCCATGTAGACTTTCATATTACAGCTAATTTAGTATTCAAAGATTTTGTTAACAAGGCATTGGTAAGTGGCACCTACATTGTTCAGACCGAAAGGCATAATCCTATAACAAAAAAGACCTCAATCAGTAATAAAGGTAGTCTTTTCCTCATCTTTAGGTACCATTTGGATTTGATTATATCCTGAGAAGGCATCCGTGAAGGTGAGGAGTTCATATTCTGAAGTGACATGTACCAACTAATTAATTGAACGTAGAGGATAGCTATCCTTAAGGCATGCCTTGTTCAGATCTATAAAATCTATACAGATCCACCATTTGCCATTCGTCTTTTTTACTCAAACAACATTAGTGATCCAATCAAGGTAAGTTACTTTCCGAATGAAGTTAGTCTTGAACAGCTTTTCTACTTCTTCAGCCATAGCCTTTTGTCGTTCGGGGGTGAAATTCCTCCTCTTCTATTTCATTGGCCAATATGTGGGCTTGATACTCAGTCAATGCATCATCACCACAAGGTCGATTGATAGCCTATTTCGCAAGTGCACGAAATCGCTCAAGTAATATAATGATAAATAAGAGATCGTTCCCACGAGGACTGAGTTTAATTACCAAAAATGAACGCTGATTTTACTAATATCTAAACGATCGAAACTGAATGATAATGAAAAATAAAATTAACTCTAAAGAACTCAATGAAAGCTGAATCAAAATTCGATTGATAAAGCACTAGGGTATATCTGATTTCACTTGGACCAATTATCAATTCCAGCTATTCCGATTAATAATCTAAATTTAATTATTAATGCAAGGATAAATAATCCTAAATTATTTAATAATCTCTCCCGAGTCTTATTAAATATACTAATTAAAACCTATAATCTATCTTCCAATAGTAAAATAGATTTCAATTAGTTCAACAAGCACAGTGATTATTTTCAAGATCCCACAGGTCAAATCTTCTGCTCCCGCTCCAATTATTATTCCTATGATGTTTGTTATTAACTCCAATTTATAATCTTCCTTCCCAGTACCAATTATAAATCGAAATCAATCAAGTACCAAAGATAATAATACTTAAAAGCATTAAGCGCAAATAACAAACAATTGCATTAACAAAGAAAATTAATACAAGATTCTGGAATTGAAATTTAATTCAAGCTACATCAGGTACCCTAGCTAGAAATTTAGCTTTTCATCATAACAAAATCAAACTCAAGTTTACTTGAATAAAACTCCAAAATCATCCTAACAATGAGTTCTAGAAAATAAATTCAAAGTAAACAAGAGAAAGAAAAAACTCTGAAGGAATTGCAGAGCCGAATGAATCTTCTCTTCAAATCTTCCAGATACTCCAAACTCTCCTTGCTTGATTTCTAGCTTTCAAAGATGATTCTCCTTCTTCCTGCTGGTGTTTTAGGATCCTTAAATAGGGCTAGGGCTAGGGTTAAGGTGGTATTTTTCTCATGATTTTATTCTATATATCATTCTTTTTATTTAGTATAGAATCTCTCCTCCTTTGGATAGGCTTTAAGCAACCACCAGCCATCTACTCCTTATGCTGCCCAAATTTTTTGATTTTATTATGATTTCCATAGTAAAAGAAGGAAAAGAGGCATGGTTAATTAGAGGAGAAGAATTTCTTCCTTTCTGGGTCCACAAAATTTGCAAAACAAGGTAAGGTTTCGGCTGTCCAAATCAAGTTTTTCAAGAATTAGTTTCAATTCTTTCTCAGTTTGCTCCTCATGCAGAATTAGTTTGGACTCTGATTTTCTTCCATTTAATTCTTTCCAAGATAGCTCTTTGCCACCCAAAATTAGTTGCCATATCAGATCTTTGTGCCAAGAAATACTAAGAAGAATCTGGGTGTATCGGGTGTTTCTTGTTGTGTCCAACATTGTTACCAACTTCAACCTATTGTAGCCACCTCATCTGGAATCCAAATTTAATTCTGTAAATTATGTTCCTTTCTTGCTTCTCTCAAAATTTTGTAGGATCTAATCTTGCTCAATTTGGGGTCCTGTAGCTTATCTTTTAGGAGTCCTCACACCAAAATATCCAGAATTTAGATTGGTTGACTAGATGGGAGAGATTAACTGCTTGATTTATTTTCTGCATCTCTAATTTCTTTTCTGGCTGATGATGCCAAAAAGGATAAGGTGTGGGGTCCATTGATATCTTGATTTGATTATTCTGCTTTGAGGTGGACTCTGATTTTGATGCAAGACCTGATAACTCTGGATGACAAACCCTGCTGAATCGGACTCAACCAATTTCACTTAATTTGACCTTTAAAATATGGTTAAGCCCAATTATGTGTGACCTTGCTCAATTACCTGCAATTGACATAAAACATATCAGGTTCTTACATTTATTTAGTTAATTATTATATCAATTTCATCAAAATCATTAAAACTAATAATAATAATTACTATAAAAATGCGATACATCATCGATCCCTGGCACATCTACGGGAGTCCAAGTAAAAATATCTGTATTTTTTTGCAAAAAGAAAATAAGTTGCTTTATTATTTCTGGGTCTAATTTTGACCCGTTTTGCACCATATGCTCCTGGTTCCTATCATGTAACAGGACCGCCTCAAGGTCTTCTACCGGCTCTCTACATTCTTCGATTAAGTCATTGCAGGTATCCAGCCCATCGATAGAGTAAATCTTAAGTTGTTTGGCATCCCAAAATGTAATGGTATAGCACTAGCGTGCCAAAGCCTGATCCCTCCGAACCTCACCGACCCCATGTTGGGTCGAAAATTTCATCTTGAGATGGTAGGTGGATACCACTTCTTGAAGGGCCCGATGATGGCATTGTATGTCGAGGGCACCCGATGATGGCATTGTATGCCCAGGGCGCCCGCACCACTAGAAAGTCTACTTGGGCTACCATGTTGAGATTTGATACCTCGAGATTCAATTTACATTGAGTCCACAGCGAGGTCCAAGACAATGAACAGAGTCTAACGAGCCCAAGAACAGTCCAAACGAAGTTCAGATGGCAAAGATACGCACGAAAAAAGATCGGAGAAGGTAGCACGATGCACGAGGCAGCAGCGGACTGACAACGGTGGTGCTAGGCCTGATGAACGCACGCATGCAGGCAAGCATGCCCGGCCCAGCATGAGGGCGGCCCCAGCATGGGCGCACGCGCAGGTGCCTAGGCCCAGCACCCCTGTGCAGTCCACCATGGACCGTGGGGTGCTGGGTGGTCCATTGGGCCGTGTGGACCAAACCGTGGTCCACACATGGTCTAGGAGAGTTTTTACACAATTTGATGATCCAAATCACAATGGATCATGATCGGATGGCTGGAACTCAATTCGAGCATGATCAGGTATGATCAGAGGCTATTTTGTATGATCAGACGGCTCTGGTGTGAGCCGATCATGATTAGATGGCCATGAGTGGTTCGAGAGTTGATTGGGACTGTATATTCCTACTGAAATAGTATTTTTGAGATTCTGGAGCTTATATAGCTCTGATTGATAAGTCATTTATTGCGTTGGAGAGCTGGTGACATCCTGAAGGTATAGAATTAAGAGAGGTTTCAGAGAGATTCTATAAGGATTTTAGGGCTTTTCAGTGAGAGACTCTTGTACAAGGATTGAGTAGTGAGTTCTTCTTGTATTGATTTTATTTTGTTCTCTCATAGTGAAGCTTGCATGCTCCGTGGAGGTAGGCTTGAGGTCGATCTACGTATTTATATTGTATTTTTTTTTTCTGCTGCATCGTATAGTACCGGATCCTATGCAATGATTGGTATCAGAGCAAGGTCGTACTAGAGCATAGGTTGCAGCAGTGGTGGTTGAGATAGAAGATGGAGAAGACAAGCACAATTAAGGTGGAGATCAATAGATTTGACGAAAAGAATAATTTTTCTTTGTGGAAGGCAAAGATGAAGGACATGCTCATCCAGCAAGAGTTGATAGATGCTCTCTTGTGCAAGGAAAAGCTGGCTATCATGGAGATATAGGATTGAAGGCAGTCCCAGATGCAATCGATGAGTATGATCCACTAGTACCTAGTGGATGTGGTGGTGATCCATGTGCTTGATGAGACTTCCCTGACGATGCTGTGGTCAAAGCTCGAAGAGTTATACATAGCGTAGTCTCTCACCAACACCCTCTTCCTCTAGAGGTAGTTCTACCAGCTACAGATGACTGAGGGACAGAGCATGCAGGAGCATCTCAGTCACTTTCAGAAGATCCTCACCGACCTTCTCAACATTGGCGAGAAAGTTGAGGAGAAGACCAGGGTGCTGGTCTTGCTAGCGTCACTTCCCCCTTCATATAAGTCCTTGGTGATTGCTTTTCTAGTGGAGAAGAGCACCATCAAAATGGACAAGGTCATCGCAATAGTTCTTCAGGATGAGGTTCTCAAGAGAGAAAATCTAGCTTCGAGCTCAGATGATGGCAGCTCAGCTTTGGTGGTTTCTAGAAGAGCAGGAGGTGACAGATGAACCGATAGGAGATCGCGATGAGGGTGGTCCAAGTCCAAGATGAGAGATTTGAGCAAGATCAGATGTTATCAATGTGATGAGTAGGGGCATCTAGCCAGAGATTGTCCTCAACTCAAGGATCAGACGAGGGCTACTGTAGCGACGATCAGTAACAAGTCAGAGGATGATATCCTAGAGATATCTGATGAGGTATCTACTTCTTTTCAGTAATAAATTTTAGATTCTGCATGCACCTATCATGTATATTGTAGAGAGGAATAGTTTGACTCTCTGGAGAGCAGTGAGGATACTATTTATCTGTTGGATGGATCAAGTTGTGTGATCAGAGACATCAGGACGGTCAGCTGGAGGATACATGATGTAGTTAGGAGATTGGGGGAGGTCCGATACATATCCAATTTCAGATGAAATCTTATCTCACTGAGCAAACAGAATTTGAGAGGCTACAGGATGGTAGCTAGTGAAGAAATCTTGATGGTGTTACACGATGATAGAATTATTCTAGAGGGGAAGAAAAGGATGAGAGGACATTACTACCTAATGGGGAGCCTAGTGTGAGGTGAAATTTTTGGAGCCAGGAGGAGCCCAGAGTGAGGTGAAGCTTTAGGTGGAGGTGGATCAGGCACTAGATGGAAAACTCGAAAGGACGAGAGGCGACATCGTAGAGTGAAGTTCTTATTGCCACAGGAGACTATCCCGAGCAGGTCTTTGGTCAGAGTGGACACAGTCCATGATAGAGGTGGGATCGAACGGTCTGGCTCGACTCTCATATTTGTCCATTCATGAGACAGCAGGTATGCCCCAGGATATGGGGATGAGATGGATCACAAGCTCTCAAAGATAGGTGGATGTCGATTATTGAGTCGAGATGGGGATTGTTGAGATTTAATATCTTAAGATTTGATCTATATTGAGCCCACAATAAGGTTCAGAATGATGAATGGAGTCCAACGAGCTCAAGAATAGTCCAAACGAAGTTCAAACAGTGAAAATACGTGTGAAAGAAGATCGAAGAAGATGACACGGTGCACGAGGTGGCGATGGGCCGGTGACAGTGCGGACTAGCCCGACGAGCACGCATGTGCAGGCGCATGCAGCTCAGTGCACGAGCAGGCCCAGCACAGGTGGATGCGTGAGCCAGCCTAACGCGTGCGGGTGCCCAGGCCCAGTGCCCCTGCACGGTCCATCATGTATTGCGGGGTGCACGAGTGGTCCAAGAGAGTTTTTCCACAATCTGATGGTCCAGATTATAGCCCATTATGATCGAATGGCTGGAACTCAATACGGGCATGATCAGACGTGATCAAAAGCTATTTTGCACAATCAAATAGCTCTGGTGCAAGCCGATCACAATCGGACGGCCATGGATTGTTCTAGGGTTGATGGGACTCTGCATTCCTACTGAAATAATTTTTTAAGATTCTAGAGCCTATATAGCTCTGATTGATGAATTGTTTGTTGCGTTGGAGAGCTGGTGACATCTTGAAGGTGTAAAAAGCTTCAAGAGAGATATTAGAGAGCTTTTATAAGGGTTTTGGGGTTTTTCAGTGAGAGACTCTTGCACAAGGGTTGAGTGGTGGTTCCTCTTGTATTGATTTTATTTTATTCTCTCATAGTGTAGCTTGCACGCCCCGTGGAGGTAGGCTTGAGGTCGATCCATGTATTTGCATTATATTTTTTATTTTATTTTTTTTCTTTCTGCTACATCATGTGGTATCAGATCCTATACAATAATTGGTATCAGAGCAAGATGGTGTCAGAGCTAGTTTGCAGCGATGGTGGTCGAGATAGGAGATGGAGAAGACAAGCACAATCAAGGTGGAGATCAACAGGTTTGATGGAAAGAATAATTTTTTCTTATGGTAGGCAAGGGTGAAGGACATGCTTATCCAATAAGGGTTGATAAATGTCCTCTTGTGCGAGAAGAAGCCGACTACCATGGAGGTATAGGATTGGAGGCGGCTCCAAATGCAGACGGTGAGTATAATCCACTTTTACCTAGCAGATGAGGTGGTGGTCCATGTGCTTGACGATACTTCTCTGATGATACTGTGGTTGAAGCTCGAGGAGTTATATATGATGAAGTCTCTCACCAACATCCTCTTCCTTTGGAGGCAGTTTTACCAGCTGCAGATGACTGAGATACAGAACATGCAGGAGTATCTCAGTCACTTTCAGAAGATCCTTACCGACCTCCTCAGCATTGACGAGAAAGTTAAAGAGAAGATCAAAGCACTGATCTTGCTAGCATCGCTTCCCCCTTCATATGAGTCCTTGGTGACTACTTTTCTAGTAGAAAAGAGCACCATCAAGATGGATGAGGTCATAGCAACGATTCTTCAAAATGAGATTCTCAAGAGGGAGAATCTAACTTCGAGCTCAGATGATGGCAGCTCAGCTTTGATGGTTTCTGAAAGAGCAGGACGTGGCAGATGGGGCGGCAGGAGATCGCTACGAGGGCGATCCAAATCCAGAATGAGAGACTTGAGCAAGATTAGATGTTATCAATGTGACGAATTGGGATCTTTGGCTAGAGATTGTCCTTAACTCAAGGATCGGACGAGAGCTACTGCAACGATGGCCAGTAACGAGTCAGAAGATGATGTCCTAGAGATATCTGACGAGGTATCTACTTCTTCTCAGTAGTAGATTTAGATTCTGCATGCATCTATCATGTATGTTGCAGAGAGAAACAGTTTGACTTTCTGGAGAGTAGTGAAGGTACTGTTTGTCTGTCAGATGGATCGAGCTGTACAATCAGAAGTATTAAGATGATCAGCTGGAGGACACATGATGGTGTAGTGAAGAGATTGGTAGAGATTCGATATATACTCAATTTCAGGCAGAATCTTATCTCACTGATCAGACTGGATTCGAAAGGCTACAGGATGATAGCTGGTGGAGGAATCCTAAAGGTGTTGCACGGTGCTAGGATTATTCTAGAGGAGAAGAAGAGGATGAGAGGATATTACTATCTGATGGGGAGCTCAATATGAGGTGGAGCTTTAGGAGCCAGGAAGAGCCTAGAGTGAGGTGGAGCTCCAAGTGGAGGTGGATCGAGCACTAGATAGGAGACTCGGGAGGAGGAAAGGCGATGTTGCAGAGTGAAATTTCTATTATCGTGGGAGACTTCTTCGAGCAGATCTTTGGTCAGAGTGGACATAGTTCATGAAGGAGGTAGGATCGAGCAGTCTGGCTCGACTCCCACAATTGCCCATCCATGAGATAGCAAGCATGCCCCAAGGTGTGGGGGTGAAACATATCACAGGCTCTCAGAGATAGGTAGAGGCCAAATATCAAGTCGAGATGGAGATTGTTGAGATTTAATATATTAGGATTTGATCCATATTGAGCCCACAATGAGGTTCAGAATGACGAATTGAGTCCAACAAGCCTAAGAACAGTCTAAATGGAGTCCAGACGGCGAAGATATGTGCGAAAGAAGATCAAAGAAGGTGGCATGATGCACGAGGTGATGGCGGGCCGGTGGTGGTGCGGTCGGGCCAGGCGAATGCACACATGACCCAGTGCATGGGTGGGCCCAATGCTGACGTGTGCGCGGGTGCCAATCCCAGCTCCCCTGTGTGGTCCACCATGGATCGCAAAGTGTTGGGCGGTCCATGGGGCCACGTGGATCGAACACGCGGTCCACATGCGGTCCAGGAAAGTTTTTACATGATCCAACAGTCCAAATTACAGCCAATCATAATGTAACAACCGAAACTCAATCCAAGAGTGATCAAGCATGATCAGAGGCTATTTTGCACAATTGGACGGCTCTGATGCGAGCCGGTCACGATCGGAAGGCCACGGATGGTTCTAGGATTGATTGGGACTTTATATTCCTATTGAAACAGTATTTTTAAGATTCTGAAGGCTATATAGCTTCAATTGACAAGCTGTTTGTTGTGTTGGAGAGCTGGTGATATTCTAAAAGTGCAAAATACTTCAAAAGAGATTTTAGAGAGTTTTTATGAGGATTTTGGAGCTTTTCAATGATAGACTCTTGTACAAGGGTTGAGTGGTGAGTTCCTCTTGTATTGATTTTATTTTATTCTTTCATAATGAAGCTTGCATGCCCCATAGAGGTAGACTTGAGGCCGATCCACATATTTATATTATATTTCTTATTTTGTTTCTTCTTTCTTCCTGCTACACTGTGTGGTACCGGATCCTGTGCAACATACTGACCGTCGAGGGGTTCGGCCAACAATTATGGACAATGTGACAACCCCTTCAATAGGTATGGCGTCATCTGTAAATCCTACCTAGGGGCCATCCAACCACCCCAAGCGCTCAGGAAGTATTTTTATTTTAGAAAAAGCATCATAAAATAACACATCTGCTGAGCTTCCATTATCTATTAGGACACGACGTATATCATAGTTTTCTATGTTTAAAGTTACAACCACCACGTCATTATGCGGATACAAGACTTCTTGAGTGTCCTCTTTAGTGAAGGTGATGGGCTCCTCAATCCTCAGCTTCTTAGATGATTCGGCTTCTTCTTCAATCCTGGGCCGATGCCCCCTTACTACTACATTGATGATCCCAGCTGGAGGGTGGTCTTCTGGAAGCTCTTGTCACTGCTCCTGCTATGGGGGATCTCTTCAGTGCTCCTCACGATGTTCGGGGCAGCATCTGATAAATCAATTCAGACATCCACCGTGAATAAGCTCTTCAATCTCATCCCAAAGCTGGACACAGTCTTCAGTATCATGGCCATGGTCATGATGGAAAAGATAAAACTTGTTTGGATTTCAGTGCATCGAGTTCCCCCTCATTCTTTGGGGTTGAGTGATCTAGCCATGCATCTCCATAAGGATCTATGTCTGGGGGATACTGAGGGAAGTATAATTGGTAAATTTTCTGGGTGGAGATAGACACCGCTTCTCAACTGGGCCCTACCGTTGGCATCCCCTCAGGAGAGTTTAGGATCGATTGCACCTTGGGGGAGATCGGGCTGGTCGAGAATCTTTTTTCTGGTTCTCAAGTGGCCAGAGCTTCTCAAGCTCTTCCTTTTTCCCTTCTCCCTGAGTTCCCCCGACACACGTCTATCCTTAAAAGCTTCATTAGCCCAAGCATATTTCTTTGCTCTAGCCAGCATGTCCATGAAGTCACGGGGGTAAGACTTCTCCAAGGAGTATTGGAGACCGTTCTTTAAAAGTCTATCCTTTAAGGTGATCATCGCGATCGACTAATCTGGGTTGCACACCTCCAATATGGCCGTATTAAAATGGCAAAGATAGGATTGGAGAGACTCTCCTTCTTTCTGCTTGATATTGATTAGGGAGTCAGATACTTTTCTTTGCCTCCTACTGATGACAAAATGGGTCAGAAAGAGGTGACCCATTTGGTCAAAGGAGGAAATTGCTCGTGGCTTCAGGCCAGACTATCAGTGTTGGGCCACACCTTTTAGAGTAGAGAAAAAGACCTTGCAGAGAATGACATCAGTGGCCCCATGGAGAAGCATTACCACCTTGAAGCTTTCCAAATGATCTACAGGGTCAGCCAACCCATCATAGCTTTCCAGCTGGGGCATCTTAAAATAGTGAGGGAGCAGCTGACCCATGATTTCAATACTGAAAGTCGGTATTATAACCATCATCCCTAATTAGAGCCCGATTTTGCAAAGCCTCGATCATTTGGTTCATATCTCGAAGCTTGCGATCAATCTCAGCATCTCTGGTGGTATAGGCTCTAGAATAACAAGAATAGGCTTGACTTGGAGTGGAGTCATACTCCGAGTGAGGATTCAGAGACCATTGAGCACTATGCTCTAGCTCCTTCAGACGACTTTGGTGAGTCTGTCTTTGTGGGGGGACTTGAGGATGCCCAGGCAAAAATGCAACAGGTGGTAGAGTATTATTTTTTTGTATTATCTGCACCACCACAGTTAGATCTTTAACTTGTTGGACCAATAGATTGAACTGGTCCATGCCGCAACAGCTTCAGACGGTGGAGCGACTGGCAGTGGGACCTCCAACGGTGATATCTGAGTTTGTGGGTTAGGTAGATTGTTCATCAGTTGAGAAGCAACAATATTTGATTAGTGGGAAGACATCCCTTTGCACGGTGCCATAGTAGTTGCATGGCTCTCTCTTCTCCTTCTCAAAGCAGGCCCATCCCTTCCTCTAGCATCAATTTGTTGCGAAAGATTTTTGACCACGTACAGAGATGGCTGGAACGAACTGGAGACCATCAGAATGACATTCCTGCAAAATAAGTTTCGATCGAAATTGGCTCTGGTGGAGACCCTCTAACGGTCAAATCAGAAATCTGATGCAACAGAGGAGAAGGAGAGAAAATCACAAGAGAGCACAAGTATGGTTAGTACATGCGCGCATACTTGGGGGTCTCTTCTTTACCTCTATTTATAAAAAGCTTGATGATGATAGTGGGCTGTACAGGTCATGCCACATGCATCGCTATCAAATAGACTTTTATCCAGCGTGCTATCGGTAGGGAAGGTGACATGACGTGGGCTTAACAGGTGTACAAACAGCGAGTAAAATGGTGCACCAAGATGATGTGTCCTGACTTGACATATTTAAACAAAAATCATAATTAGTCCTTTGACCTAATTTTTAAATGAATAGCCATAGTCCGATGTCCGATTTCTCCCTTGATGCCGAAGTCTGGAGGGCCAATAGAAGTCCCTACCATTAAATGGAGAGTGTCAGCTAGGGGGGTCGATTAGTTTGCCCAGACTCGCCCATCCATTGGTTGATGGAGGTCGGGATCAGTAGCAGGAGTGTGTACACCAAAGAGCCCTCTATGAGGTCCTATTTGGAGGGTCAGTATAATAGGGGCCAACCTTACCAGAATAATAGGTTATAATAATGAAGGATCCAAGGTCCAATTAGGAGTAAGGATCGGCTCAGAATATCTGGGGATAATACCAAAAATGAGCTTCCTCTGACTTTGAGCCCAATGTCCAGGCGGTCCATTATCCGTACCTTCCTCGAGAGCCCCATCTGCCCCCCCTTTAATGGGGGGGCAAAGGTCAAATGAGAGGAGATGGAAAGTCATTCTGACTGCATCCCATCATATAGAGCTATGTGGCACGCAGTCAATCAGGAGAGGCTACATGATGTAGGTTTACCCAGTGCGTAGGTTACAAGTGGAATGATGGCTTGAGATGGTGTACCCTAACTTGACTTATACAGACAAGAAGCCATAATTAGTGTACTTTGATCTGCACTTTAGATGGAGGGCCATTGTCCGGTATGCCGAAGTCTGAGAGCTGGTGGACACCCTTGTTGCTAGATAGTGCCGGTCATGAGGATTGGCCAATCCATCGGGATCAACCCCTTCATTAACTAATAGCGGCATGGATCGGTAATCGGAGAGGGGAATGCTAGGAAATCTCCCCAGAATGCATCATTCGAAGTCAGCAGGGGGTCGGACAAGCGAGACTCGGGGAAGGGTCAACCTCCCCATATACGATAAGTTGTAATAGTGTATGATTCAAAAACTAATTAGGAGTAAGGATTGACTCAAAATCTTCGAAGATGGTTGGATCTTTTTTGGCTCAATGCCTGATGACCGTATGTCACTTTCGGGTAGACCGGCTAATGTATGAATCGATTAAGGAGCTGGAAGCTATGGCAAAGTTAAGGGTCGGTGCCGCAACTTTGGTTAATGTCCCTTTTCCAGGGGGGATTAAAATCAAAGGTAAAAGGACAAGGGGTCATTACAACTATGTCTCATCACATGGGACTACGTGAGGTATTTAAATACCTCTAACAGCGGCCATAAATTCACTCGGTGCATGATTGACCGTAGAGAGGATGGTGATGCGACATGGGCTTGACTGGTGCACGGCTGATAAATGGGATGACGTGATTGGACAACAAAATCCTATGGGTCTGCATAGATGGAATTGATTGGCATTTTCTATCTTGGATTCTGGGTAGAGATCAGCTATCCGATCCTTGATCATTTTTCGAAGTAAGCAGTCAAGGGTTCATATCTATGGTAGTATATTAGCTGCAAAGATTGGAACGGATGAGATGACGCTGAATCCTTGGAGATCAGTTCTGCCCCGTCGCTAATGAGGGAGATCTCTGGCCTAAGTGGAATACCTCTCCCCTATGGTAGTAACATTTCTACATATCATCTGACAGGACCCCTTTTTTGGTCTGCCTTTGGTTTCGTCTTAGCATTATCTCAGTCTCTTCTTCTCTTGGGCAATCTTTTAAAACACGTAGTCGGCAAACTTCTGGGCCAATTATCAATGAAATTTAGACAGTCCTCAGAGTACATCATATTAGAAAAAATCCCCAACTTTTTCAATTATTTTATAGCGACCGACATATTACCACCACAATGTGCACCCCCCCCCCCAACTAACGATAGCAAACCATACCTTTACCAAAAAAAAACCATAGCAATCTATACTATTGAAGCCAAAACACCTCATGCTATCTCTGGACTTTATCGTACTCCCTCAGCTTACATAGTAAATGTGCATAGTTCTCTTCGATCAGACCTCCAATAATGATATCCTCCTCCTGTAATTGTTGCATTTTTTCTACAATCTCTGCTTTCTTGAAAAGATTATCTACTTGTCTCTAATTCCAATTGATCAAGGATTCTTGACCGACTTCAATAGTTTGATGAATCTCAAAGCCGGTGATACTCGGCACTAACCACTCCATGCTCTGCTCACAACTTCACTGGCACCATCATAGCTTAACCAGAATCGTTCAAGCCTGAAGGGAGAGGATTGTCGATTCCTGTGCTGCTGCAACTGCACTACCATCGGATAATTATCAGACCCTCTCCAAGGGAGATGAATGACAAGCTGAGCCAATCAGAGGTTAGAAGGGTTGGTCAAGCCTTTCCCATACTCTTGCTTGTCTGTGCCTGTTGTTACACCAGGCAAAAGAAGATCCAGAGAGTGAGCCATTATCTTTGATCTCCCTCTTCAGTTGGAAGGGTTTACAAACTTGTTCTCTCTTGCTTCTTTGATTACATTAGAGTCACAAATTAGCATCATAGAGGCATTCAGAGTGAAAAAACTTTTCCTCCATTTCCCACTCAAGTTTGCATTGCCAGCCATAGGTGTTCGCATAAACGATGCCTAGGATCCATGGCTTAGCATTTGGCAGAGAGACTAGTCCAAATACTACTTATTTATTGATACGCACAACATAAATCTGTGTTATTTGTTTCCTTCTGACAATAATTATCCCACCAGGTAATCCTTTTGCAGGAATGAGATAGAAATTCTACTCTTTTCCAATGAGTT